>NC_034613.1:47360205-47372443 GCF_900095145.1 Mus pahari | reverse complement strand
GATTTCTGAGTTCGAGGCCAGCCTGGTCTACAGAGTGAGTTCCAGGACAGTCAGGGATATACAGAGAAACCATGTCTCAAAACAAACAAACAACAAACAAACAAAAGACAAAAAGAACAAAAAAAGAAAGAAACAAAGAAAGAAAAAGATATTGTATCACCTTGCAAACTTGTCAAGTTTAATAAGGCTTCTTCATAGCTTCTCAGTTTGGTTCCCCCCCCCACCTCTGTGTCCTTTACCCACTCTTCTCTCTGCTGCTTACTCTGTCAGCTCCCAGTATTCTCCCTCTGTTCTTTCATATTACACATATTCTACTCTCCTCTCTTACTGAACTTTTTACTTTGATTGCAAGATCGTATGTTCCTAAGTAGCTTCTTTCTGTGTACCTCATTTCTTTTAAGCTTCCCCTGACCCCCATTTTCCTATTCCCAGCTACCTACTTGAACTCTTCTACCCCTAATAATCCCTCCTCTATTTTAATTTTACTTTTATTCTAATTTTTTGCCCCTAAATACACCTTAACATCAACAGCCTTATTCTAGTTTTCTAGAGTCTATGTACTCCATGGTAAATCCACAAAAGATTTGAAGCTGGGATTCTCATATAAGAGGGAACATCTGGTGTTTGTGTTTCAGAGCCTGGGTGATTGCATTCAGCATAATTTGTTTCCAGTTCCATCCATTTTTACCTTCAAATTTCATGACTTCATTTCCTTTATAGCTGAATAATTTTCCATTGTGCATATTTACCATGCTTTTGATATCCATTCATCAGTTGGTACATTTCTATGTTGATTCCACACATGATATAAGGAGAGATTGGAAAGTTGTCCTCTGACTTGTGCACTATGGTGAGCATGCCCCGCATAAATACATCAACTTAAAAATAATTAAAAAGCCAGATGTTGCTGGTGGTGGTACACACCTTTAATCCCAGCACTCCAGAAGCAGAGTTAAGTGCATATTTGTGTTTAAGGCCATCCTGGTCTACAAAATGAGTTCCAGGAAAGCCAGGACTACACAGAGAAACCCTGTCTCAATGCTCCTTCAAATAATAATGATAATAATAATAAACAGTAAATTGTGTTTTAAATATCTGAGAACTAAGTACAAAAAGAAAATCATAAATTTATGGAGAACTGAGATCCCTGTGCATGGGGGAAATTATTTGCATAATGGCTATTTTCTCATCAGAAACCTGAAAGGACAAAAAGGAAGTGGCTGGTTTTTCTTTTTGATGTGTTGAGACAGGGTCTTGCTATGTAGTAGAGGATGGTCTTGAGCTCAAACACTTGATCCTCCTGCTCCAGCTTCCCAAGTGCCTTGAGATTACAATTATATGTCATTATGCTTGTCAGGAAGTGATGCCTTTAAGGACTGAAACAAATAACTGCCAACTCCAAACTTCTCTCAGGAATGAAGGTGAAACCAAGACATTCTCAGTTGAAGATAACTAGAGGACTCTGGGGCCAGCGGAAAAGAATAGTCACAGGAACTTCTATAAATAGACAGGAAACATGGAAATAAGTATCATTGTCAAGGAGAAAGAATAGAATGCACAAAAATAGGATAAGTATTTTTTGTCCTCTCTTGAATTTTCTAAATCACATTTTATGTTGAAGCAAAAATCCTAGCAGTACCTTGAGCTGGTCATCAATAATGAGGGATGGAACTACTTAAGGCAATTATGGGGGCTAACAGTTTTAGCTTTTTGGTAAAGCACTTGCCTAATGAGCATAAAACTCTCGGTTTAGAATTAACAGCACACAAAAAGATAATTGTATTCTAAGCCAGCGAGTGTACTGGAAGGGAGCATTTCAACACTTCACCCAAATTGTTGCAATGATGACAGCAATGCTAAGTTTTATGGATGGTCTGATGCCTAGAGCAAGCACAGGCAAGAGCTGCAGGGAGAGATAAACAGCAAAATACTACAGACAACCAAAAGCAGGCTTTCACAATGTTTTAGGACCAGGGAAAGCAAAAGATCAGAGACAGAGGATATAATGGTAAAAGATAAAAGATAATAAAAAAATAAAATGATGATGAGAAAAGAGCCAGTCTACCACATCCTAAATGAACGCATGCCGAACTGCAGAGCAGAACTCTCTGGGAAGCAAAAACTAGCATAGTGGGAAGGAGAAAGACAAACCCACAACCGTGGCTAACGCTTCAACATGCCTCCCTTAACAATGGACAGAGAAACCAGACAGAAAATCAGCAGATGGAGACGAACGCAATCAACAGCACCATAACCCAAGGATCTTAGCATTTATAAGCATTGTATGTAACAACAGCAGGGTGCACATTCTTTTCATATAACCCCGGAACATGATGCTATGATAGATCACACTCTGTGCCATCCAGCAGCTCTCAAATTTATAGAATTGGAAGAATTTGCATTTTACTATCAACCATAATGAAATCTCCACTTGATTGTAACCAAAAAGCCAAGAGCCAGTTCATGAATTAAAGTGAACAAGAAAATTCCTAAGCATTTGGAAAATACAAAACATTCTTCTAACAAAAACATTCTTCTAAATAACACACACATCCAAAGAAAAGCCTCAAAACATTTTTTTTTAAAAAAATACTGAACTGATTTCAAATGAAGTCGCGCAAATTACTATTTGTAGGACCCGTTTTTTTTTTTTTTCATTAATTTATGTATTCACTTTACATCCCGCTCACTGGCCCCCTTCCCAGTCACCCCCTCCATCTTCCTTCTCCTCTGAGTGGGTAGGGGGCTCCTCGGTATCCCTCTACCCTGGCACATGAAGTCTCTGTGAGGCTAGGCAAGTCCTCTCTCATTGAGGCCAGACAAGACATCCCAGCTAGAAGAACATATCCCACGTATGGGCAACAGCTTTAGGGATAGCTCCAGCTCCAGTTGTTCGGGACCCACATGAAGACCAAGCTGCACATCTGCTACATATGTGTGGGGAGACCTAGGTCCAGCCCGTGTATGTTCTTTGGTTGGTGGTTCAGTCTCTGAGAGCCCCAAGGATCCAGGATTAGTTAGTTGATTCTGTTGGTCTTCCTGTGGAGCTCTTAGCCACTTCAGGGCTCGTAGAACGTAGTTTTATAAATTAAAGAGAAAATGTATTTACTAAATACTTATGTTAGAAAAAAAATCAAGGGGGCTGGTGAGATGGCTCAGTGGGTAAGAGCACCCGACTGCTCTTCGGAAGGTCCGGAGTTCAAATCCCAGCAACCACATGGTTGCTCATAACCATCCGTAACAAGATCAGACGTCCTCTTCTGGAGTGTCTGAAGACAGCTACAGTGTACTTACATATAATAAATAAATAAATAAATAAATAAATAAATAAATAAATAAATAAATAAATCTTTTAAAAAAAAAGAAAAAAATCAAATTAACAATCTGAGTCACAATCTTAAATGATCTAAAAAAAGAGTCTAAAGCAAGGAACAAAATATAAAAGATAATGATTAGCAAGTCACATGTTTGAAAACACATCAAAAAAGGTGCAGTAAATCAATAGAACATAACAAAAGGTTCAAGTCTTTATAATCTTGACATTGGGCAGGCTGAGGCAGGAGGATCATCATGAGTTCCAGGACAACCTTGGCTACAGTGTGAGAACTTGTTTCAGTAAAAGAAACAGCCCAAATCAAAAATGCACAAAGAAACAAAAATCAAAAGTCAATGAACCTTTGTTCTTTGAAAAGGCTTATGAAGTTCACAAAATGAGAGAGATGGAGATGCAAGAGAACTGGAAAGAGCTAGAGAAAGGGAACAGACTGAGCCAGTGAGATGGCTCAGCCGCCAGGCCTGCTGAGCTGGGTTTGATCCTCTGGACCCACTTGCAGGAAGGAGAGAACTGGCAACCCCAACTTGTCTTCTGATCCCTACGCATGCACTTGTGCTTGCACACATACACATTCTTCAAAATAAATAAGGATGTAATTTCTTCAAAAGGTGATGCTGTTGGAATTTGAACTCAAGGTCAGCTAGCCACTAGAGAACAAATTGCTAATACCAAAGATGAAACGGGTGTAGCACAACAGATAGTAGCCATTGAAGACTATACAGAGACACTGCAAACAACTCTACACACACAAACACACACACACACACACACACACACACACACACACACACAAACATTTGGGAACAGGAAAATCAGTCAACTCCTGGAAAAAGCATCAGTTAGTAAAACTTGGCCAATAGGAACCAGCACAGCAACTACGAAGGAAATTGCATTTTTCAATTTTAAAATTCTTTGAAAAGACAGCTCCTGGCCTAGATGGTCCCAGTGCAGAATTTTGCCAAGTGGTTTTAACAAACAACTCACACTAATTATCCAATATATCTTTCTGAAAAAGAAAGGGATGCTTTTAGAATTTTTTTATATAGATGGTCATTTCTTCATTTATTTTCCAACTTAGGACACATAGATGCCCCAACTCACATATACAGAAAGCTGTTGGTCTATCCAATGTCTGACAGGGTAAAATATTAGATGATAACCCACAACAAGTTTTACATATTAGTTAATGTTGAGATAGTTATTTCAGCCTTGGAAACATAGAACTTTATATCATAACTTGATTATTGACATATCTAATGTGATTTAGAATTCTTTTTATCATTTCAATTGTACCACGACACGATCTCCAAACCAGACAAAGATAATGTAAGAACCAAAGCCATGATTTTGAAATAAAGATAATGTGGAGAGTAACAGATCTCTCTCCTCCACATATGTTTACATACATGTATATGCACACATACGAGTACACGCAAACACATGTACTCACACACATGCACATGTGCACACACATACCAAGTATAAACTAAAACAAAATAATTGGAAAATATTGGACAAAAGACAAGTATACAGACTAACTTTCAAAATTCAAAAACTTAAAGCAAAACAATTCAGTAAAACTTATAGACAAACGACACAGACATTTCAATAAAGTGCATATACAGATTTTAAAGCTGGATGTGGTGGTGTAGGCCTTTAATCTCAGCACTTAGAAGGTAGAAGCAGCCACATCTCTGTGAATTTAAGGCCAGCCTGACCTACATAGTGAGTTGTAGGCCAATTGGGCCTAAACAGGAAGACCAGTTTTCAAAAGCAAAGAAAGATTGTTAAGTCAGAGGACCAAAAGTCTAGTTTCTAGATTGTGTCTTCTAGACGTCAAGGAAGCTGTACCCATGAATTCTCAACAATATGGTATTAGTCAGGGTTCTCTAAAGGAACAGAACCTATAGAACAAGTAAATATATGTGTGTGTTTACAACTATTCATTTTATACATACATTTCTACACATACATATGTGTGTATATGTATGTTTATGTGTGTATATGTATATGTATATGGGGTTGTTTTAGATTGATTTATAGGATGTGGTCTGCGTAGTTCAACAATGACTGTATCATGATGGAAAAGGTGAATATCCAATAATTGTTCAGCCCAGGGGATTGGCTATCTCTGCAGCCTCACTCTGGTGCTGGAGTGTTGGAGAATTCCTGGAGAGATGCTGGTCTTCAGTCTACATTGGAATCCCGAAGACACTGTATTAAGTGCTGGTTGAAGCAACAGAGCAAACCTTGGCAGTGAAGAGTAAGAGCAGACAGGCTAAAAGTAAAGTTTCCTTCTTGCATATCCAGATCCTGGGCTAACATTAGAAGGTGTGGCCCAGATTTAGGGTAGACCTTCTTGCTTCAATTAATCTAATTAAGACAATTCCTTCACAGGAATGCTGAACAATGTGGGTTCCACTTAATTCAAAATGTAGTCAGATTTTCAGATTTACAGTTGAGATTAGCCATCACAGTTGTCTAAACAACAGCCAACATGGGAAGCTCACAAGCTTCCACCCCTTGATGAAGAGCAGCAGGCAATCAGAAGCTGCTGAGGGAGAATCAGTTTTCTCCAAAGGCAGACTCATTCATAGATTACTTAATCCCTAGTAGACAGTCCTAAACACATAACAGGACCAATACTGGACTCAGTAGGGTGTGTGTGTGTGTGTGTGTGTGTGTGTGTGTGTGTGTGTGTGTGTGTTTAAAACAATGATTAAAGAACAAGAGATCATAAATTTGAGAGAGAGTTGCGAGATCACAATGGATACAAATGATGTGGATACAGTACTTGTGCATGAAATTCTCAAAATAAGAAAAAATAAGTTAAAAAAGAATAACAGCAGGCAGTAGTGGTACACGCCTTTAATCCCAGCAGCTGGGAGGCAACATAGCGAAACCTCGTGTCAAAAGCCAAAAGAAAAAGAAAAACCAAGGGAACCTAACAGATGTGGACTTTGGAGGCCTTTCTCAGAAAGGATGGCAGAGTCAGAGTTAATCAGTTGAAAGAACAAGGAAGAGCTTTCTGGACAATCAATGCCTGGAGTCAGGAAGTGCTTGGTGCTTTCAAGCTGAAAGAGGGCCAGAGTGGCTAGATCACAGGATAAGGGGACAAAGTGGATAGTGAAGAGGGCAGGACCTGCTCATGTTGAGCTTTGTAGGACAAAAGAAAAAACGTGCATTTCTTTCTAATGTGCTAGGAAAGCATTGAGAGGCTTAAGCAGGAGAATGCTCTGACCTGATTGGCATAGCTGATTTGCAAAGAAAGGACTGTAGCAGGCAGGGTTGGAGGCGGGGATTCTGTGTGGGAGCATCCCGATGGAGCAGTGGAGGTGGAAAAAGTGAATGAGTTCTGAATGACTTGCTGGAGAAAGATGTTTTTCTTCCCCTCAATTGGCGATAGTCTCAAGTTCAGACTTTTTGGGTAGAAATTAAGTATGTGAGGTTAAATGGATGACAACTCGGCTCTTGCTCCTTTTATCTCCACTCTGTGGGATGGAACAGGGCTTCACACATATTAGGCTAACACTCTGCTGCCGCTGAGCCACTCCCAAAGCCCAAGGCACAGATCCTAAATGTACAGCTTTATAATCTTCAAAAAATGTACACACCCATGATATCATTAACCAAATAACTTCAGGGGGAATTACCCGTGCACTTCTCTTCTGCATTCTTAATTCCATTACTCAGCTATTCTTGCCTGCTACTAAGCTTTATATAAATGGGATCATACATAACGAGTGTGCACTTGCATGCTTGCACACATGCGTGCACGCACACACACACATACACACATACATACGCAGTGCCAATCCTGTGGCTCAAACCCAGGGCCTTGTGCATTCATGTCAAAAAGTCTACAACTGTACTACATCCCCATTGAAAGCAGGATCATGCTGTGTGGATTCTGTATGTCTAGCTTTTTCATTCCTTATAATGTTGCTGAGATTTGCCCAATGCTGTGTATCATTAGGAATGTGTTCATTTCTATCAGTGCATAGCACTCTATTGTTTGTGTCTGCCACCATTTGTTCATCCAGCTCTCTGTCACTGGGCATTTGGATTGTCTCCCGTCAGCTCTCAGTGTGACCCATTCCTTAGCATGCTGAGATGAAACTTCCTTTCACTTTTCCCCCTTCTTTTATTTCTTTCTTTCTTTAGTCGTTTTACCCTTCAAATTCCCATACTTTTATTATTTATTTATCTATCTTTCTATGTATTGGTTTCCATCCTCAAATGTTTTCGTTTTGGAGGACTGGAAAGATGGCTCAGTGATTCAGAGCACTAGCTTCTCTCAGAGGATTCAGGTTTGATTACCAGCACCCATGTGGTGGCTCACAACCATCTACAACTACAATTCCAGGAGATTCAACACCCTCTCCTGGACTTCTTACATACCAAGAATACATGTGATGCACAGACATACAAGCAGGAAAAAACATTCATACACATAAGAATAAATTTAAAATTAATCTTGGGACTGAAGAGATGGCTCAGTGTCTAAAAGCACTTTCTGCTCTTGCAGATGACCCCCTTTTAGTTCCCACCACCCACAAGGTGGTTTACAACCATCTAAACCTAAGTTGCAGGGAATTGCTCGTCTTCTTCTGGCCCCTATAGGTACTGTATGCATGTGATATACATGCAGACAAAGAACATATACATAAAAATAAAAATAAATAAATATGGACTGTTTTTCTATTTATTATCAAAAATGATTCTAGTTGAATATATTTCATGAGTCCTTAAGGGGAAAATGTAATATTTATTTTCCCAGTTTCTGTAGACTGGTAATCTAGGAGTAGCTTAGCTGGGTGAGTGGTTCTGGCTCATGGTCCTTTGTGAAGCTATTGTCATGACCTCACCGAGGACTATATCTGATGACCTAAGAGTAGAGGATTTGATTATAAGGTGACTCTCTAGCATGGATACAGAACTAAAGAAAACTAGTTCCCTGTATTATGGACCAATCCACAGGGCTATTTGGGTGCCCTCCTGCTATGATAGATTCTCTCAGAGTGAGAGCAAGCCAAGAGACACTATTCTAGGGAGGCTCTGATATACTTTAAGACGTTATCTTGGAAGTAATACATCATCAGTCCTTCTATATTCTATTCAATGGAAATAAATTGTTGATACTGGTTTGTCCCCAAGAGAAGTAAGCCACATCTCTTGAAGGGAGGTGCTATCAGAGAAGTTGTGGGCATGGTTTTGGAACCACTTTATTGTCCCTTAGTATTCATGGGTCTCAACTCCAGAAACTTCCAAGGATGTGAAAGTCGGTGAATGAAACAGTCAGTATATGTTTCCCTCCTCAGCAAAAAAGAAGGAAAGAAAACAGTAGAAAGCTACCTGACTTCCATGTACAACACTAAGCCATAAGATTCCAAACAGCTTAGCAGTCACAGAAAAGCACATAGAGTTTCCAGGGGTAATCCCAGGCAAGCACAGCCAACTGCTCCAGGACAAAGGTGCTAAGAACACAGTGACAAACAGGCACCTTTTCTTCAAATGGTGCTTTCTTAGAAAATAGAATGTCCACAAGAAGACTGGAGCTGGACTCATATCTCTATAATAACATACAACGATAACTTATATGGGTTACAGATTTAAGTTTTTTGGTGTTTGTTTGTTTGTTTGTTTCAAGACAGGGTTTCTCTGTGTAGCCCTGTCTGTCCTGGAACTCACTCTGTATTCCAGGCTGGCCTTGAACTCAGAAATCCACCTGCCTCTGCCTCCCAAGTGCTGGGATTAAAAGCATACGCCACCTCTGCCCGGCTAGATTTAAGTTTAAGATATGAACCTATTAGAAAACATATGGGAAATACTTCAGGACTTGGGAATGTGCAATCTTGGTTTATTTTCTTTAGATTAATTAATTAATTATGAGTACATTGCTACTCTCTTCAGTCAGACCAGAAGAGGGCATCGGATCCCATTACAGATGGTTGTGAGCCACCATGTGGTTGCTCAGAATTGAACTCAGGACCTCTGGAAGAGCAGTCAGTGCTTTTAACCGCTGAGCCATCTCTCCATCCTAGCAATCATCATCTTCTTCCTCCTCCTCCTCCTCCTCCTCCTCCTCCTCTTCTTCTTCTTCTTCTTCTTCTTCTTCTTCTTCTTCTTCTTCTTCTTCTTCTTCTTCTTCTTCTTCTTCAATATAACTTTAGAAGTCTGGAAAATGAAAGTATATAAAGATAAATGGGATAAGTTCAAACAAAAAGGCTTTTCTACAGCCAAAGACACAAGAGTGCAGACATGACATGGACAGGGAGCAAACACTGATAAACCATGCTTCTGACAAGGAATTCATCCATGATATACTTAGAAATCAGGAGCCTCAAGAAAAAGGGGGGAGACAATAGCCCAATTAAAAATGGGCACTAGACTGAAATAAGCATATTTCCAAATAATAGCATACAAAAGATCAATGAGAGTATACAAAGTGTTTAAAATCAAATTTGGGTAATAATGAGATATAAAAACAGGAAAGACAGAAGATAGTAAATGTTGTTAAACACATGGAATGAAGACAATTCTTTAAAAATCTTTGTATTTATTTGTGTGTGTGTGTGTGTGTGTGTGTATGTGTGTGTGTGTGTGCATACATGTGCCACAGTTTGTATGTGTAGGTGAGAAGAAATTTTACAGGGTCGGTTCTAATCTTCTACCATGTGAGTTACAAAGATTCAACTCAGGTCATCAAGTATGGCAGCAAGGGCCTTCCCCCAGTGAGCCTTCTCATTGACCAGAGAGAAGGCAATTCTTCAACACCGTTTGTAGGAGTGTAAATTACTGCATCCATTGCTGGTATCAGGATGGAAGTTCTTCAGTGACAAATTACCTATGATCCACAGTGATGCCTGCCTGCAACCTCAGAGATGGGCATGTTGGAGCTCACTGGGCAGTCATTCGGGCCAAATTGATGAGCCCCAAGTTCGACAAGAGACACTGTCTCAAAAAAACGTGGAGAGCAGTCACGGAAGACATCTGACATTGACTGCTGGTTTCCACGTGCACACATACTGGCATGTGCACCTGTGGACATGTATGCACACACACTCACACTGCTGGTACTCCATCCATATTGTAAATATTTACATATGAGTTAAGATGAGAAAAAGCAGATAATGCATCACTGCTGTATAATGTGACATTGCATTCATATACAAAATCACACATTTTTTCTGAAGACTTTAAATCACCTCTAGATTATTTATATTGCCTACTACAATGCAAGCGCAGTAGAAATAGTCATTTGCACTATATTTATAAAAGCATAAATAAGGAATCGGAGCTGGATATGGTGATGCAAATCTGTTATCACAATCCTTGCGAAGTGGAAGCAGGAGGATCCTAAGTTCAAGGTTATCATCAATTTCGTAGTGAGTTCAAGGCCAATCTAGGATACATGAGACTCTGTCAAAACAGCAGCAGCAGCAGCAGCAGCAGCAGCAGGAGGAGGAGGAACAGCAGCAGCAGCAGCAGCAGCAGCAGCCCAGCAGCAAAATGCCCGAGGCTGGAAATACTTCCCCAGTGGGAAATCAATTCTGTACTCTAGAGAAAGCTGACTAAGGCAAGGCCTTCTTACATGGGCCCCATTGTCCCCTGTGTCTTCAAGGAACTTGGAGTGCAAGAAAAAAATTATTGGGGAGGAAGTATGGTTTGGGCCTTAGATATTTTGTTGATAAATTTTCCTTCTGAGCCCCAATCCATATATATGTCTCTGCTAAGCAGGTATCAACAAAAAGGTGTCCTGATTAGAGTCGATTTATGATAAACTGTTATGAAGTCATTTTAAGATTTCTTTTGATTATTTTTAAAGTGTGTGTGTGTGTGTGTGTGTGTGTGTGTGTGTGTGTGTGTGTGTGTGTATTGGAAACTGAATTTGGGCCCTCTGATAAGAGCAGTACACTTACCCACTGAGACATTGCTTCAGCCCCCATGAACTCATTTTAGGAACAAGATTTCACTATGCAGCATAAGTTGGCCTGAAAGCACACATATACCTCTGTCCCAGACTTGGAAGTGTTGAGAGTAAAGACATCCACCAGCACATTGGATTATACAGTAAATATTTCAAACTGTACCAGAAGTCCCACTCACTGTCAAACTGTCCTGTCAAATTTGGTTCCTTTACATTTTCTTATAAATGTTACTAAGTTGAGGGGTGCGCTCTAGGCATTAGAACTAAGAAGTGCAGAGGCAGGTCCTAGCTGAACACCTCCACTCTCTGTTGGCTCCCTGTGCCTTGAACAAACCGTGATGCCCAGAAAGCGCTGCCTTTTCCTAGAAAACGCAGCCTTCCACATACTGGTCACACAGCGTTACTACTCTCCTCCAATATGGGTGTTACTTAGGGTCTGTAGGTGCCTTCCGGCTGGCATTCTATTATGCACTTGAACAACAGCTTCTCGGAATGCTTTTGAGAACATTGTTTGCCCGCCACAGGGATATTAACTAGGAGCTGGAAGCCGAGAATGGAGATTTCCAGGTGGACTCGCACTGCCACCTAGTGGCCAATTCTGGACATGGCTACAGGTTTCTTGAAGGGCCTTTCTTTTCTCCCTGTTTTCTGGGACCTGGATGCCATTATTATCCAAGACTCTCAAAATAGCTTTGTGATGCCCGAGTGCACCCTTTCACGTGGACTTTTTGAAGATCTGGAACCCTTCAAAGCGGGTCTTGGGTCTTGCCGTGACGGTGTCCTCTTCCCTCCTGAGCATGAAGCATGCTGTTAAGGATGCTCATCCATCCAGGTGCTTGGGAAAGCTAATCAAGAATTGTACTGCCGGGCCTGGTGGCTCAGGCCTTTAATCCCAGCACTCGGGAGGCAGAGGCAGGCGGATTTCTGAGTTCGAGGCCAGCCTGGTCTACCAAGTGAGTTCCAGGACAGCCAGA
>NC_034613.1:47358782-47360080 GCF_900095145.1 Mus pahari | reverse complement strand
AAAAAAAAAAAAAAAAAAAGAATTGTACTGCTTGTTATCTGAGAATAAGTGGACCACGCCGGAAATCTTCTTTTGTATAGATAGAAAAGCTTGTAGGAAAGTGTCTGTAGAGTCTGGGATTAGGTGGCATCAGAAGTGTAGATTCCTTTGGGGTGAATCCATGTCAAGTATAATTCCGATTCTCTCTAGCTTCCAGCACGCTCTATATTTCCACATCCAGTTCATTCTACTTCTTACTCTTGCTGAAAATCGCCTCTCAGACTAATTAATTTTGTTTGAGACAGTCTCACTATATATCCTTGAATGACCTGGAACTTCCTACCAGGCTGGCCTCACACTCACAGTGATCCACCTGCCTCTGCCTCCCATGTGCAGGAACTAAAGGCATCTGACCCAGATTCATTTCATGCATCCCATATTTCTATGCTCTTTTTAAATCATTCTGAAGTTGAGTAAGATGTATGTGTTTTGTGTGTATCTGTGTATATCTGTGTGATGCATCTGGGTATATCTGTGGATCGGGACGGAGCTGTCTACACAGGAGTTCTTTTATTAAAAAGATTTTATTTATTTAATGTATATGAGTAGAGTGTCACTGCCTCCAGATGCCCAGAAGAGGGCATCAGATCCCATTACAGATGGTTGTGAGCCACCATATGGCTGCTGGGAATTGAACTCAGGACCTCTGGAAGAGCAAGCAGCGAGTGCTCTTAACCACTGAGCCATCTCTCCAGCCCCCACACAAGAGTTCTTGATCAAGCAGAGATTATCATGCTATGTAAAATGAGGTACACCAAGAAACACAAACATACCATGTTTGTTTTCTGTCATGAGCTCCTGAGTTGAGTATGCCAGCATCCAGGTTAAGAAAGGCTATGACTGCACCCCTCTGCTTCCGTGTCTTTTCCTACAGATGACATGATTTCCTTCTTCTTTGTGTTTAAACAAGACTTCCTTATATACATACAGCACGTTTTCTTGATCCTTTCATTTGTTCATAAGCACTAGGCTATTCTATATCACAGTTACTACAAATAGTGTTATGGCAAACATGGGTGTGCAGTTATACCTATGTTGGCGTGCTGAATTTTTCCAGGTCTAGATTTAAGAGTGCTGCACTTGGCTAACAATGAATTTGCATATCACTCCCCCCACCCGCCCCTGCTGCCCTGGATCCTGGTCAGTATTTATGTTTAGTTTCTCTCTTCTCTTCTCTTCTCTTCTCTTCTCTTCTCTTCTCTTCTCTTCTCTTCTCTTCTCTTCTCTTCTCTTCTCTTCTCTTCTCTTCTCTTCTCTTC
>NC_034613.1:47354675-47356387 GCF_900095145.1 Mus pahari | reverse complement strand
AGCTTCTGGCTATTATAAATAAGGCTGCTATAAACATAGTGGATTCCAAAATAAGGTTTTAAAGCAAGTAACTCACAACCAGAGAAATATAGGACTTTAAAATTATACTCAGCCAGTCAAGTTGAATTATGCCACAGCATAGTGTTTATGTTTGGCTAGCAAAGGTAATCTCTCAAGTTGCAAGAAACTGGCCTCTATGGTTGTATGTTATAGATTGCAAGTCCGCCTTTGACCCTCAATTTCGTTATCTAGAAGATGCTATAAGAACTGAATGAGATCTTAAATACAATGCATGGGAATACTGTTGGAAATGGCGAGGCATTACGTTAGTCCAAGTACTCTGTAGGCAGAGGAAGGAGGATCTCTAAGCTCAAGGTCACCTTGGTCTATATAGTGAACTCAAGGTTGGCTAAGGCTGTACAGTGAAGCCCTGTCTCAGAAACATAGGCATAAGAACTTTGAATGCGGCTGGGAATGGTGCTGCACACCTTTAATCCCAGCATGTAGGAGGCAGATACAGGCAGATCTTTGCGAGTTTGAGACCAGCCTGCTCTGTATAGTGAGTTCCAGGCCAGCCAGAGCGATATAAAGAAACACAGCACACCCCCTGTAAAAGAATGCATTCGATGTTAGGTTAAGGTCTGATCTCATTCATTTATGGTCTCATTGTTTTCTGTGACATAAAAGGACCAAAATTTGACCTGATCTAATAGCTCTGAAAATTCTGGAAGTTAGGTGTCATGGGGTTAGTCCATTCCAGTGTTGAAAATATTAAAGCAGTAGGGTACTTTCCAATAGGTGATAGTCTAAGTTGCAACCTTGGCAATACAGGCATTTTGGACTGTATAATTATTTAATGTGCGTGAGTACTGAGTATTTTAGGGTGCTTAGCAGTATCCCTGATCTGTGTGTACTGTCTGCTGGTCTCCTCGTTATCCCCAGGATGCAGTATGAAAAATGTCTTCACACACTGATGAAATATGGCCAAGTGAACAAGCACTCCCATTTAAAAATTACCGAACAAGGCACATAAGAAAAATCCTTCAAGCTGGACTGAATACTAAAGTAAGAAAATTGTATGAGGACGGTATCTGGATTTTAAAAAGTTCTCAGTGGAAATAATAACACCTACCACTTAGAAAAGATTGTTCTTTTCAAACAATCCTAGGAAAAGAATATTCAAGAAAGTTAAGTTGCACACCAGCAGAAGAGCAGGCCTAGAGTTAGTATCTCAGCAAACTGAGTCCCAAGCTTCTGGTGTAAACTACCACAGCAGTGGTTTCATTCAAGATGGAGTTTCCTCTGTGTGGGTGGTATTAATATCTGTCACCCATTGTGAAGGTTGATTTTATCAACTTGACTGAATTTAGAGTCAACATGAAAACAACTTTGGATATGTCTATTAGGTTTTGGGGGGGTTGTTTTTTTTTTTGTTTTTTTTTTTTTTAGTTTTTTTTTGAGACAGGGTTTCTCTGTGTAGCCCTGGCTGTCCTGGAACTCATTCTTTTTTGGGGGGAGGGGGGTGAGGAAGTCTTTTTTTAAAATTTTTTTATTATTATTATTTTTTATTTACATTTCAAATGCTATCCCAAAAGTTCCCTATACCCCCCCCGTCCCTGCTCCCCTACCCACCCACTCCCACTACTTGGCCCAGGCCTTCCCTTGTGCTGGGTCATATAAAGTTTACAAGACCAAGGGGCCTCTCTTCCCAG
>NC_034613.1:47340804-47354340 GCF_900095145.1 Mus pahari | reverse complement strand
AGACACTCCAGAAGAGGGCGTCAGATCTTGTTATGGATGGTTATGAGCCACCATGTGGTTGCTGGGATTTGAACTCTGGACCTTCGGAAGAGCAGTCGGATGCTCTGACCCACTGAGCCATCTCACCAGCCCCTGTTTTTTTGTTTTTTTGACACAGGGTTTCTCTGTGTAACCCTGGCTGTCCTGGAACTCACTCTGTAGACCAGGCAGGCCTCGAACTCAGAAATCCGTCTGCCTCTGCCTCCCAAGTGCTGGGATTAAAGGCATGTGCCACCATGCCTGGTCCAACTTGTGGGTTTTGACCCCTTTGTGGGTCAAAGAAAGCATTCATAGGGGTCACCTAAGACCATCAGGAAAACACATATTTACAGTATGATTTATAATAGCAGCAAAATTACAGTTATGAAGTGGCAATAAAATAATTTTAAGGTCGGGGGTCACCACAGCACGGGGAAATATAGTAAGGAGTGGCAGCATTTGGAAGGTTGGGAAGCGGGAAGATTTCCTCTTAATGTTAGTAACAGCTTCCTGTGGGTTGGCTCCTGGACTGAATACAATTGAGAAAGAAAGCTGAGTAAGCGTTTTCTTTTCCCTGTGCTCCTGAGTGTGGTTGAAAGGGACACAGCATCCTGAGACTCCGGCTGCCTTAGCTTCACCACCACGATGGACTATATACTGTGAGCTCAAAGAAGCCATCTTTTCCTCCCCTTCCTTTTCCCTAGTATTTTACCACAGTCAAGAGTCAAGTCACTAATACACCCACCATGGAAACTTGCCTGGTGATCCTACTGGGATAACTGACTTATTCACCGAGTTCATGGGATAGCCTTGGGGCAAATTGAACTGAAGAATCACTTTGATGAATTATGGTGAGCCAGATCAAAGAGCCGTTTATCTAAGGCCTGGGGGCTCTAGAAGCTGTGGCAGCCATTAGGCGGGCAGCCCTAGGAAGGACTTTGATGGGTTCACTGATTAGCCTTTTCAAGGCAAAGCATACAGGCTGGTCTGTCAAAGCCTCTGGTCTGTTTGAGGAGAAAAATCTCTGAGAGGCTGGGGTGTGTGGACTCTAATGGGTGACTCAGTGCTTTACCTGACCCTGTCCTAACCTGTCTGGGTGCTCGTGTACAGCCTTTAGTGAACACAGTAGAAAATACCAGGGCTATCACACGAATATTCAATAGGATGAGCTACATCACCTTCAGTGAAAAATGGAGTTGGGAGGAGCCTTGATCAAAAGGCAGGATAGAGGAGTTGTTCAAAGGTACGCAGCTCTAAAGCACCGCCCCACCACCACACACCTCATATTCTTTGTCTTGCTATGGTATTGCTTGCTGTTGCCTATCACACTGAGTAAAATACTTAAAGTTTCATTAGTATGATTTTTCACCATTCTTCTTTATGTTGGACAAGGCTTATTTAAAATGCAGATCATATAGACCCTCAAAACCATTTCTGCTCTGTGTTGCTCATACCATAGTGGTAGGGTCACTGACTTACTTCTCCTCAGCGGGCATTCTAGCAGTCAGTATTCTGTGCTCAGCATCCTGATAAGTGCATAAGGATGTAAAGGAAAGGATGCACTGTCCCTTCCTTTGCTTCTGTGCCATCATTTGTAGCAGAGGGTTGGTCCTCAGCTATGTAAGTACTTCTAGATTTGCCTTGGCTACATGATACCCCTGTCTCAAAAAAAATATAAGCTAAGAGATTTATAATTCTATCTGTCCCCAGACTGGTGCAGTACAACACAGCCCCCCAAATGGCTTATGTATATTCATGTGAAAAATACAATAAGAAAATTGTTTTGAGATACTGACACAGTAGATAGCTCCAGCCAGTGAGCTGCCTTTTGCAGTAGTCTTGGTAAAATGCACACCTCTCAGGAGCCTAGCTTAGTCTGCTCTAAACCCATGTTGGGGCAGCAAAGGTAGGTATAGGCTCTCGGAGCACAAGGCATAAAGCTGACTCTGGCAAAGTTCCGGTTTTATGTACTCTGCTGTTGCCTGTTGACTGCGGTGATTAGCTGACTTGGGCAAACCTTATCTGAACATGGAAAAGATGGCTTCTTTTGTTTCAGTCTGATTCAGTACAACAGAATGGTGGCTCAGTGCCAAACAGAGTCACTTCAGCTAAATAGGACTGAGCCTCAGAGAACAGGTCTCATTAGATCTCACTCCCTCCATTGGCTCTTACATTCTTTCTGTCTCCCTTTTCCACAATGATTATCTTCGCCTGCCAAGAATAGAACATTAAGGTGCTATTCTATAGGGACAGGGCAGTTCACAGAAATACTTAGTCCTCTGATGGCACATAGAGTATTCAAGAGTACATGACCCCAGTTATCAAGTAGAGAGCCTTTATCTGAATCAAATTATCCGGTATCTGCACCTGAGGTATGGGCAGGGCATGGAGATAACACTTATCATGTCAGCAGCCAGGACAATGAATTTCCAAAGTTGACAGTTTTGCAGGGCAAGCAGGCCAGTATCATAGATACAGGCAGACCAGAAAGGCCTTGTAAAAGCGCATGTGTGGATCCACTTGAATGGTAAATATTGCCACAAGTGTCTTTCGCATAACAATCCCTGTATCTGCTAATAGGTCATATGTCCCCATTTGGGAGACAGGGGCAGCACATTTGTGCTGTATGTCCCAGAAGCCTGTCAACACCCAGTATATATTCTTGTGGGGAATATATCTAAACAGCTCACTATGGAGGGACAGGGCTGTCCATTAGTCAACCCCTCTCCTTTTCTTGCCTCATTCCCTCTTGATCTTCACCTAAGGCTCTTCATGGCACATTGTATTGGGGGGGCTGTCATGATTTAGTGTTGCACTTGGGGGTCCACTGAAGACCATGTGATCTGTAATTAGAGCTATCAAATGCAGATTTATCTACATAGGAATGTAGAGCCTATTGTAGCCCTACATGGTTCTCACCTGCAATCTACTCCAACCCAATCGAGGAGGGACTTGGAACCCATAAGGTCCTCAGCTCCAAGTGTAGGAGGAGTCTGGAAGTATAACCTGGACTTCCTATTTCTACCACCTTGGCAAGCTAAGGTTTGGGTCCTCAAAGGCTTTCTATCTATGGTATCTCACTGCACACATTTGGGACCCAAGTCCTGACAAACTTCTTCTGCACTGTGTACTTAACCTCTTCTCTGTTCCTCACATAATAAAATATGCTAAAACCCAGATGGAACAACAGAACAAAGGACACTGTCAATATCCTAAAATAGAGTTGACTACAAACTCCATTTCTGAAGAAAATATGACCTGTTCAGACATGGCTAAACCGTATGTTGGGAGGAATTTCTTTCAGGCCTTAGGACAGACTTTACTGTCATTCCGATTTTAAAAAGTCTTTTTTGAGCTGGGCAGTGGTGTTGTACGCCATTAATCCCAGCACTTGGGAGCCAGGCCCAGGTGGCTCTCAAGAGTTTGAGGCCAGCCTGCTCTACAGAGTGAGTTCTAGGACAGCCAGGGCTACACAGAGAAACCCTGTCTTGAAAAACAAGCAAGCAAACAAAAACCAAGCCAAAAGCTCTTTTACACATTACTTTGCGCTCCTGTGAGTGTAAGAACTAAGGATGCCAAGTTCTGTGGGAGCTGCCCAATAGAACCAAACTTCCAAGCCACCTTCAACACTGAAACTATTTTTTTCCCTTTTCTCCTCCCCCCTTTTGGTCTTTTCTTTTTCTTTTCTTTTTTAAATTGGATTTTTTTTTTTACTTTCATTTCAAATGTTTTCCCCTTTCCAGGTCTCCCCTTCAGAAACCCCCATCCTATCCCCTCTTCCCCTGCTCCTATGAGGGTACTCCCCCACCCGCCCACCCACTTATTTGAGTTACAAACAAAATGTGAAGAAAGAAAGGCGAAAACATCAATCAGAAGAACCACAAATCTTTATATACTAATCCTGAGTCTAAAGTTTAGAGTCCCTAAAGCATTTATTTGCCCAAAGAACTGGAGACCTCTGGAGTGGAACAAGCTGCAATTTTGCCCAGGAAATGCGACCGAAAGAGTTACAAAGAATCCAGAGGCTGCAGAATGTTCAGAGGCTAACAATGCTGCTCTTGCAGGGGACCGATGTCCTGCCCCCAGCACGACACGGTGGCTCACAAACGCTTACTGCTCCACTTCCAGGGAATCCAACACCTCTTTCCTGAGCTCCACAGGCACCTGCGTGTTGTACACATAAATCCATTCAGGTACACACGTGTATGCATAAATAAAAAATAAATTAGGGCTATAGAGAGAGTTCAGAAGTTAAGAGCACCTAGTGCTCTTCTAGAAGACTGGAGTTCAGTTCCCACCAGCCAAGTTAGATGGCTGACAACCACATGTAACTCCAGCTTCTAGGGATATGGCGCCCTCTTCTGGTTCATACAGGTACTGCATTCATGTGCACCTACACAGGCACATGTGTTTACATAATTTAATAAGAAATTTAAAAGTAGAAAGGAAAAACCCAGTGTCATGGGCTGAAATTGGACAGATGGGATTGAAATTGAAAGATGGGATGATATATGAGACACATGGCCTTTGCACTATGCTCCCCATTTTTACTGCCCTTCCTACTCAGGGAAGAACATATCCTCTTTGGAGACAGAATATTCCCTAGTGACCAGAGTTTCCAAAATATGAGCACTTCCACTACCTCCAACAGCATGCTGGGTTCTTCTTTATATGCTCTAAGGAGATGGTGCCTGTGATTCTCTTATTCCTTGATCACTGTCTCATGGTTGCTAACTACTGGACCTCCCCGCCCTTTACTTCCCACCACCCCCTTTCCCCTATGGGTGCAGAAACCATCAAGTCAGAACCTCTATCTTTCCCTCTCATTTGTCAAGTTCATGCCACATCAGAGGCTAGCTTGGAGGCATGCGCATCCTTTTCTAACTGGAGTTCTAGCTGGGAGAACAAAGAACGACATCCCAACCAGCTCCCATTGCATACCTTACTACCCAAAGTAAAAGGCACTGAACTGACATCACACTGCTTATGCAATCCCATTCTATGTGAGATGCTCTAAGGGATTACAATATGTTTCTTTGTCCCTAGCTTCTCAAACCACAGATAACAAAACTATCTGGGGATCATGTAACTGAATGAGTGAGTTCCTGGGGGTAGGTCATGAAAACGTTGGACCTGCAAAGCCCCGTAGTGGTTGTGGCCTCCTGTAGCCAGACTAACTACAAAGAAAACTCCAAAAGGACCACCAGAAATATAGAACCACACACAGTCCCCATCCCTGTACTCCACTGCCAAGTATGTAGAACACTCGACACAGAAAGAACCAGAAAAGGGACATGAAGTTCTAATTCTCAAAAATAGAGGTAAGGATGGGGTTTCAAAAAAAAACAAGGCCCTCATACCTAAGCTGGGCAAATGGTATAGGAAGATTGGAAATCAGAACCACAGCCAGACACAGTACAAGGAAAGGGCGTTCAATTTCCAGCAACCCTATCAGGCTGCTTATTCTGTCTGCCTGTATCACTTCACAAGGGTCTGATTCCTCAGGACTCTGCAGACACCTGCAGTCATATGCAAATACCTACACACAGACACACACACACACACACAGAGAGAGAGAGAGAGAGAGAGAGAGAGAGAGAGAGACAGAGACAGAGACAGAGACAGACAGAGAAAGAGAGACAGAGAGACAGAGACAAAGACAGAGACGATGTTAGCATTCTCAGCTCTGCCCCACAGTTACTAGGCAACAGCTAGGTATGACTGACTCACTGTAAAAGGGTCTGCTTGTCCCCTCCTCTCCCTCTTGCTCTTGCCTTCCTGTTCCCTCTCTTTTCCCATTCCCTTACCCCCTCTCTCTCCAAGTGCTCATGGCCAGCCTTTACTCTACTTCTCTCTCTCTCTCTCTCTCTCTCTCTCTCTCTCTCTCTCTGCCTCATGTGTCTGGTCCCTCAGGGGGAAGGGATGCTTTAGCATGGGCCCACAGAGACACCCTCTTCTCCCACACCTGACTACACCTCCACCAAACATAACCTTCATCTCTTTATCTTTTTATAAACACAGAGAGACAGAGACAGAGAAATGCAGAGAGAATTAAAAATAATAATAAATACAAATCTTTAAAAAATGAATCTCAGGTCCCAAGAACATGACCACACAAGCCAAAGTGTTAGCATTTCTTCTAGGCTCCTCCCACAGTTACCTGGCAACAGTCAAGCATGCCTGACTCACTGTAACAGGATCTGCTTGCCCCTCCTCTCTCTCTTATCCTCTCTGTCCCTTCTCTGCCTATTCCTCTCTCCACTCTCTCCAAGTGCTCAGGCTGGCCTTTCCCCCCACCTTTGCCTTTCTCTGTCTCTACTACCCCCTCAACTCCCCTCCCCATGCCCTAAATAAACTCTATTTCAAGCTATAGCCATCATATGGCTGGCACCTCTGGGGGAAGGGATGCCTCAGCATGGGCTCACAGAGACACCCCCTTTCCACCTTACCATACCCCGTGCCTCCACCAAACATATCCCTGGTTCCTTCTTTCTTTTTTTATAAAACACAATACAAAGTAGTAATTTTACATAAGGCATCCCAATCACATTCGCTTCCCAGTCCTCCCAGGTCCGACCCCCACTCTTGTGACCTTCCCCCACCCTCAGAAAAAAAGAAGAAAACTACTAAGGGCAATTTGTGTTGCTCAGCAATGTCAAATCAGTGCGGCAAATGCACCCAGTTGGAGGCCTGCTATGGGTTTTGCTGTTGTCTGTTATTTGTTTTGTTTGGGAGACAGGATCTCTTTACATAGCCTTGGCTGATGTGGAAGTCTCTATGTAGACCAGGCTGCTTGTGAGAGATCCACCTCCCTTGGCCTCCTGAATCCTGGGATTAAAGGCCTGCACCACCACACCTGGCCTTGCTGCTGGGTTTTTATCCCTAAGGCCAAAGGATTCTGTGTTTCACTTAGAGCTTGGCCACATTCTTCAGCAGTTGGCTAAGTCAAAATAGAGTAGCTGCTAAGCAAAGTGCAACTTTTTAGAATGTGCAGCCTTGAGCATGTATTTTGATTTCAAGAAGTGCCGAGCCTGGTGGAATTTTAATATCTGCCAAGTGGCTTATTAACAAGAATTTGAATGGTCGCTTGTCTTATTTAACCCTTTGAGGGAAAAGATAGGATATTTCCCACAGTTTCTAATACAGAAAATAGTAAATGTGCAACAGAAAACTGCTTGCAGCCACATTGAGATCAATATTTGGAATTAAGATGTTCATCTATGCTGGGTGGTAATGGTACACACCTTTAGTCCCAGCACTTGGGAGGCAGGGGCAGATGGATCTATGTGAGTTCAAGGCCAGCCTGGTCTACAGAGGGAGTTTCAGGACAGCCAGGGCTACACAGAGAAACCCTGCCACAAACCAAACAAACCAAAGCAACAACAAAAAGATATTCATTTACATATATAGCTGAGGGTAACTTCATCGCTATCAAAATATTTCAAATTTGATTAATATTTTGTGTGCACATAACAAAAAGATAGGCAAAGTGATAGAGTCTTTGTCCCTGGCATCTGGGTGAGAGGGGAGGTCACAAGAATGGGGGTCAGACCTGGGAGGACAGGGAAGTGAATGTGATCGGGGGTGCATGATGTAAAATTCCCAAATAACCAATAAAAACATTATGTATTTTTTAAAAATAGATTTTAAAGGAAAATATACTAGCCATGTGATCCTGGGGCTGGGAGCGAGACAGAAGAAGCAACAGAGCAATAAGAGAAATGCACGTGGGAACAGGTATTGTAAAATGGCTAAGTAAACTGAGAAGCTGGGAAACCTTATGCATGTACCCAGGGATGGCTCTCAGACAACACTCTAGAAGACCCCACACCTTTACCTCTACCTAACCTTTAAGTTCTGAGCAAGCACATGATAGGAAACCTTCCCAGAGGGACAATGTGACAAAGACCAGGTGAGCTCTTTTTGTTTGTTTTGTTTTGTTTTTTGATTTTGGTTTTTCAAGACAGGGTTTCTCTGTGTAGCCCTGGCTGTCCCGGAACTCACTCTGTAGACCAGGCTGGCCTCAAACTCAGAAATCCTCCTGCCTCTGCCTCCCGAGTGCTGGGATTAAAGGCATGTGCCACCACTGCCCAGCCCAGGTGAGCATTTTTGTCTCTAAACATATTAGGAAGGCTGTCTGATTAGTTAGTGAACTGTGAAGCTAACAGAACAAGGAGTCTGGGGACGTATATAATAAAGTCTCCACCCAAACTGTGTTCAACACTCAATAAAACCCCTGCAACGAACCTGTGTGCTGGTGCGTCACTAGAGTCCGGCACTGAGGAGGTAGAGGCAAAAGGAGTAGGCATTGAAGGCTATCTTGGTCTACATATGAGAGATCCCTGACTTGGAACTTCCCACCAGACCTTAGGGAAGGTCCTTGAGTCCCCCTCTCCTGCCCAGTCAATTATCAGGCCACCTGGAGATAAGGAAGGCCCCTGAGTCCCCCTCTCTGTCCAGTCAATTAATGTAAAGGTCACCAGGACCACCAATCATTATGTGCCTAGTTGCTGTTGTAATAATCTGCCCTCAAAAAATTGTATAAAAAGCTTATGAAAGAGAGAGAAGGGCTCGCCTCTCCTCTGGGTGCAGGACGACCCTAGAGTGCTGAAAAGTAAACCTCTTGCTTTTGCATCAAACTCCATTCTTAAGTCTCAGTTGGAGGTCTCCCCATAGCTAAGGCTCACTTTGAGTTTTACATTTGTATTTCCTGTACATTTACCATGCAGCCAATATAGAACGAGCTTACTATGTTTAGAGATGGCTCATTTAATGGGAAGGAAACATATGTCATCGGATCACATGTTTATTTTCGAGTTTCCCCTCTGCTTTCCAAATAATTAAATTACGTGCTGTAGCCACTGTTTTCAAAATGTTGAAAAATAAAGCTTATAATTTATATACTGATAGCTCATGGTTTACAATTGCTTGAAATTGTTCCTTTTTTAGATATTGTTAATTCTCAAATTTTACAATTATTTATACAACTAGAGCTTAATTTAAGGAACATGTACTGTTCCTTACTTTATAGGCCTTTTAAAAGCTCATACTGGATTATCTGGACCCCTTAGTAAGGGCAATGCCACAGCAGATTTGTATAGCAGGCA
Organism: Mus pahari; assembly: GCF_900095145.1. NCBI lineage: Eukaryota > Metazoa > Chordata > Mammalia > Rodentia > Muridae > Mus > Mus pahari. The sequence goes on along the minus strand of NC_034613.1, from coordinate 47,345,215 downwards.
GATTACAGGCCTTACAGGAACAATTAGCCAAAAAAAAAATCTCATTCTTTACATCATCGAAGTAGTAATAGTTTGAGACAACAATTTGGTATTTCTAGAGAATGTGCATGCCAAATTGTAAGACTTGTTCTCAGTATCCTCAACTTCTTCTGTACCACATAATGGTGTTAATCCTTGAGGACTTGTGCCTAATCAATTATGGCAAATAGATGTTACTCATATTTCTGATTTTAAAGATTTATTTATTTATTATATGTAAGTACACTGTAGCTGTCCTCAGAAACCCCAGAAGAGTCAGATCTCGTTAAGGATGGTTGTGAGCCACCATGTGGTTGCTGGAATTTGAACTCAGGACCTTCGGAAGAGCAGTTGGGTACTCTTCCCGCTGAGCCATCTCCCCAGCCCATATTTCTGATTTTAAAAAATTAAAAAATATACATATGACTATTGACACCTTTTCAGGCTCTCTAGTTGCAACTGTTTTAACAGGAGAAGCAACTAAAAATGAAATTAGTCATTGCCTATGTTGTTTTTTCTATACTTGGTGTTCCAAATCAGATTAAAACAGATAATGGAACTGCTATTGTAGTCAAGCATTTGGGATGTTTTGTTAACAATTTAATACTATCCATAATACTGGGATTATGTAAGCATTCTGTAATGATTTTACAACAATCTGCTTTTGTGATGGTTCCTGTAAATATTACTGAAGATTGGTTTGATGATGAGGGTTTACAGGTAATTGAAGAGTTAACAAAGGCATTGGCCAGGCCTAACTTCATGATTGTTTTAATTATTGCAGGTGCAATAGCTCTGATTACTTTAATGGCCACTGCTACTGCAGCAGTTAGTGCGCTAGCCCAAAGTGTTCAAACAGCTCATTCTGTATATGATTTATCCAGACATTGCGTACTCAGGAGGATAGATGAAGAATGTTGCTTTTATATCGATCATTCAGGAGTAGTTAAGGACTCCATGGCCAAAGTTAGGGAAAGACAAATGAAAAGAGAGAAAGGGAACAACATCAAGGACGATTTGAAACTTGTTTCACTACTTCCCCATGGTTGACAACTCTGATTTCAGCTTTACTTGGACCCCTGATCATTACTTTGCCACTTTTAACCTTTGGGCCTTGTATCTTAAAGAGATCAGTTGCCTTTATACATGATCACTTTCAGCAAGTCCAGCTATTTCCCATGGCAGTCATTAATAGCTCTGAAGAAATGCACATAGTGAGCTTGAAGCTAGCCTAGGCTGTAAGTCCCTGGCTCCAAAAATGCCAAACTAGAAACTTGAATCCAAACCCACACTAAACCATCCCACAGTCTGCAATGCACAGCACCAGTCCCAGGAAGCAGAAGTGTCTTGTTACCAAAGGTATCACATTAGAATGTTCAGTTTCACCCAACTAATGAGATCCATGCAGAGAATCCATAAAGTGTGACCTGGGCCCAGGAAGGGGAATAGCTAAGAACTAGCCTGAAGTGGGTACAGTGTAGACACTGTACTTACTAAAAGAAAACATTAAAACAACAGTGTCGGGCTGGAGAAATGGCTCAGTGGTTAAGAGCACTGACTGCTCTTCCAGAGGTCCTGAGTTCAAATCCCAGCAACCACATGGTGGCTCACAACCATCTGTAATGAGATCCGATGCCCTCTTCTGGTGTATTTGAAGACAGCTACAGTGTACTCACATACATAAAATAAATCTTTAAAAAAAAAAAAAAAACCAACAGTGTCTCACCTAGTGTTTCTGAGGTTTTTTATGCCCCCATTACCTAGTTAAAATGAACCCATTCTGGGACTGCTTTCTTTTCAGAACACAGCCTGTTCTGTTTGAAACCATAATGGTAAGTAGGCATGTGGTTCACCCTAGTAACTTCCTTTGGCTATCACTAGGCAACCAATCAGGATCGAACCACCTGAAACCAATTACATGCTCTCTCAACTATGTCCTGTCTTTAATCCTTAAGACTTCTGTGCCAACTGCAGAAATTTCCTTTGGAACGCCTCAAAGTAAAGGCCACCATTTCATGTCACACATTAGGTTACTGTGAGAAGTGTCTGCTTTTATTACATAAAGCTATAGTGGCAGAGGACCTACTTCCAGCCGAAATAGGAAAGATCAACCTGTGTTGGTCAAAATTGATGGATGAAGAGAAAATGTGACGTCAAATTTCCCCTTAACCAAAAATGTATACTAACTGGACATTGATAAATAGGACACAGTTTCTCCCCCAATGATGTGTGCTGTACTCTACTGGGAAGGTAATATATGCACAGGAAAACATAATACTGCAAGATAATGTAGAGAGCATCCCATATAATCATTAATGGTTCCATGAGGAAAATAATTTTATGACCATTTCACAGATGAGTAAACCAATGTGCAGCCAATATTTGGGTCTAAGTAGTCTAATTCCAGAGGCCATTTCTAAGAATATGGGAAGATAAAAATGACAGCTCATATATATATAATGACTCATATACATAAAATAAATAAATAGTCTTTAAAAATGACAGCTAAAACAGCAACTTCTTAGATGATCTTAATTATTAATTATGAGCAGGAGAAGACCATTTGAAAACTAAACACAGTTGATCACAACTTCATATCAGTCCATCGTGGTTATATATGAGTAACTTTTTGTGTATTATTTCCTTTGTGTGTGTTTGTGTGCACACACATACTTTTCTTTTTTTAGTTTTAATTTTTAAAAAATGTTATATGTGTGGGTGTTTTGTTTGCATGTACTTCTGTGCACCAAGTACATACCGTGCCTTTGGAGTCAAGAAGAGGGTGTCAGATGCCCAAAACTGGAGTTACAGACAGTTGTGAGCCACTGTGTGGGTCCTGGGAATCGAACCTGCGTCCTCCAGAAGAGCAGCCATTGCTCTTCACCACTGAGCCACCTCTCCGGTCCAAAAAAAAAACCTCACTAGGTGATTTTTAAAGGTCATTCATTACCAACCAATCATTACAAAAATCTCCAGACCTAGGTAATCACAGTTACTATTTTTTGATATATGTATATGATATATATGATATATATATATGATATAAAGTGTCTCTTACAAGATCATGTTTTGAATTCAATTCTTAGCTGATGGTGCTCTTCTGAGAGGCTGTGAAACTTTTATGAAGTGAGGCCTGGGGGCTCTTTGACTCTTAAGAGTCTCTCAATGAAGGTGTGGTTGGGAGATGCTAATTGGAAAACAGGAAACAGACATGTGGGCTGGTTTTATGTGATTGCAGGCTGGTCAGTAACTTCAAGTGTACGTGCAAACGTCTCTCTGGCACCCCCTTCCTTCCTCCACTTTTCATTCTAGTTACTGAAAACACATATGTAGGAAATAAGGGAGCCAAAAATGTATAAAAGCATCAACCCTGTAAGATTCCGGGCTGTAGCCTTTGAAAAATAATTTGCTAGAACCCTATCAGCATAATGAACTGACTCCTGGTAAAAGAGGTTCCAGGACTTTGTTTCTTGAAGTAGAAATAGAAAGCTGGAAACAGAAGATCTTAGGAGAGAACTCAGTTGGTAGATGGTTGCCTAGCAAGTACAAAATCCCCGTTTGATCCCGTGTGTGTGTGTGTGTGTGTGTGTGTGTGTGTGTGTGTGTGTGTGTGTGGTGTACACATGCATATTTGTAGTTTCAACACTTGGGAAGTAGAGGCCAAAACATCAGAAATTCAAAGTCATCCTTAGCATTAAGAAGATTGAAGCTAGTCTGGGCTAGATAAGACAGGACCTTAGGAGAAAACATGGTCCACTTGCTGTGACTGTAAACCCAATTTCATTTGTATTTGAAAACTGAACTGCAGAAATCAGATAAAGTGTTCTGAGGGCAAGTTCCCAGCTTCCTATTGACGAACATTCAAAATTTCCTATCATCATCTGCTCTTCCTCAGGTATGTCTCCTCTGATCAAGCCTAGCCCCTCATTTTTTTTGCTTGAATGGTCTTTAACTGGCCTGGATAATTCTCCCTTTAAACCCATCCCACATTCTGATACCAGAATAATGATCCTTAAATGTCTTCTCCTACCTCCTCAGTTCTAAGACAATGAAGTCCAAAACCATCTCCACAAGAGCCTTAATATCAGGCCACTTCCCAAATGACAGCCACCCCCACTTCTTATACCTCCTAATATGCTTATACCTCTACTCTGGTCACACCTGCTTTAATCCAGTTCCAAGAACCCAGCAAGATCTTTCATTCAGATTGTCAGATGATGATGATGATGATGATGATGATGATGATGATGATGATGAGGAGGAGGAGGAGGAGGAGGAGGAGGAGGAAATAGGAAAAAAGAAATGGTGTCATAACTCTAAGATATTCATTTGTTTTGTTCTATTCTGGCTTTGTTTGTTTCATCTTATTTCTTATTATTTTCAGATGCTGCTT
>NC_034613.1:47318188-47337444 GCF_900095145.1 Mus pahari | reverse complement strand
GTGTGTATATGTGTGTATATGTGTATATGTGTGTATATGTGTGTGTATGTATGTATGTGTGTGTATGTGTGTATATGTGTGTGTATGTGTGTGTATATGTGTGTGTATGTGTGTGTACATGTGTGTGTATATGTGTGTGTATGTGTGTGTATGTGTGTGTGTGTGTATGTGTGTGTGTATTACACATGCACATGAGCATTTGGGGGGAGGGGAGGGCACAGGTACTCCCCTTGTTCTGGCTACCTCATCTTTCACGAATTTTAAAAAGGATTAGACAAATTGATAAAGGAAGATGATTTATAGTTTGGCACACCTGAGGGGGTGGGGTGAGAAGAAAGACTTAAGCTACTCCTTCCTCTGTAATGCTGGTAGAACTTACAGGACAGAGGGAAGAAAGGCCCTAAGTAGCCACCTGTTCATTTCCATTCAATGGCCTAATAACTGTAGGGAGGGACAAAAAGCCTGAAGGGAAGGACAGAATGCTTCTCTTAAAGATATATCCTTTCTTACTGTGAGTAGATTTATTCAGATTAGAGGCTGGGGGCACTTTCAGATCAAAGAGCTTAGCCCCCATTCTCTACAGGCCAATTATAGAAATAAACAAACTATACTGAAAGGCTGGATGAAAGGACTTTATTGCTTGCTGCCACAACTGGGAAGACAAAAGGCAGCCAGTGGCATCTTTGCCCCAGCACCAAGGCCATTTGGGGGGGAGGCGTTGCTGGAAGGTTCAGGTTTAAGTAGAGGGCCTGAGGCATAAATAAAAAACACCCTTGATCAAGGTTTTTGTCCCACATCTCTGTTTCCTGCAAAGTGCTCTGACAGAAAGATGTGAAAACCCTCAATAGTAACAAAATGTATGTATAATTCACATGGAGCAGAGCCTAGGAATTATATAAAAGTGTCTCCAGATATAGAAATCTCTTATAATTTCATCATGAGAGGGAGATTTTCATAAAGATCTTTAAATAATATAGTATCTAAAAGTTATCCTTCTAGGTCTCCAACGTGTACAGTAAAAGCCACAAGCTTACAGTGCCCTTTGAAGTCCTACATCAACCTGGCTGCTTAAAATTTCTGTCTCTATATCCCCCCCCATCATTTTGTCTCCCACCCCCTACCTCCAGCAGGGTGAGTACCCCCAGAGCATCAGCTCCCAAGTGTTTTATCTGAGTCTTTCCTACTGAGTAGTACACAATGGGTGGGAGGAGCCATGTTTCCCTATTTAGTATATTTTATTACCCATTCAGAGGAGCATGGCTTCATAAACTCAAAACTGAAATTTAGCATTCAATCCCAAGAACTCACCTGCTTCTTGACCTGCAAGACCTAAGCTGACCCGTAGCGCTGCTGACAGTATGTTCAGGCTTCGGAGTCAGATGTTAGCCTTCTTCAGGAGGTGGACAAGTAGAAGAGACTGCCAGGAAAGGGAACAGACTCGCTTTCAAGGTATTTCATCTTATCTTCTTGTCTACCACTCGAAATGCATTGGCACTCAGGGAGCCCTGATGACTGGGAGGGAGGAACTGTTGTTACCATCTTTGAATGGATGTTCTAGGGGCATTGTTCCTTATAGGCATGCATGGAGATCCTTGTGTTCCCAGATACGTGCTAGGAGAGCCAGGAATGTTAAGCACACAGAGTTGTCCCTTAAAAGAGGATGCATAACCTGTTATCCATGAGAGCACACTATATCCTCCTTCTAGACCCTTATCATTAGCTTGTCAATCTATAGAAGCCACCTTTGTATGGAAGGTGTCACATGTTCTCAATCTATAGAACCCACCTTTATGAAAGATGTAACATGTACTGTCCAAAGAGTTCCAATGTAGTCAGGTCTTAAATGTTATAGTGCACATGGGACTGAGTTTTTACCTGCGGGATAATTTTCATCAAATAGGTTTAAAACTACTCAGGGTCAAACGCCCCAAATTTGAGCCAATTGTATCTACTAAGTCCTGTTGAACTGAATTACCAACTGGCCCCTACAATCCCAAGTCCATTCATATAAAGACAGAGAAGGAAGCATCCCAGTATGTACAAGCATTTGGTCCTGCTTCCCATGGGCTTTCTGTTTGAACACAAGAAGGGCAGCCGGTCAGTCTCTGCTGTGCCTGGGACAACAGGAAACACATGTTAGCATTCTCGCTTTGGCAGAAAATGGACATTTAGGCAAGACAGGTGCAAGTCAGCCATTGGAGGTTCAGTCCACTGCTGGAGTGGACAGTATCTCTGCTTTAAGTCATATGAATTGCAGTTTGTGCCCAGTTGTTTATATGTGAAACATACCTGACTGAGGGATTTAAAACTCGAGATTTTTCTCTTTTCCCTCTTTGATTTTTTTTGGTTTTGTTTTGGTTTTTTGTTTGTTTGGGATTTTTTGTTGTTTTTTGTCTTTTCAAGACAGAATCTCACTTTGTTGTCTTGTCTGCTCTGGAACTCACTAGGACCAGGATCAGGTTGTCCTGAAACGCACAAAGATCTCCACCCCCCCACCCCCCCACCCCGGCTTCTGCCACCTTCTGCCTCTGCCTCTCAGAGTGCTGAGATTAGAGGCATGTGCCACCACCTGCCTTAATTCCACCCAACAAGAGAAGCACAAGGATTATTGTCTGTTTAAAAAAAGGAAAAGAAAAACAAAACAAACAAACAAACAAAAAACCCAGCCAAGTCCTAGATACACACAGCAAAGAGAACTGCCCCCTCCTCAGACAGGGTTTCTCTGTGTAACCTTCTCTGCCCTGAAACCCACTGTGCAGACCAGGCTGGCCTCGAACTTACAGAGCTCTGCCTGCATCTACCTCCTGAGTGCTGGAATCAGGTGTGAGTCACCATCACCAGGCTAAATGTTTTCTTAAGACAAACTGTTGGTCTGTTGCCTCAAACCGCTTGAGTTCATGTGATCCTCCAGACTCTCGGTATCCTACGAACTGGGATCTTAGGATTTCATTGAGCAAAAAATGAAAAATGCCCGGTTTGAAGTACTTCTTCAATAGCAATGTTTAAGCCTTCTTTATGGGTCGAGATCCCTTTGCGGATTACAAATCAGATCTTCTGCTTATCGGATGTTTACATTATGATTCATAACGGTAGCAAAATTACAGTTATGAAGTAGCAGCTAAATAATTTCATGGTTGGGGGTCAACACAGCCTGGGGAATTTATTAAGGGCTCACAACATTAGGAAGGTTGAAAACCAGTGTTTAGGGATATGAATTTAATCTTGGTCACACTTTAAGTGCTTGTTTCCTCATGCTATAGGTGAAAGCTGTCCCGATAAATCTGTGATCACCAGTCAATTTTACCATGAGTCCAGAGCTTTGGTTGGTCGTGTTACCGATGTGAGGAAAAGCACTTTGTACATTGAGAACAGAATTTGCTTCTCTCTCTGCAGTGTGACTGAAGGTATGGTTTATATTTCAGAGTATCTTATGTTTAATATCTTGGTACTATTTTAGCACTGGAATTGTTTCTTTTGGCTCCATTCAGTGGCTCTTCAATATTTGATATGGACTTTGGGCACTGAAGAGATAAAAGGTCAATATTTGTAAAATTCATGCTATTGTTTATTAGTTATTCATCAGGCAAATGTAGTCAATTATGTCTGGTCAGTCTCTCACAAATTTAACCATCCTCTTATTCATGTATGTCACTTCCTATAATAAACGATAACATATTTGAATAGAGAAACATAGAAAAAGAGGGCAGAATTAGCCCCGCCCTACCAGGCAGTTTGCTGTTTTCCCACTGTGGGGGATGCCCTTAGGAGTGTTTTGATGCTGGCTGTATTTTGAAGTTAGTAATAAAAAAATTAGTAAAATAGTGGAGGGCCAGGCAGTGTTGGTGCATGCCTTTGATCCCAGCACTTGGGAGGCAGAGGCAGGCGGATCTCTGAGTTCGAGGCCAGCCTGGTCTACAAAGTGAGTTCCAGGACACCCAGGGCTACACCGAGAAAACCTGTCTCAAAAACAAAAAAATATATATATTGGAGGTTAGATTTGGAGCTTAGTAGTGTTTCTGTTTTTGTTTGTTTGTTTCGAGAATTCTACCTGGGATGAAACAGAAGCAGTTATGTAAGCCTTGTCCCCAGTAGCTGGAGGTGTTCATCATTCACTCTATCCTTTTCTCCCCTTGACAGGAACCCAGGACCATAAGAGTCCCCTCCTCACTGAGGAGTGTCTGCCTGGAGGATAGGATTAGGGAAAATGAAACTAGGGTTTCTACTTTGGGCACGAGCTTCTTGATTGTCCTTTTTCCTTCTGCTGCTGTGCTGCCACAGCTTTAAAGTAGGTCCCTGTACTCTTTCACTTGACAGCAGTCTCAGCGCCTGGGATAGCTACACACTAGTTGCCCATTTGAGGGAAGAAAACTCAGATTTCCTACTATAGAGACTTTGTTTGTTTGTTTACATATTGGTCCTCTTCCTGCCAGTAACTTCAGTTTTTCACTTGAGCCAGAGTAAAGATGGAGCATGGAAGGAAAACTTAGGGCAGGTTGGCTACACAAGAAGCCCAGCAATAATGGGGCTTTAAGAGAATTGAGTGTGCACAGGCCCTTGGATAGTATAGTGTGGGTTTGGTTAGACCTTGGGACATACACATTTTGAAACTTCAGTCCCATAGGTACCACACAAAGCCAACAACAAAGAAATGAGTTCAGATGAGAGAAAGGATGAAGGAGTGAGAAAGTTGGGTCATTCTACATTTCTTTCTTTTTTTTGGGGGGGGGGGTTCCGAGACAGGGTTTCTCTGTGTAGCACTGGCTGTCCTGGAAGTCACTTTGTAGACCAGGCTGGCCTCGAACTCAGAAATCTGCGTGCCTCTGCCTCCTGAGTGCTGGGATTAAAGGCATGTGCCACCACGCCCGGCTTTCATTCCACATTTCTGCTTATGGACTAGACAGGTGTTTGACTTATTCAGTAGTGCAACTTAGGTAGCTGACCAGTCAACACTCATCCACTTAACTACAGAGCCTTTGTCGTTCTGAAACTTGTTCCTTTTTCTTTCTTTTTATATTTATTTTTATTTCATGTGATGTGAGGATCCCCTGGAACTGGAATTATAGACCGTTGTGAGCTGCCATGTGTGTGCTGGGAATTGAACCCTGATCCTTTGAAAGAGCAGTCATTGCTCTTAAGTATTGAACCATCTCTCCAGCGCCTCCTCCTTCTTCTTTTAACTTTTACTTTTTACCCACTGAGCCATCTCACCAGCCCGCCTTCAATTTTTCAATCTCCTCATGTTATATCTAAGATGTATTTGTTCATAGCATCTTTCATTTCTTGTTTTACAACTGAAGTATCAAATACCATGTTTATCTACAGCTTGTTCAAATAGATCCTTGGTAAAGCCTGGTGATTGAGCTGGATTTTTTGGGGGGTTGTTCTTCTTTAACCATCACTAAATTTAGAGCAATTTGTGTCAATACTAGGTTCACATTCCATGACCTTAAAAATAAATAAATAGAGCTGGTGAGATGGCTCAGCGGGTAAGAGCACTGACTGCTCTTCCGAAGGTCCTGAGTTCAAATCCTAGCAACCACATGGTGGCTCACAACCACCCACAATGAGATCTGATGCCCTCTTCTGGTGTGTCTGAAGACAGCAACAGAGTACTTACATATAATAATAAACCTTCGGGCTGGAGTGAGCAGGGCCGGCTGGAGTGGGGTTGACCTGAGCAAGCAGAAGTCCTAAAATTCAATTCCTAACAACCACATGAAGGCTCACAACCATCTGTATAGCTACAATGTACTCATATACATTAAATAAATAAATAAATCTATAAAAATAAATAAATAAATAAATACATCATCTAGTTCTCCCATACCAGAGCATCACAGCAGGTAAATGCCCTAGGGTGAGTACTGTTCAGAGTGTTGCCTTCAACAACATGGCTGGTGTGCTCCCTCCCAGTCCCCGGATTTATAATTATACCATAAGCTGTTCCCTGTTAACACTTTTCTTTTCTTTTCTTTTCTTTTCTTTTCTTTTCTTTTCTTTTCTTTCTTTCTTTCTTTTTTTTTTTTCTTTTGAGACAGGGTTTCTCTGTATAGCCCTGGCTATCCTGGAACTCACTTTGTAGACCAGCTGTTAACACTTTTCAACTTCACTTGCACTATAGGTTTTGGGGACCCTTCCAACAGTATGGTGGTTCCCAATCCACACTGTAGTGAAGGAACGAACACACACACACACACACACACACACACACACACACACACAAGGGATTTATTGGAATGACCTACAGGCTCCAGTGCATCTAATCCAATAAGGGCTGGCTATGAATATAAGTCAGAGAATTCAGTAGTTCCTTAGGCCACAAGGCAGGATGTCTTCCCGGGTCTTCAGTAGACACTGGACTCCCAAAGAAGTGGGCTCCAATGCCAGTGGAGGAATGGAAGTGCTAGCAAGGTGAGGACAAGCTGACAAAGAGCAAAACTCCCTTCTTCCATGCCCTTGTACAGGATTCCAGCAGAAGGCATGATCCAGATTAAAGCTGTGTCCTCCCTCCTCAAGATCCAGATCAAATGTGTGTGTCTTCTTACCTCAAATGTCCGGACTAGAAATGGATTCACTCACTTCAAAACAAGAAGAAAATAAATCTCTCACAGGTGTGTCTCCATTTCTGGGTTGTAGTTCACTCCAGATGTCAAGTTGACAACCAAGAATAACCATCACAGTTGCCCTCCAAAATCTCATCTCAGAAAGTTGGTACCTAATGTCATTTATTTAAGGCTGGTAGGAATATTTGGGGTGTCACGTAGTGGGAGGTGACTGTATCAGGAGGACCCTTCTGAGGGGATTGATGCTGGTCTCGAAGTGATTGGTTTCCATGAAAACAGGTTGTTATAAAACTGTGAGCCTGGTTTCCCTTCCGAGATCTCTTGCATGCAGCTATATTATCTTACTCTCAGTATGTTGATAGCCTCCTAACATGATGTTATCTATTCTGATAGTGTCTACTCCTGGTACCAGGCTCATTTTTTCCATATATGTATTTATTCATATGCCTACATATATGTAACTATAATAAAGAAAAAGAGGTCATGAATTTGAGGAGTTGGGAGGAGGCATGGGGGGATTGGCAGAAGGAGGGGGAGTGATGTGATTATATTTGAATTAAAATTTCAAAAGAAAGTAAAGTTTGGGGGCAATCCAGCAGGAGGCAGACAGTAGAAGACATGATGTGCTAACCGATGTGAATGCATGCCTCCTGAGATGAACAGAAGGAGCCATCTGGGCACCCTAATAGTAGCTTAGGACAGAACACGAGCAAACACTGAGCTAGAACTGCAACATTTGTCCCTAAGGCAGCATTTTCTGGGCAGCTTGTACCATCCTTCGAGTTATCATGTCCGCTCTTCCTGACTGCCAAGGTCTTTGGCTTTTGGGGGAGACTGAGATTTTGGAAACATCTCCCAAACAATCTTCCAAATAAGAGTGGCGACCAATTTAATTAGTAACTACTTCACCACACTTCCATGAAGCTTGGTAATGAAACATCTTGGTGTTGTTTTTAAAGGGAAAAAAATTCTTGGGCCTTTTTCTTTTACAAGTTGGGAGCTTAGCTGGTTGGAGGTCTTTCCCCAAGGATGCTTCTCCTATTCCAAAGCAGATTTGGCTTTCCCCAATCTTATCTCTTTCAGTACAAGCCTTGGCTCCAACATTCAATTTCCTGGTGCTCTTTTTCTCTTCAAACTAAACAGTTTATATTTCTTTTTTTCCCACACGCTCGCTCTTCTTTGTAGACTTGCAAATAACCATGTCACAAAATCAACACTAGGCTGTCTTAAATTTCCCACACTCAGGGGAGCCTGCAGGATCCAGGAAGGCAAGCAAAACTCAAGGAAATGAAAACACATACCAGGTGGCTTATTCTCCACCAATTATTTGGAAGAAAAAGTTTCCTGGTGTAACATCATCCCAGGTGCTATTCCAGAAGGAGCTGTAATTACCTTGAAACTCCACTCAGACCTTTTCTTCCAAGAAGATGAGCTCTAGAGATAAGCTACCTATACCAGCTTAAGGGCCCAAGGAAGGCTCAATCAATTAAGCCTGCTCTCAATCATATAAACAGCACAGACAGAAGTTATTTAGGCTAGAAGCCAGCTCTGGTCTGGAATGTGGGAGTTTGTGGGAACCTTTGGCTATGTAGATAAAGCGAAGGTCATTTAGTCTTTAGGTACTTCTGGAACTGGTTGTGGGAGCTTGATATGGCCTGGCCCAACAGATAACACAGATCACCAGGCTGTTAATCATTTCCAGTACCCAGTTTTCTGGATAGAAGGACAGTTTCGTTTTATTTTGTTTGGTTTTGTTTTAAACAAATTTCTCATTGGAGATGTGTGGGCAGAAGGACCTTCATGCTGTGCTCCCAACACCAGACCATAGAAATTAGTTCACTACTTTTCATTTTAATCACAGGCAAATTATCTTTCTTCTTTCTTTTTTCTTTGGCACTAAGCCCCCCAAAACCACATGTAAAACTACGTGTACTCACAATGTCACTCTAGCACATCTCCAGACTTCAACAAGTTGCTTTCCTTCTCTGTGTGTCTCTATCTTGGAGGCCCCCTGATTATTGCACTACATAGTCTATGGGATGTGTTTAAAGCTGTGCCTAACAGAAAATATGTTTTTAAAATGTTAAGCCTTATTCTTCTCCTTCTTTGTGTACTAATGATATGTCCTGATATTTTAACCCCCCTTAAAAACCTGGTATTAGTATATTTTAACTGTACTGATAAATTGTGACATTTTTATGCGTACATAGAAAACACTTTGATTATAGTCACTCTCTCTTCTGCCTCTCCATGTTTATCTGAGCTCTTTTCTCTATAAGCATCAGTCATCCCGTACATGCCACATACGTGAGAGAAAACATGTGAGCCTGTTCTTTCTGAGCTTGCTTTAATTCCTTTTGCTTGTAACCCTTGTAAGCCTTGAACTCTGAATCCTTCTGCCTCCGACCCCACATGTGTCACCACGCCCATCTTGCTTATTTTGTGTAACAGGATCATCTCCTGAAGACGTCATGATTTTAATCTTTATGGTTAAGTAGCACTTTTGTTGTTTATGTTCTACACATTTTCTTTATCCATTCATCCATTTATGTGTTCCCAGCCTGGTGTCAACAGTGCTGTGATGTACATGGGTGTTCAGGTATATCTATTGTATGTTGGCTTTAACCATTTGGAGACTATACTCAGGAACAGGAAAGCTGAACCATATGACAGTTCTACTTTCAGTCTTTGGAAGAAAATCCCTGTTGGTTTCCATAGTAGCTATTCTAACTTACATTCACAGCAACAGTACATGAGGGTTCTTCCTCCCACTTCCTAGTCAGCATTTTATCCCGTCTGATTAGGACAGAATCTCAATGTGGTATTGACTAGCATTTCCCTAATGCCTAAAGACCTGCTGTTTGTCTTTGAGACAGGTTATCTCTGTTATATAGTCCTAGCTATCCTGGAACTCACAGAGATCAGCCTGCCTCTGCCTCCTGAGTGTAAGGATTAACCCTCTACGTGCCACCACACACAACCTATGATGTGCAGAATTTCCATGTCTTCTTTTATTTGGAGGGGGTGCTTCTTTTCTTTGGAGAACTTCTCATTCAATTAATTTGCCCATTTATAAATTGGATTCTTCAATTTTAGTGTGTTAATCTTTCAGATCTTTATATATAATGGATGCTAATCCTGTGTTGGGTGAATAGAAGGCTCTTCCATTCTGTACGTCCCTTCAGATTGTTGTTTCCATTGCAGTACAGAAGCATTTAATTTGATGCAATCCCATGTTCTTCCCAGGGATTGAACTCAAAAAATTTGGTTTGGTTGGCAAGCTCTTTCAATGGAAAAGCTATTCCACTAGCCACGTTCTTCAATTTGTATTTATTTATTTATATGTTTATTTTCATGTGTGCTGGTGTTTTGCCTGCATGTATGTCTGTGTGAGGACGTTGGATCCCCTGAAACTAGGGTTACAGACAGTTCTGAGCTGCTATGTGGTTACTGGGGGATTGAACTCAGATCCTCTGGAAGAGCAGCTGGTGCTCTTAACCACTCAAGCTATCTCTTCAGCCCTTCTGTTTTGTCATTTCTGCTGTGATAGTTCTCTCAACGACCTTCTGGTCATTCCAAAATGAAGTGTTCAATGCCCAAATGTTAGTACAGTTTCCTTTTCTTGTCATTGCTAATTCATTTCAGTATAAGATATAAAAGTAGTGTCAAGTTTTTACACTTGGTAAAGCTTGGCCTAAAATCTGATCATATTGGAAAGTGTCTTATGATTTCATGAAAAGATTGTGTATTTTATATTTTTGATAGAATGTTTTGTAGCTGTCCATTAAATCTATTTTGTTTGTTAATTCTGTAATGTCTTTGCTGAATTGCTTGTCTGTATGAGAGTGTGGTATTGAAATTATCAACCATTATGGGGGCTATCAGTTATTTTATTTCTAGTGTCTGTTTTATAAAACTGGCCACACACATACACATTCAACTTGAGGTTTGCTTTGCTGAAAGTAATTTCAGCCACTCCTGCTTACTTCAAGAGTCCATTTGCTTGGAGTTTATCCGTTTCCATATTTTGACTTTTTATGATTTCCTACACTCATGTATTTCTGGAAAGAAGCAAACAATTAAACATACTTTTTAATCAAGTCAGCCAGTCTATGCTTTTTAATTGGAGAATTTGCTTTCAGGGGTATTGTTTCAATGCATTGTTTTTGTATTGATTTTTGTTCTCTTTCTGTGAGGTTTGCTACCCTCTTCTGCTTGTGTTTATCCTCTACTTCCTGTGTACAGGATTCCTTTAAGCATCTTTCTGCAGCTCAGACTTAGTGATCATGAGTTCCTTTAAGTTGAAGTTTATCTTGAACAAAAAGCCCTAGTTTTTCTTGATTCTGAGCACTAACTTTTGGATACAGTAAACTAGCTTAGCAGTTGTTTTGTGTGAGAGTTTGAACACTTACTTACCCCCTTTTACTTACCGCCTTATACTTACGCCTTACCGCCTTAGCCCTATATTACACTTGCCCCCTTGGCATTTGGATTGTCTATTGAGACATATGTGGTTATTTTAATGGCTTTTCTTTTCGTAGTAAGTTGGTACTCTTATTTCTGAGTTTTTACTATTCTTTTTACTCTTGTACTATGAACACAGATATCACCTCACATCTATAACCCTTGCACTTGGGAAGCTGAGGCAGGAGAATATGTGTGAGCCAGACCAGCCTTAGCTACAGAGTGTGCTCTTGTTTGAGAAACACACAAAAATAAACTATAGATTGACACAGAGAAAGTCTAGCTCATCTTGTTTGTTGAGTTTTAAAAGCATTCTACACTCAGATAATCTGTATCCATGAGGTTCCCAACAGTTCTGTTATTAACTAGATAGGTTCTCTGTGACTTTAATCTATACTTCCAGTATCTCCTCCACCTGAACACTTAATTTTGGTCTTTTCCCCCTAAGAATAACAAATAATATATATTGATCATTTAATATTGAACAACATTCTTACAAGTACTTTCCCAAAGTTTTAGTATATTTATTAATCTTTGAGAATTTCATATGTTAGTCAGATTCATCTTTCATTCCTCCTCATAGTGCCTCTCACATCCACACAGACTCCCCTACCCACTCCCAACTTTGTAGATAATGGTGGTGGTGGTGGTTTTTCAAGACAGGGGTTTCCTCTGTATAGTCCTGGCTCTGTAACTGGCCTCAAACTCCTGCCTGCCTATGCCTCCAAGCACAAGGACTAAAGGCCTGCATCACCACCATCTGGTTCAACTTTGCATCTTAAAAAACAACAAAACAAAAAATTCAGCCTTATCTGTGCTTACTAGATACTCCCAGGTTTGAGAACCATCCACTGGAACATTGGTGACCTACCAGGGGCCACACCCTTAAACTATCTCCTCTCCCTCTTCTAGAAGCTATCAACTGTGTAAAGCTCCTCCAGTCCCATAAGTTTGGTCTTTTTATTTATTTGTTTTTTAAGACTTATTTATTTATTATATGTAAGTACACTGTAGCTGTCTTCAGACACTCCAGAAGAGGGCGCCAGATCTCATTACAGATGGTTGTGAGCCACCATGTGGTTGTGGAATTTGAACTCAGGACCTTCGGAAGAGCAGTCAGTGCTCTTACCCACTGAGCCATCTCTCCAGCTCCAGTTTGGTCTTTTTAAACACGGTCCAGAACTCTTAAAAAGTTTTTTCACGAGAAAGAAAATCCTAATGGAGAGAGAGCAGTGGACAGGAGGCGTGATGTGAGATGAACACTCATTCAAATGGTTGCAGTTTTCTTTCTTTTTTAAAATATTTTTTATTAGCTATTTTCTTTATTTACATTTCAAATGTTATCCCCTTTCCTAGTTTCCCCTCCGAAAGTGCCCCCCCACCCCTATTTCCCAACCCACCCACTCCCATTCCTGGCCCTGGCATTCCCCTATACTGTGGCATAGAACCTTCACAGGACCTAGGGCCTCTCCTCCCGTTGATGACCAACTAGGCCATCTTCTGCTACATATGCAGCTAGAGACACAAGTCCCACCATGTGTTTTCTTTGATTGGTGGTTTAGTTCCAAGGAGCTCTGGGGGTACTGGTTAGTTCATATTGATGTTCCTCCTATGGGGCTGCAGACCCCTTCAGCTCCTTGGGTCCTTTCTCTAGCTCCTCCATTGGGGACCCTGTGCTCCATCCAATGGATGGCTGTGAGCCTCCACTTCTGTATTTGTCAGGCACTGGCAGAGTCTCTCAGGAGACAGCTGTATCAGGCTCCTGTCAGCAGGCTCTTGTTGGCATCTACCATAGTGTCTGGGTTTGGTGGTTGTTTGGGGGATGGATCCCTGGGTGGGGCAGTCTCTGGATGGTTGTTCCTTCAGTCTCTGCTCCACTCTTTGTCTCTGTAACTCCCATGGAAGGAGTTACAGAGAAAGTTCGTAGAAGAGACTACAGTTTTCTTTTTTGCTCGCACAAAGCAGCTGCCCGCATGGAGTTCATTGCAACCAGATTAGCTCCTTGTAGCCACAGAGCTCATCCTGCACAGCAGGATCCCAGGCATCCAGACCCAAGCCCACACTGGGGGTGAGGTGAGGCACAGCAGATCCTGCACTCCCACCACCCGTCACTAGGACTTCTGCACCTAGGTAACTGTGGGGGAAGGGGTGGGGATTGCACAGCAGCTAGTAATAAAGGAGAGTTAGCTCTACTCCTGTGTGTGTTTCTGACCCAAATCCCACAGCACGTAATTTTCAGTGAACTTGTTTCAGTGGAATACTGTTAGGTCCATATTGAGCCACAAGCTAGATGCAGTAGAGTACACTTTGCCGAAGCTTGTTGTGAGTCCCACGGCAAGAAAAAGTGCAGGGGACTCATGCTTTCCAAAGCAGAGTTTGAGTGCAACCTTGTCAGGTCGGCTTCTCTTTTTTTTTTTTTTTTTGGGGGGGGGTGTCGAGATAGGGTTTCTCTGTGTAGCTCTGACTGTCCTGGAACTCACTTTTTAGACCACACTGGCCTCGAACTCAGAAATCCGCCTGCCTCTGCCTCCCAAGTGCTGGGATTAAAGACGTGCGCCACCACGCCTTGCAGGCCAGCTTCTCTTATGGTTTCATGGTTCCGTGCACTTCTCAGGTACCTGCCTTCTCTGAACTGCCTGTGCCAGCTAAGCCCACTCTGCCTTTCTGTTCTGCACTTGTTTCTGTTTTAGTTTTGCCTACATTGTCACCTTCTCTGTCCTCTGTTAACCCTCTCATTTGCCAGGCTTCCACAGCAAAGCGGGTTCCTTGCTGTTTCTGGATCTCTGTTCCTATTACCAGAGTCTCTAGGTGTTAGTATGTTGCTGCTGCGGTCACCGCCGCTGTCTTGTAGTCAGTGACAGCCAGTCTCCTGGCTACTAGTGATCTGTGCTCTTCAGGCTGCACTTGAGTCCCACACCGCCAGCCGGGTGTGCATGCCTGGTGCCTCAACCTGGTGCGCGCCTGTCCAGTCTGCTGACCGACCTTTCTCTTCACAATCCATTTCATCAGCAGCATGTGCCCATGCCCCTGGCTGGTTCTCATGGCCTGCGTTTCCATTCTGGTCCACACCAACTCTGGGCCAAGTGTTTCTCTACTAATACAAAGCCAAGTGTTTTTCTACTAACGCAAAATGTGTTTTTCTCTACTTACACAACCTGTCAAAGTTACCTAAGATTTTCGTTCCTATCCTGTCTTGATAAATGATTTTTGCTACTGCCATTAAATTATCGTGTGCTCTATTCAGATATGCCCAATTGATCTAGCTCTCAAGCTTGTCAGAAGTCTGCTAATATTAATCCAAGCTTATGAGAGACAGAATCTCCCAAAGCCTAACAGTTAACCCTACAAGGTCTCAGAAGCTATGGACACAACTGCAAGAGACAGCCTGAATCATGCTATGAAAAGCACTGAAAAGCACCATGTGGCCCTGCCCAGGCTTGATCAACACTGGACAGAGAGCCAAATGCCTCAAATTGTCTGAGCCAAGACATTTGTCATTTCGCTTGTTATTTGATCCACAGAGAAAAAATGGACTCTTCTTTAAAAAAAAAAAAAAGCTCTCCATCTTCTGGGCTTGAAAGCCAGTCTGACTCTTCCCAAGTTTCCATGGAGACCACAGAGACCACAGGGAACTGTTAGCTAATGGATTATAGATGAACTCTGTCATTTTAATTGATATATGACTGCTAGATTATAGTTTATTCTTTCTTTCCCAGATTTCTAACTACGTGGACTGCTAAGAAACAGACCTAGCTCCTTACCATAAGGTATATTTATTCATTAATAAATTTGTTAACTAGCTAAGGCTGACAGATTACTCATAGACTTTGTTTTCACAGATGTAATCTGTTACTTACCTAAACTCAGTTTCCACAGACTAGTTCAGATGTAAGCTTTCACAGATGTAATCTGTTACTTCCTTACCTAAACTCAGTTTCCATCCACTAAATCTTCATATTTCTTCTTCTTGCTATGCCACTGTGTTAACATTATTCAAGTTCTTATAAATTTCCCTAACCCTATATGATCCAACTGTATAATCACAAATTCTTCCTTCTGCTCCATGAAAGGCTCATCTTAAAGGCTGTTCACTTCTGCTCCACGAAAGGCTCGTCTTAAAGGCTGTTCACATGGTTAACTCAAGCTGCTACCTCTCTTGTAAACTTATAAGCTTCAGAAAACCCACTCAGATCTACCTCTCATGGACCAGATAGACTCCATCCAGATAAGTACATCTGCTAATCAATGACCTATAGTTCACACTTACTACCTATTCCAGAGGGTGGCATTTTTCTGGATTTCAAATGTACACCTAAAGAAAACAGATTTCTTTCTCCCAAACGTACTTAATCTTATTCTCTACCTATAATAAATATATATGTGAGTTTCAGCATCTTGTCAAGCCCAGGCACTTACTACATCCAGGGTAGCCCCAGAGAAGCAACCTTCAGATGCCCCAATCTCCTCTCAGAGACACAAATACTTCTACTAGACTTCTTCCTTCTGATCTATCCACAGACAGTTCCATAGACCCTGGACAACAAGGAAACAACCAGTTCTTCTAAGACTGGACCAGCATCCCCTTACCCATTTTCTTAGGTTTCCCAGAGACACGTTGCCCCAAAGTCAGCAGGAAGAAAAGATCACAATGACAACCCTATTCCTGCTCCACCATTGCTTCTTCCTATTTTTTCTTTTTAAATTAAACCCAAATGGGGGAATGTTAGCATTTTGTTTAAGCTCTGCCCCACAGTTACCTAGCAATAGCCAGGTATGCTCCACCCCACAGTTACCTGGCAACAGCCAGGTATACCTGACTCAGTATACAAGGGTCTGCTTGGCCCTTCCTCTCTCTTGCCTTCCTGCTCCTGCTCTCTCCCCATTCCCCCCCTCTTCATGTGCTCATGGTCGGCCTTTGTGGGGCAGTACAGAGCCTGCCTGGGCTCCAGTCTAGCATAGGTCTTGAACTCCCGGGGAGACTTGATGGGTGGTGATTTCCACCTACATAGGACAGAAGGTGTTCAATCTTATCTCCTGGACCCCTGGCTCCTTTCAAAGTTACTGCCCCCACAGGAGAGGTGTGTGACTATCAGTCACGCAGACAATGTCCCAAGCTCCTGGCATTCTGGCTAGACTCCACCCCCACAGTTACCTGACTATAGTCAGGTATGCTTCTCTCCACAGCTACCCGATAGCCCCAACACACTATAAAAGGGGCTGCTTGGCCCCTCCTCGCTCTTTTTAAGTCTCACCTTTCTTACTCTCATCTCTAGCCCTCCTTCTCTCTCTCTCTCTTCCCCCCTCTCTCCATGTGGCCATGACCAGTCTCTCTCCCTTTTTCTACCTTCTCTCTTTCTCCCTGCCTTTCTACAGTAAAGCTCTAAAATCATAGACTGTCTCTGACCATCAAGGCCCACTGTGCTTGGACGATGGGATAGACTTTCCCCTAAGCAGCCACATCTAACCTCCCGCCAGAAAGCCTTCCTGCTCTCCAGCCATGGACGGGATCAAGGACTCTCACCCACGTGGGAACCACACAGCGCCTCCCTCTACCTCCTGCCCTCTCCTCTCTTCGGCCTGGAGCTGACTGACCCGCCCCTTGGGCCCCCACTCTGTTCTCAGCCCTTCCGCAGTGTCCTGCAGTGTCTGGGATGCCAGAGGCTGAGAACCTGGTACCAGGACTGCTGTTTGTCCACTACCCGTCGAGCTGGGGTTTAGTGGCTTCATACAGCCAGATACCCACCCAGGGCTGCGTGGAAAGTGTGCAGCAGTCCTCCTATGTCTGCCCACCCAGAGCACCGGAACTCTGGTGGGATGCGGATTTTCCCCCTACTCCCACTTTCCCCCATGCTCACTGCCTCACAGGCCTCTATTCATCTACTTCTCTACTTCCCCCCTCTCTCCCTCTGCCTTTCTCTGCCTCTGCTACCCTCTTAACTCCCCTCCCCATGCCCTGAATAAACTCTATTCTATACTACACCATCGTGTGGCTGGTCCACTGGGGGAAGGGATCCCTCATCATGGACCCAAGGAGACATCCCTTTCCCCCACACCTGACTACACATCCATAAAACACATCCCCCCTCTCTTTATCTTTTTATAAATATATCACCAGGTCCCTCCAAATCCATCCAACCAATACTGATGTTCAGCGCTGTCCTACACTGAGCTTTTCTTTGTTTTGATTCGGAGCCAAGAAGAAACTGGTAAGTTCTGCTTGCTTCTAATTTGTTCTTTTGGCTCCATCTAAAGTCCTCTTGTGTGAGTATTTACTTGCTGTTTTTGTAACTCTTCTTTGCCTTCCTCTTGGGTTTCTTGTTCTTACTGCTAAAGTGCTTGAGAAAGACCTAAGTAAGTCTTTCATTAAGATTTAATGACTAGTAAATTCCTAAGCCTTTATATTTGTCAGGTGTCTATCTCAAAGCCAAGCATAAAGCCTAGGTTAACAGAAAGTCTCTCTTTGGGACTGAGCGTCCATTTCAAGCCATGGTTTGGACATGAGAATTAACTTTTGTGAGCCACAAGTCAAAGATATCCTGAAAGATAATCCATTGGTGCCTCAGAGCAGTTCCAGCCTCCCAAGCAGCGCCCTCCCCAGGGTGCCTCTTCATTTCTGGCTGGCTTTCCTGGCCTCCCAGCCTTCCTTCACTCCTTACTGCCAAGGACCGGAAGCCTTCACTTCCATTTATCACTCTGTCTGCTGGTTCCTATTCTGGAGAGTTTTTCTGGTTCTCTTGTGGGATCAGCTAGTGTTCCTAAGTGATGACATGCATTCTCACCATGTGTCAGACAGACGGTGGAGGATGGAATGAGCTAGACTTGTCTATTGAGCAAGTTCAAGCTGACACCCTGGTTTGACATTCCCAGTTATTTTTAGTTTTCCAGGGCTACACACAGAAACTGTCTCAATAAACCAAAATAACCAACCAACCAACCCCCAAAAAAGTTACTACTTACATTTGAAAAGAGGATTACAAGTGGCCAATAGAAATATGAACACGATGGGCAGTGGTGGTGCACACCTTTAATCCCAGCACTTGGGAGGCAGAGGCAGACGGATTTCTGAGTTTGAGGCCAGCCTGGTCTACAGAGTGAGTTCCAGGACAACCAGAGCTATACAGATAATCCGTCTTGAAAAACAAAAAACAAAAAACAAAAAACAAGAAAGAAAGAAAGAAAGAAAGAAAGAAAGAAAGAAAGAAAGAAAGAAAGAAAGAAAGAAAGAAAGAAAGGAAGGAAGGAAGAAAGAAAGAAAAATACATATTGCCTTTATATGTATTTGAAAGAATCCAAAGTAAATGCTCAAAATAAGCCACTTTAATGCATCATTAAATGTAATTTAAATGTAAAATTTAGAAACCTTATGCAAGTCTTACAGACAACAGAAAGAAGGGAAGGATCAGGCTCTCTGTCTACAGAGACTAGGTAGGAGACCAGATTTAACTTTGGCCATGAATAGTGAGGAGAGAAAAGTTTTAGGAAAGTTGTGGGTTCAATTTACTATTCTATTGGTCTTAGAGAGAGACCTGCACCTTGTCTGAGGCACTGAAAGGCTGTAGCATTCTTTACTTTTTCTTTTTTTGGTCTTTCCAGACAGGGTTTCTCTGTGTAGCCCTGGCTGTCCTGGAACTCACTGTGTAGACCAGGCTGGCCTTGAACTCAAGAGATCCCTCTGCCTCTGCCTCCCCAGTGCTGGGGGGAATACAGGTGTGAGTCTTTAAAAAATACTGTGACCCAGAATTATCACCCTTTTCTTATAAATGACTCTCATCCCTAGCTGAGCCAAGGAAAGGAAGTTAGTATCCCAATGGTGGGAGTAAACCAAAGCCCAGCTATGCCTATCCTGGCCTCTCATCCACACCGAAAAAGCAGATTTACAAACTGGCCATGAGTATGCCACATGTTTATCCTTGATGACAGCTGTCCTTTTGTTATCTATAAAATTGTCTAACAACAAGTAAACAAAAATTATACTCCCTCCAAAAGAAAGAAAGAAAGAAAGAAAGAAAGAAAGAAAGAAAGAAAGAAAGAAAGAAAGAAAGAAAGAAAGAAAGAGAAAGGAAGGAAAGAAGGAAAGAAAGAGAGAGCTGGGCATGGTGGCGCACACCTTTAATCCCAGCACTCGGGAGGCAGAGGCAGGAGGATTTCTGAGTTTGAGGCCAGCCTGGTACAGAGTGAGTTCCAGGACAGCCAGGGCTATACAGAGAAACCATGTCTCGAAAAACAAAA
>NC_034613.1:47314306-47318103 GCF_900095145.1 Mus pahari | reverse complement strand
AGAAAAGAAAAAAGAAAAGGAAAGGAAAGGAAAGGAAAGGAAAGGAAAGGAAAGGAAAGGAAAGGAAAGGAAAGGAAAGGAAAGGAAAGGAAAGGAAAGAAAACCAAAAAGCTGTGAACAGCAACAGAGGGAAATGACAAAACACCTAGAAGCATCTAATACCTTCATACAAGAAGCCGGAGCAGCACTGGATGCAGACACTAAGTCAATAATACAGAATGACAAGTGGGAGGAATGAGGTGCAGGATTAAGCATGGCTCAGTTTCACATTCTTTCCCCGTCCCATCCCATTCATTCAAGCTTCAGCGCCTTGGACTATGCACTCTGGCTTGCACACAGTAGGGCAGAGTGAGATAAGACTTTGCTCTTCATCCTTTTCACTTGCTTCAGACACTCTGTTTACCCCAGCACTGCCTGATTGCAGTCAACTCGTTATCCCCTGACTTGGTCACATAGAGTAGAAGATTCTGAGGGTAGTAAGGAGAGACGATGTCCCATCTCTGCCTGGCCCCAGCTGCTTCCCATAGGGAATTTCTTTGGAGCAGACCTGTTCCCCAAGGCCCAGGCTTTCTTTTCCGAGTCCTGGACACCACGCAGAGATAGGTCCTTTCAGCTTCGCTATTCCAGCATTTTCCAACCCACTTTTCAATTCCTACACAGGAACAAGGGGTCAGGAAATGTGCTTCCGCTTCATGACCTGTTTTAGATCCCTGCCCCCTTTTTGAATGCAGGACAACAGTTGGGTATGTAGGGAACTGTGCTGAAATTTAGAATGCTAAGCATGTGGCAAGAGTCCCCTGGGTGTCAGCTCCCATCACATGGTTCCTTTTACTCCTCAAGGCTGTCCCATGACCTGATGACAAATGTTAAAGCACATGAAGGTGACTTAATGAATCAATACAAGTTGTGTGTGGTAAGCTCTGCTGTACCAGGGATCACACACAACTAAGGAAGACAGCTTGGCTCAGGCTTTCCTGGGCATCCCTATCACCATTGCAGCTCCAGGCAGCCTGCCTCCTCTGAAGCCCTAGGTGGCCTTCTCCCATTATCGTGCGCGCGGGGGGGGGGGGGGTCGTCTGGCTTGTGTACTCCACTTCTTGGTTTGCTGGGCCACATGATCTGAGAGTGCTAGAACCATCAGCACCCTAAGGAAGTGATGGGGATGAAGAGAGCAGAGCTCAGGGAACTGGGTCTATGCATCTGGTGGATGCTACATGGACTCACATGCAGCAGTATTAGGAGTCCTCTCTGTCCTTATTATGGTTCTCTGACCCCCTGGGAGCCCTTGCAGGCATGCAGTGAGCGTAACCTGAGTCCCTCCACTCAGGCTATACCCCATCAGCTGGAGCACAGTATATGATGGAGTCTTCTCCATATGCTCAAAGGTGTTCCCTTCTGGCCTCTTCCACCAGCTTTTCCCCCCTCCAGCCTGTTGCTTCCTCCTTATCCTGCCCTCCCTTTGAGCCCCACTCCCTCAATCCCCCCCCCACTTTCTTTTTATTTGGGGGTAGTGTTTTGAGACAGGGTTTCTCTGTGTAGGCCTGGCTATCCTGGAACTTGCTCTGTAGTTTAGGTTGGCCTTGAAAAGAGATCTGCCTGCTTCTGCCTCCCAAGTGCTGGGACTAAAGGTGTGAGCCACTACCTCCTGGCATCCCTAACTTAATCTCATCTAGTTTTTTGATTGCTTGCCAACTACCCTCTCACCTGAATCCTAGCAGTTCCTGGTTTCTCTGGGACAGCCCAAGGCAGTGTTACTCTGAGTGGGCAAATGTCAGATCCTAAGGCTAAGAGAAAGCAGGCATAGAGCACCAATGCTATATGCATGCTTTATCTTTTCCTAAGTCTCTGGCTGCAAAGTGGCTTCTGCAGAAGACCAGTTACACATCCTTTTACCCACAAAGTTCAACTTCAGTTAATCATTTTTTTTAAACATTAGTCTCTAGAAGCAAAGAGAAGATCTATACTTCTTGATCAACTAGAACATTCTGGGCCTGGCTCCAATGTTACCCATTTGGCCCATGGTGGTGGAGAGAGCAGAGGGTGATCCTGTCAAGGGGGATCTGGAAGGAGGTTCTGAAGAAAAAGGGTTTCCCTGCTCAGCTCTGGGTTTCCCTCTTGGCTTGAAACTTGCTGTCCCATGCCCCACCCACTTCCCCACCTGGCATCCAACAGAAACAGGAGGCAACCAGGCAGTGTTCACTGTACACATTTTCTTTTACCTTTGGGAGACAACATGTGACAACTTCAGAAACCACATCTCTGACCAGACAACACTGGCCATACAGAGTCCCATCACACATGAAAATGTCAGGACATCCAGGTTAAGTCTCTGAATTTGTTGAAGCTCTGCTGCCTACCTGCAATACAGACTGCAAATAAAGTGCACCATGATATCATACAGCGAGGGCACCATGGAAGAATAAAAGCAGCTGAGGGGATGGGAAAGCAGAAGCTCACAGACTAATTAGGGCCAGAATGGGACATGAACTCATGCTGAGTCCTAGCTCTGCCCTGTCCTGGCTGACACTACTGGCCCCAAAGTCTAACCTAATATCAGTGCCTCTGATCTCACACCATAGCCCATGCCTGAGCATGGCCAGGGACAGGCTTCCCTGTTGTGTGAGGTCTAAGAGGAAGGGGCCTCGGACCTCATACTCATTTCCCCCAGTAGTCCACGTGATCCTCCCTGTACTTGGAAAACAGGGAATTCTCAGTAGCTCCTCTCCCTACCCAATGGATCCACCCCCATCACACACATTTACATACAACCACACACACACACACACACACACACACACATTCCAACATACATACATACATGGACTACTAGTGAAACTTTGGAGAAAGAAGCCATTAGTCCTGCCCTATGGTGAGTAGCAGAAGCCATGTGGCAGCCACCTTTCAGCTTGTGCCCTTTGGGGGAGACAATCTGAGATCTTCATCTGGGTCCCTGACTCTGTCCCTGGGGTTGGCTGGCATGCTGAAGGTTTCTGTATCAGGAATGGAATGTATAGACCTTGAGATACCAGTGTCAGAGGAGCTCGGGGAGTGTGGGATAAGAAGTAAAATATCCATTGGGCCGTCCTTGGATATTTAGAGATCACAACTTCTAGCCTACATAGGGCCTCCTGGACAGGCTGTCCCCAACTTATCTGGATGAGGTTTCCCATGTGATGCCAGGGACAAGCCTGCAAGCCTGGGAACAGAGAAACAGGGCCATAGCATGGGTCTTAGTCCACATCGAGACCCCAACACTTCAAGTGAAGTCATGACCCTATAAACAAACGACAATGCCATCCTCACTGCAGTCTGCTAGCACACAAGTGCTCAGGAGCCCTTGATCAAGCACCAGAGAAGTGGGGGGCTTGGTTCTGGTAGGGGACTAGACATTTTAGGAAATTCTTGAGTCTTCCCCTCTGTTTATGAAATCAACCGTTCACCTGTCTTCCAGACCACTCCAAGGAAATGCAGATGCCTAGCTCCCCTATCTCATGCCCTCTCTTTCTCCCTAGGTCCCTTGGTAGTTCTCCACTCCCTCCCAACTCCAATGTCCTGCCAGGTCATGAAGAAACTTCAGAAAGGGTGGAGGAATGCCGGTCCAGGGCAGGCTGAGCTCTCTTCTCTTTGTAACAAGGGCAAATCCTAGGCCCTTCCTTGAGCCCCATCGAGTTCATGAGGTGTGAGAACACATCTCCCTCACAGTGTTGCCAGGAGATATCAGTGTCCAAGTGTCCACCCTTTCCTGTGGAGGGACCAGGTGACCTGAGCCACCTCACCCCTCTGGGCTCACCAGAAAG
>NC_034613.1:47305275-47313890 GCF_900095145.1 Mus pahari | reverse complement strand
GTGCTCCAGGCAATTTGGGAAGGGCTGTGCACAACTTCGGAGAGTATCCTTGGGCTTCCCTGCCAAGAAGGAGACAGCCTTCTGATTGGCTCAAAAAGATCTGTCCAGTTTATCTGCTCACCTGACTTAGGTAGAGATGGANGGGTAATCTTTACTGTCTAGGGCCTTCCTGAGACCTCACTGGCCCAGTCCACTCCAATTCAGGGTTCAGGTGACATCTCAGGAGTCCTCTGCATAAAAAGGGGTTGGATGCCTGGAAGGTGGGTGCGAGGGGGGTGGTGTGCCCTGACCTTGTGCTGGTGATGAGCTGACTCTCCAAGATGCCCCTCGCCTCATCAAGGAATCATGCTACCAGGCAGCCTGTGTGCCCCCGCTGCATTCTCTCTTCCCATAAAGCAGTCTNGGTATTTAGATGCCATGGCCACATACCCACCTGCCCCCATTCCAATCTGTGCTCACCTACCTTCAGGCACAGAGCCTGGTAAATCAAGTCCTGTAGTAGCATCCCCTCTTTTGGGCTCTCCCGCTTTCGGCCAATGGGGAGGCAACAGGTTTGCCAGACTCTGGTGATTCTCGGGATGCAGAGGAAAAGGACTGGGCTGTGAAGGTTTTTGCNGTATGGGATGAGGTTCCTCAGGCTCTTCGCAGAGACCTAAAATGGAGGGGACCGGGCTGTGCCGCCTGCGCCCCCCGCCGCAGTCTCGAAGCACTAGGCAGCCCCGCTGTCCTTCCTGCAGCCTCCAGGATGGCGGGGAAGGAGCGGATGGCCCTCTCCGCGGTGGCGGAGGGCGTTTGCTCACTCGATCCGCACCTGCAGGCGGACGTTGAGCATCACGGAGGCCACCATGTAGAAGTAGGGGAAGTTCACGCGCAGGCGCCAGGCTAGGTCGAAGAAGGTGAGTAGCGTGCGCGTGAGCCCCTTGCAGAACGCACCATAGGAGCTGCGCGTCGCCGCCCAACGCGACAGTCGCACTGCCAGGCCAGACAGGGCCGCTGCCGCAGCGGCTGCAGAGAGGGCCGCAGTCACCGCCATTGGCCTGGCTCTCCGCTCACCTGCTGCAGAGCCAGATCAGTGCGCTGCGCCACGCCACCCAACGCTGTCCGCAGCCCCGCCCTAGGGCTCCAGGGTCCTTGCAGCCTCCAGTGCTCCACCCCCAACACCTCCGTCTTTGTAGCTCTCCGCCCTCTCTTGCTGCTCAGCTCCGCCCCCTCGCTGCAGGCTCAAGGCAGAAGCCCTTATTAGTTCCGCAGGTATCTTTAACTCATCCAGGGTCCAGCTGCAGCAGAATGGCTGTAGGGCTAGGGCCAAACTTGCTTCACCTGACTGACACAATCCCATGGATAGGAACCCTCTCTTCACGAAGTCCCTTGTCCCACCTGTTCATCGTGTTCTTCCTAGTGTGTACAAAGACTGAAGGCCTAGGTGTGTTCCTAGGATTCACTGGGGAAATCGGCTAAGCTGGGGGGAGTTAAGGGCTAGCTCTTGGGAACTATTGATATTTCGATAGGAAACTATACCCAGAATTTCTCAACTATGCATGCTAACACCCTCCACTGTCTCCCCAGGAAGCCAGGTCAAAGGACTCATTGCACCTTTCTTTATTCTCATTCATTCTCTCTCTCTCTCTCTCTCTCTCTCTCTCTCTCTCTCTCTCTCTCTCTCTCTCTCTTTAACATCTCAATTATTTACTTATGTTTATTTTCTTACGGTCCTTTTTATTGGTGTAATTTTACATAGTTATACCATAGTTATACAGTGTGACAATTTAATCCATGTATACAATGCACAAAGATCAAATCATAGTAATTAACCTCTCACCTCATTATTTCTCTGTGTTTGGAACCTTCTCTCTTCTAGTTCTATATAAAAACACAATAGGTTGTTATAATCTATAGCCACTGTATTGTCCTCTAGGAACCTAGAACTTAGTCCTCGTACCTAATTGTATCATGCTGTCTGTCATCCAGATTTCTAGTCCTCTTTCCTGTCTTCTTAGTCTGTTGTAACTCTCTTCTTTTTGAATAACCATTTAAAAAAATAGCCAGATTGAGTCATTACCCAAGACATTCCTTCAATTTCTTTTCTTTTATTTTGTTTGGATTGGATTTTCTTTATTTACATTTCAAATGTTTTCCCCTTTCCAGGTCTTCCCTTCAGAAACCCCCTATCCCATCCCCTTTCCCTCTGCCTCTGTGAGGATCCACCCGCCCTGGCATTCCCCTACACTGGGGCATGGAACCCCCTCAGGCCCAAGAGCCTCTCCTCCCACTAATGTCCAACAAGGCCATCCTCTGCCACATACGTGGCCAGCGCCATGGGTGGCTCCATGTGTACTCTTAGTGGACTTAAATGTCCCACACAGTGCCATCAACTCAATGGTGCATGTGTTTTGTTGCTTTTCTGTTGGATCTGCTGGTTGCTCTTTCATGTTAACATCTAATCTTTCTATCAACAGGTTCCACCAAATTCAATCCAAAGCCAGGCCATCTCCAGAGATGCAGGGAACTGTTCAGTCAACTCTGCAAATGTGAGGGCAAAATAGCCAAGGTTCCACATTGCAGTGCGATGCTTATGTTTAGTAGGTTAGGCATCTTACTTAGGATGTCTTCAACTTACAATAGATATGCAATAGATATAACAACTAGATATTAGGTGTGTAAATCAAAGACTATCTGTATACATTGATATGGAATAGAGTGACCCCCTTCATCCTCATTTTTATTTTATAGCACATCTATAGTTATGCTCGAGGCTGTGCATATCCATATAATTTTAGAATCAATGTGTCTGTGAGTGCAAAAAGGCATTGCTGGAAATTGTGTTAAATAAATAGACCAATTTGGGGGAGAAACATCATTTTTTTGCTGATTGTACTAAGTCATGAATAGAATCTGTCTTTGTTCATTAAGATGTTTTCTTATTTCTTTTATTGGCATTAAGATCCTTTATACATTTGTTAAAGGTACTCTAAAATATTAATTTTCTTTGAAGCCATTATAAATGATTTTGGACTTTTGATCTCAGTTTCCATATGCTTGCTCATTATTAGTATATAGAAATGTATTATGTGTGTATGTATATGTGTATGCATGTCTATGTATTCCTGTGTGGTTACATAGGCATGTGTAGGCATTAACGCATGCTTATGTGTAGAGGCAAGAGGACAGACCAAGGAAGATTATCCACTTTGTTTTTTGGATAGTGTCTTAAGGGTCAGGGGCCCTCCAAGTGGATCAGAAGGCCAGAGAGCCCTAGGGATCTGCCTGTCTTTGCCTCCCCAAGGTCTGGGATTAAAAACATATGCCACTACCCAGTGTAATGGCACATACCTTTGGTCCTCAGCACTCTGCAGGCAAGGACAGGCAGACCTCTGCACGTTTCTGACCAACCTGGTCTACATAACAAGTCCCAGGCCAGTCATGCCTACCTGGTGAGGCTGTCTACAACAAAACCTCCAACAAACCAAAAGCAAGCAAGCAAACAAACAAACAAAGCCCGCCTTGTCCCTCCATGCCTGACATTTTACATGTGTTCTGGAGTTGGGACTCAGGTCCTCTCCCTTTGTGCTTTACTTTTGGAGCTATCCTCCTACCCTTGAAATGGAAATTTTTGTGTGTTCATCTTGTGTCCGGTAAAGGAGTTAAACTCTTCCTGTTTCTATGGATCTTTTTCCTCAGCACTGGAAAATTTTGTAACTAGAATATCACATCATATAGGAATTAGGGCAGTTCTTTTCGTCCTTTCTAATCTTTATATCCATTCCTTGTCTCACTGCAGTGGTTAGAACTCAGTGTTAGGCAGATGATAAGAGTTAGCTGCCCTAATGGATGTGTAGCAACAAATGCATTTCCTACGTCACTGATGCTGAATATCTTTAGAATTATTATTATAATAAACTTTCATATATCTAACTTTTTGATTCAGAGTCTCAATCTGTAACCCATACTTGCTGGGAGCTCATTATGTAACCTAGTCTTGCCTTACTTTTGTGTTACTATTTTAAGTGAACAGTGTCTCATGTCAAACACACACAAAATAGTTGAGTGTACATACATGAGTCCTTGCAGGGGTACATGCTTGCTGTGTGTGTGTGTGTGTGTGTGTGTGTGTGTGTGTGTGTGTGCTTGTACTTGTAGAGGCTGGAAGAACTTGTCAGTATCTCAGCACTAGAACTACTTACAGGTGTTGTCTAGACACCTAGATTGTTATGTGGTCTTGGGATGTGAACTCCATTTTTCATTATTGACATCTTCATAATTGCACATCAAGTGCTTTTAACTGCTAAGCCAGCTAGCTCTCCAGTCCCTAGTGAAACAATTCTTTTTTTCAAGTAGTATTTGCATGTGAAGTACAACCTAATTACAATTCCAGACTTTTCAATCTACAACACTATATTGGGATATTAGTACCCAGGCATGAAAATATAAAACACCCAAAGATACATGAATTGGTGTCATGGTTGTAGTTAAAAAAAAAAACCTTCAGCTGGGCATGGTGGTTCATGCCTTTAGTCTCAGCACTCAAGAGGCAGAGGGAGAAAGAGCTATGTGAGTTGTGAGTTCAAGGCCAGTTTGATCTACAAAGCAAGCTCCAGGACAACCAAGGCTACACAGAAAAAAAAACCTGTCTCAAATACACCTCCCCAGAAAAAAATTCAAACAAGCCATACATTTAAAAGAAGTAAGCAGAAAAAGTAGGTGCGTGGTTGTGCATGCTTACAATCCCAGAATTTAGGAGGCTGGGTCAGAACAAAGTCCAGCCTGGCCTACATACTGAGTTCAAGTTCGGTCTGGACCACTTAGTAACACCTGAGGTTTAGACTGCTAATGAAGACAGTTGCTAAGTTCTTCAAGGTTAGTTTCTTTTGAATATTAGAAAGTCAACCCTTGGGGTACAGAGTCAGTTAACTGAAATATACATGTTTTGGGTATATTGTCCTTCCTGTTAGATTGGCACCATTATTATAAAATTTCCTTCAAATAACCCAATTGAGATAAAGTTTTCTACTGGGTGACCTCCAAGTTTGGTCTGACATAACTCAACTTATAAGTGGGGTCTTTCAAGAAGCTACTGAACAGATCAAATAATAATTGACTATGAGACTTACGCTTTATATAAGTTTCCCCTTCGTTTGGCAACTCTGGAGACTGCTGGGCTAATGTTTACATCCTGAATGTGGGCATCAGATACCTGCACAGATGGTTGTGAACTACCATGTGGTTGCTGGGAATTGAACTCAGGACCTTTGGAAGAGCAGTCAGTGCTCTTAACCACTGAGCCATCTCACTAGCCCAAGGCTGAGGATTTTATTTTTTAAAGATTTATTTTATTTATATAAGTATACTGTAGCTGTCTTCAGATACAACAGAAGAGGGCATTGGGTCTCATTAGAGATGGTTGTGAGCCACCATGTGGTTGCTGGGATTTAAATTCATGACCTCTGGAAGAGTAGTCAGTGCTCTTAACCGCTGAGCCATCTCTCTAGCTCTACTCTGCCATTTTTAATCTTGTCATATTTTGATGAAAAATGGACACTGTAAATAATACCGTAGCAACTTTAGACATCAATCCCTTTTGGACGTTCTATTCTTGTTGCTTATTTGTTGAATGAATTGGCTAGACTATATTAACGCATGGAAGCTCACAAACTCTCTGTAACTCCAGTCCTAAGAGATCAGTGCTCTTTACTGGTGTCTGTGGGCACTACACACATGTGGTGTACCGACTTATATGCAGGCAAAATCCCTATACATGTAACATTTTTAAAGAAGAAAATCCATTCAGCTAGTGTTTACATTTTCTTTCCTTTATTTATTTATTTTTTTTCCACAACAGGGTTTCTCTGTGTAACATTTTTAAAGAAGAAAATCCATTCAGCTAGTGTTTACATTTTCTTTCCTTTATTTATTTATTTATTTATTTTTTTCCACAACAGGGTTTCTCTGTGTAACCCCTGGCTGTCATGGAATTTTGTAGCCTGAACTGACCTCAGACTCAGAGATTCACCTGCCTCTTCTCCAAATGCTAGGATTAATAGGCGTGCACCACCACCTGGCTACATTTTCACTATTTAGCCCATTCAAATAGAATGTTATTTGGACCCGGGAAAGGTTCAGTTGTTTAAAGCTCTTCAAGAGGATGCAGGTTTGGTTCCCAGTATCCACATGGTGATCTTGAGCCCTCTTCTGACCTCCTCAGGCAACAGACATGCACTTAGTACTCAGAATAGATACACTCAGGCAAAAGCTATTCCCATAAAAGGTTTCAAAAATTAAATTAATGTGACTACTAATAAGATAGGATTCCAGCAGCCATTTTGCTATCTTTCTGTATTTTATGTTGTGTCCTATATCCTTAATATTTGTTTCGTTTTCTATTTCATTGCCTCTTATTTGAAAGAGGTGCTTTTCTGACACACAATTTTACTTTGAGTATGTATGTGTTGTATGTAAATGTATATGGGTGAGTGTGCTTGCCTGCCCATGTGTATTTGGAGGTCAGAGATTGACATGGGATATCTTCCTCTCATGCCTTCCCTCTAATTGTTTTGAGAAAAGGTTTCACAGTGAATCTGGAGCTCTCTGATTCATGGCTAGATTGGCGGCTAGCTAATGGCTCTTCCATGATCTGCTATTCTCCAACCACCCCACCTGATCTCCTGGAGCCTGGGTTACAGGTATGCCACCATGTCCAGCCTTTTACACAGGTGCTGGGTTGCTGAACTCTCAGGTCTTCATGCTTGTTCAGCAAACATTTTACCCACTCAGCCATCTTCCCAGCCTGCACCTTATGTTTTTGAAGCTGGGTCACTCATTGCCGGAGCCCACAGAATATGCTAGGCTTGCTCGCCCTTGAGCCTGGAGATTGGCCTTCCTAGTGTGCGTGTCATCTACATGCACTCAAGTCAGGTTTTTTACACTAGGTTCTAGGGATTCAATTCCTGCTCTTATGCCTCTGCAGCAAATACTTTACCAAAGGAGAGACTTCCCTGATCCCTTGCTATTTTCTGGTTTTATTACATTAATTGTTTTTAGATGGGGTTTCACTATGTGGTATAAGTGCATTCATGTGCACCCGCTCCCTTACTCACAACCTGTTGAGTCCATTTGGTATTGCTTGTCACCTATAAGAGAGCTTATCTCTGGAGAAAAGTGATTGCTTCCCATTGGCAGCAGTTGGCTGACTGTAGTTCTTCATGTAGGAGTGAGACCTTGTGAACGTCCAGCCATCCATGCTGGTATTGTCATTATGCAGGCCTTTGTTTAGCCAACCGTACTGTTGTGATTTCATTGGTTCAGCTTCACTGTTATGTCTGGAAGCAGGTGCTGTGGTTTTCTGGCTCTTAAAATATTCCCTCCCTCTCTTTTGAGATGTTCCTTAAGTTTAGCATTGGAGATGTAATAACTGGGCTTGGGGGTCCCCATGATTGGCACATGCTCTCTGCATTTTGATCAGATGTAGACAAAACAAAAACAAAACAAAACTGTAGTTTTAGGCCGGGTTTTAAGTGCTTATCGTGGTGATTACAATTAATGTCTTAATTTAGAACAACTGAGTTTAATTTGTATTGTAATTTCAGCAGCATAGTAAAAATTTTTTTACTTTATGGCTACCCAAGAGTCTGTAATGTGTCCTCTTCATGCTGGTATGACAATAGTAAGACTTGTAAGTTGGGATCCAAGTTTCTAGAAAGTGCGTAAAGCTGTAATGTCTCTTATGACCTCCTCTCAGAACGCAGCATCCTATCAGACGCTTTCCTTTTGTAGCCATCTCAAACATGCCCAAATTCAAAGACAAGGGATATAAACCTTGTCTGTTGATGGGAACATGTTGGGGTCTCTCACCTCCACTAACCACTCTCCCTCTAAACATTATATTGTGCCCCTTACAGGTGCACAGAATTGCTACTGAGAAGACCTCCCCAGATCTTCCAGAATGCAGCGTCATCAGACCACCCTACGTCGTCATCACTGCCCACTGTCGCCGTCCACTGTCACTCGGACCAACCACTAACGTTGTCTCTGCCCACTCGCTCGAACCTGCCTTCCAGATACATCTCCGCTCATGATCAGACCCCACAGCAGAAGCAGAGAAACAGAGAGAGTTCCTCCAGGGGACTCAGGGGCGGGCTTAGAATCCTTCCTTGTCCGATTAATAAAAATCATGCTCTGATCAGCGCAAACCGACAGGGCATTCATTTTCCTTGCAGCCTATCCTCTTTTAGGATGTTAAGCTCTTCAGTACGAACCCAGTCCAAAGTGTTTTCTGCCCACGCAGATACACTCAGGAACATAGCAAATAATCTGCAGAAATGCTTTGTACCTGTCACAACAGGTTAAGAACTCAAGCTGTCAGGTGGTGGTGACGCACACCTTTTATCCCCTAGCACTTGGGAGGCAGTGGCAGGTGGCAACTCTGTGAGTTTGAGGCCAGCCTGGTCTACAGAGTGAGTTCAGGACAGCCAGAGCTACTTAACTCTGTCTCAAAAAAACCTACCAACCAGCCAACCAACCAGCCAACCAACCAACCTACCTACCAACTAACCAACCAACCAGCCAACCAACCAACCAACCAACCAACCAACCAACCAACCAGCCAGCCAGCCAGCCAACCA
>NC_034613.1:47261421-47302224 GCF_900095145.1 Mus pahari | reverse complement strand
CTCTCTCTCTCTCTCTCTCTCTCTCTCTCTCTCTCTCTCTCTCTCTCTCTCTCTGTGTGTGTGTGTGTGTGTGTCTGTGTATATATGTCTGTGTGTATGTCTGTGTGTCTGTGTATATATCTGTGTGTGTGTATATCTGTGAGTGTGTATATGTGTGCCTATGTGTGTGTGTGTCTGTGTGTGTCTCTCTGTGTATATGTGTGTGCCTTTGAGTGTCTGTGTGTGTTTGTATATCTCTGTGTATCTCTATGTGTGTGTCTGTGTGTATGTCTGTGTGTGTCTGTGTGTCTATGTGTGTGTGTTTGTATATCTTTGTGTATGTGTTTGTGTGTCTGTGTGTGTCTGTTTGTATCTGTGTGTTTCTGTGTGTGCCTGTGTGTGTCTCTGTCTGTGTATGCCTGTGTATCTGTGTGTCTATGTGTGTGTATTTGTGTATCGCTGTGTGTCTGTTTGTGCGTCTGTTTGTATATCTGTGTCTGCCTGTGTGTCTGTGTGTCTGTATGTCTGTGTGTCTGTCTGTATGTCTGTGTGTCTATGTGTCTATGTCTGTGTGTGTGTGCGTGTATGTCCATGTAAATAGCATTTTAGGATGAGAGACTCCAACTTTCCCAGGATGAGCTGTGTCTGGAGGCAATGCAAACATTTCCTTTCAGTCCAGATCAAAATGAAGAGCCTTCATTTCCTCTCCTTTTACAATTACATAGGAAGGGAATCTAAGGGGGAATATATAGATAAAAATATGGAGCATGTATTTTTAAAATATGAGTAAATAGGTTTCTTTTATATCACTGAGTGGAGAAGGAAACTTAGCCCGTCACAGAAACAAGAGTGGTTAAGTACCTTCAACTGGGGACTGAGAAAGCAGATTATCAAGGCTGAAAGATTGAATTCCCTTCCCATCCCATGACACAGATGCTACAGATGACTACGGATGGTGGTGGGCAGGAGGCAAAGGACTGCAGCTTGTGTAGTGTCCTGGAAGAGCCCAGCACTGGCACCCCTCAGAATGCTATGGGGACTGCAGTGCAAGGGGGCAGTATGCGGCGCTTCTTTTGCCACCTTTAGTGAGCCGCCAGGAGCCTGGCTTCACTATTGTAGTCCTTGGATGAACAAACTTGGCATGCAAGGAAGCAAGCCCTGCTGATTCAGGAGGAAAGAGCTGTGGGAAACCTTAAAGGGACTCCTGTGTGTTCTGTCTGCTCTCAGGAGAGGCAAGGACTGGATCTTGGAGTGAATATTCTGAGGCTGCCTTGAGGAAGCAATGCTACAATGTAGCTGGTTTGACTTCCTGTGTTTACTCCGGCAGTATTCAAATTGTGATGTATAATTTCATAGGACATTAATTATCTTCTCTCTTAACCAAGGGAAGGTGACATTCATGGAGACAGAATTGGGAACAACCCAATCTCTATGTTCCTGTTCCAGAGAGATGATAGTAAAGCATGGTGTGTGTGTGTCGGGGGTGGGGGGTGGGGGTGGGGGGGAAGGCCAGGACTCTAAACAGTATGCCCATAAATGGCATTCCTGTATTCTCTAGCTTTTAGGATGCTTACCATATTTTATAAATTCAAGTCTTTAAAAAATGATGTTTAAGCTGGGCAGTGGTGGCACACACCTTTAATCCTAGCACTTGGGAGGCAGAGGCAGGCAGATTTCTGAGTTCGAGGCCAGCCTGGTCTACAGACTGAGTTCCAGGACAGCCAGGGCTACACAGAGAAACCCTGTCTCCAAAAAAAATAAAAACAAACAAACAAAAAACCAACCCAACAAACAAACAAACAAACAAGCAAAAAGAGGTTTTAAACTAGCAATAGAAAGAAACCTATTTTTCAGTTACAATACAGCAAAACCAAAAATTAAAACTGAAAATGGCAAACATAAAACTGAAAATGGCTAAAAGGGGAAAATCGAATGAAAATTATCATGACAATTTTATAATCAAGAAAATTATGGAGCCGGGCGTGGTGGTGCACGCCTTTAATCCCAGCACTTGAGAGGCAGAGGCAGGCGGATTTCTGAGTTCCAGGCCAGTCTGGTCTACAAAGTGAGTTCCAGGACAGCCAGGGCTATACAGAGAAACCCTGTCTTGAAAAACCAGAAAAAAAGAAAGAAAATTATGTATAAAAATTATAGACTGTGATCAAAATCATTTACTTAAGAGAAAATACACAAACCCACGTGCTTTTATTATTACACTAAAAAGAAATAAAGTGCAATATGTCAGATATTTATTAATGCGATACTGTGTAGGACCTGAATATAATGTATTTCAATTAATCTTTCTGATACTTATGAGGTGATTCCTGCTTATAACTCTTTATGATAGGAGGTAAGTCCTGTATATGCCCCAATTAGGCATATGTATGTAATGTAATGTACTAACAATGTAACCTGCATCTAAGAATTACTTCACATGCCTTTTGACTTAATGCCATGAATGGTTATTAATGGTTTTATTTTATACAGGGCACATTAAGTAACAAAGAGGTGAATATAAGATGTTTTTACCCTGTATAAATGTACTCATGATATAGATGGAGGGAGGGATACAGTTCATATTATGATTGCCATTAATCAGGCTAGCTAAAGATGCCCGTGTGAAATGCTAAAGTAATGCCTTACCACAGCACTAGGGTTGCAGTCTGAAAAGTGATTTCAATTCGGGGTAGTCATATAGATGTCTATTGGGCTGCTTGTTGTCATGCTTAGGGAAGTAGCTCTAAGTTGTCCAAATAATTTTGTTTTTAATTTTATGTATGTGAGTACACTGTGAGCCTTCATGTAGATGATCGGAATTGAATTTTAGGACCTCTGCTCACTCCGGTCAGCCCCGCTCACTCTGGTTGGCTCAACTCCACTCACTCAGGCCAAAAGATTTATTTATTATTATACATAAGTTCACTGTAGCTGTCTTCAGACACACCAGAAGAGGGCATCAGATCTCATTATGGATGGTTGTGAGCCACCCTGTGGTTGCTAGGATTTGAACTCAGGACCTTCAGAAGATCAGTCATTGCTCTTACCTGATGAAC
Organism: Mus pahari; assembly: GCF_900095145.1. Taxonomy (NCBI): domain Eukaryota; kingdom Metazoa; phylum Chordata; class Mammalia; order Rodentia; family Muridae; genus Mus; species Mus pahari. The sequence goes on along the minus strand of NC_034613.1, from coordinate 47,299,192 downwards.
CATCTTGCCAGCCCCCCAAATTATTATTTAATGCAAAAGAATCAGGAAGAGTATATATACATTTCCACTTTATTAAAATCGTGTATAAATACAGAGCAGTTGGGCACATCCATTCTAAGGCACTGTTCTGGTTTGAATGCAATTCCACAAGAGAGAAAGAGAAGCCATTACATTCTGTATTTTTAATCTCTACATTCAGACTCCTCCCATGTTACTGGGGTCTAATTTTAATCCCAGAATTATTAGCAGCATCATACAGGGACCTGGATGCCAAGAAAAAAGACACATCCTGGCTCTGGCACTTTATATGATTTGGCACTTAGTCACAAGCTCTCTCTTGTATTGTTCTCCATTTGTTTCCCAACTCTTGTTTAAGTAGAGATATTATAAACTCTTTATGAGCCTTACATATGAATTATGTTGTGTAACTAGGACAGGACAAGTTAGGAACATAATACATACCCGCCAAATACTTACAGTTACTCCCAAGAACTTCCTTAGTTATACTTTAAAGATGACTGTGTATCTCCATAAAGGGAATATACTTGAATGTCCCATTTCTTGTATCTAATAACAAGGACTAAGCTCAATGAGGATTTTCTCCCTTACTATGAGATCTGAGTTGTTACTATGATTACATGAGAACACTTATATAAGTACCAACTCTGTGTGTGTATGTGTGTGTGAGAGAGATTATAAAGTAAAATTCAAAAGGTTAAAAATCACTGTATAATTCATAAATTATGTGAATTAGTGATCTTCACCTCCTTCAAATGATGTGTGTGTCTAAGTATAATTAAAAGGCTACAAATCACTAAGTAACCCACAAATTTTGTGACTTAGTGATTTTTAATGTCCTTGAAATGATGTGTATATAATACAAAACAAGTGTATCTTCAAATATTTTTTCATAAAATCATTGAAACTAGAAATAACTAGGTTTAGAGTGACAGGACTACACTGATAGCTATAGACATACTGGCTTAAAGCAGTGCATCCCAAGGGATACTTGCAGAATACAACTGCAAGTTATTACTATGTGTACATGAAAAATGGTCTAGGGTCAAATAAAGTTGGAAAGCACTGAGCTACAAGAGGAGCCTCCCTTCTAAACTAAGACCTTCCCAGGGAGGGGTTCATATGCTGATGAGCATCATGATTCTAGGAAGGACAAACAGCTAGAAGCAATGCCCAAAATTATTTGCAGAACATCTTGCAGGACAAAGTATTCTATGACACTACTTAGAAAAACAACGACTTGGAGAATGGATAAAATTTCAAAAGCATTGAAATAAACTGAAGAGAATCCTGAAGCAGGATGAAAATCCATGCAGACTTGTTCTTCAGTCCATCTAAACACAGTCAGAGACTACTTGTACAACATCAACTGCAAATTACTTCTGCTAGACCTAGCATACAGTTAGAAAGAGAACACTCCACTCTAGTCACCACACACTAATCACCATCACCACAGACAGCCAACTAAGCAGACCAGCAAACTCCACAAAATCCCAAACTTAAGATCCCAACTTCTCTAAGCATAAAACTGTAAATGGAAACAAGCCTGTTCGCTAGACCAATGACATCCTCTTCACCCTGCTCCCCCTGAAACAAATTTTTAATGTGTTGACAAAATTCACTGGCTCATTTCTTGCCACTTGGGGCACATCTATCTACTGGCTGCTTTCATAATTATACAGGAAAACAAGTGTGGTAGGACTGTAACCATCACCAGTACTCATTCATTAATTGATCCTACCTATAAACGACTGCACTGTTTATATGCTTTGTGCTTATGCTTATCATATGGTTGGCTTGGAACCAAACCTTTCCACTGCAATTAAACAATAGAAAAAGACAGAAGATACTAAATTTAGAGAAACTGTGAGAACATGTGGACACTCTAGAACTCATATACCTTGAAAGATGGTTTATTTTTTAAAATAGCACCCCTCAAAGCTGCACTTACAAGTTCAGACAAAAGGCTTCTAAGATAAAGAGCCACTGCAGCCTATACTGTTTCTGAGCTAGTGTTAACATTGATAGAACCTGCGTCCCTTCACAGTCCTTAAAGAAGTCCTCTAAAGTGTGTGACCTGGTGCATAATAAGGCCCGCTCTCTGCCGGAAGCTTTTAGAACAATGAGTACACTTGTATGGCTTCTCCCCTGTATGGATTCTTAAATGAATTACAAGGCTTGGTCTCTGCCTAAAGCTTTTCCCACAGTAACTACATTTAAAAGGTCTTTCTTCCGTGTGTGTTCTCTGGTGCAAGGTAAGTGCCGTCAGGCGACTAAAACTTTTCCCACAGTTAGGACATCTATGAGGCTTTTCACCTGTATGAGTTTTTAGATGTCTTTTAAGACTCGATCCATGACAAAAGGTTTTTCCACACTCAAGACATTTATATGTTTCTTCTTCAGAATGGGTTCTCTGGTGCCCAAGAAGGTGTGAGCGCCTGGTGAATCGCTTTTTACATACAGTGCATTCATAGGGTCTTTCTCCTGTGTGAAGTCGTTGGTGTCTGTAAAGGTCAGAGCTACGCAGGAACCTTTTTCCGCATTCAGGGCACTTGTGAGGTTCCTCTCCTGAATGAATTCGCTGGTGCCCCGTAAGTTGTGACTTCCGAGCGAAACATTTGCCACACTGGGGACATCGGTGAGGTTTGTCCCCAGGACTCTTTTTCTTTGGAGGCTTCGGGGTGAGAGGTTCTTCCAGGCTGGGGCTCTCAGGTGTCTCTGCTAGAGTGGGGTTCTTAGGATCTACGAGTTTTGTTAGGTCTGTCTGTAAGTCCTCGGGGGATGTTTCCCATTGATTTTCTAACTGCACATAGTCTTTCTGCAAAATGGGACCATGGAGAGCATTCCCTTCTAAAGTTACAACAAATGGGTACAAAGTTTCCAGTTTTTTCTCCTTTGAAGTATCTTCTTCATTTTCTATCCCCATCTCAAAACCTGAGAAGAAATGGAGACTAAAGATGTCACTGTGTGAGGGCAGGGAAGTGAAGGAGAGCAGTAGTGAGTATTGAAACTCCTGAACATAGCTCCGAGCTCCGCTTTCAGTTACTGTTGATTCTTTCCCACCTCCCTAAGAATATACAGGAATCATTACTTACCAATCTTGGAATCAAGTAGTTGTTTCATTTCTTTGGGATCCTCTAAGTCTTTTACCCATGGTTCTTCTCTATGATCCAATGGGAAGTTCATGTCAAGCTTTGGTAACTGATAACCTGGTCATGGAAGCAAAAGGGAAGAAGCATGACAATGTGGGTCACCAAGGGGTTTTCTGGAAGAGAGGCTAATTGCATGGACACACGCCTCCTTCCTCCTCATCACTGTTCCTTCATCTGGAATCACTTATAAGAGGCATTTCTTAAAGAGAAGGACAAAACAGCAATGGAGAAGGCCATCCTTCTGCACTTTCAGGTGAGTGGATCAATGTGTGCCAGACCGATGTGCTAAGTTAGTTCTGGACTTAATTGTGACAAAACATTTATGTATGCTAGAGCTAAAACATGGAGCAAAGCTTTATAGAATGTTGGTATACCAAAAGCTGGGAAATACTGCTATTGATTGCTTAAAGAAGACCAATCTAAACACATGTATCAAAGAAGAGTGGTATAAACATATGTCAAGAAGAGTGGTGCAAACATACACATCATAGAAGAGTGGTATAAACATACATGTCAAAGAAGAGTAGTGTAAACATACATGTTGAAGAAGAGTAGTGTAAATATATACACCAAAGTAGACTAGTGTAAACATACATGTCAAAGAAGAGTAGTATAAACACGTATCAGAGAAGAGTGATGTAGACATAGGTGTTAGAAAGTTGTTTGCTGGAATAAATTCACTCGATCCTTCTTAGAAACATTTCCATTTTATTGAACTTAGTTGGCAGCAACAAAAAGTAGACTTTATGTATCATCAGAAGTTCAGATAGGGCATTTAAAAAATAACCCAAATTAACTGCCAGGTGTGTTTCTGCCTGACACTCTAAGTACAACCACATAATTTCTATGACATTTTTACAATTTTAATTCTGCCAATTTGTAAATGCAGGAAGCCCCTCAGTCTTCTAGTATATGGCACTGTTAGCCAAAGTAGCCTTCTGATTAAATGCAATCTTTAAAATTCAAGTTACATTTTCATAGAATTAGAAGTCAACTCCCCAAAAGTTCATATAGAAGTACAAAAAATAAAAGAGTCAAGGCAGTCCTGAATAAAGAGAACACTAGAGGGCCATAAGAGCTCACAGGGAAACCATCTCAAAAAAATATCAAAGACCTTAATGTCAAATCCGACTCCTTTAAACTACTAGAAGAAAGTATGGCAAATACTTCCTGGTATAGGTCAGTAAAATATTTCTGAAAAGGACTCCAATATCTTGAAGAATAGAATTGGCCAATGGCATCCTATCATGTAAAAAACAAAACAAAACAAAACAACAAAAACTTGTGAACAGTAGTGGAAACAACAGAGTAATTTAATAGCTTAGAAGACAAAGGCCTGGCATGGTGGTGCATGCCTTTAATCCCAGCACTCGGGAGGCAGAGGCAGGCAGATTTCTGAGTTCGAGGCCAGCCTGGTCTACAGAGTGAGTTCCAGGACAGCCAGGGCTATACAGAGAAACCCTGTCTCAAAATACTAAAAAAAAAAAAAAATAATAATAATAAAAAGAAGACAAATAAAAAAATGTCTCTGCTATTCATCTGAGATGAATACTATCCAGTGTGTATATAAAGAACTAAGAAAAAAGGAAAAAAGAGAAACAACAAAAGGATAAGTAATACAATCAATAAATGGACAAATAAATTGAGCAGATACTTTTAAATGTATGAAGTAAAAATGACCAACCAGTTGTGGCAACTCATGACTGCAATTGCAGCACCTGGGACTCTGAGACATAAGATTGCTGTTAGAAGCCAATGTAGATTACATAGTGAGTTCCAGGTCAGCCTGGGCTACAGTCCACATTCCAATATGTACATATTTTTCTGTTCACATGCATATCATTCATATATATTGATTTTTTTGAGACAGGATTTCTCTTTGTAGCCCTGGCCATCCTGGGGCCCGTATAAGGGCTCAGTAGGTAAAAGCCCTTACTGCCAAGCCTGGTGACTCAGATTCAACTTCTCAGGTACATGTGACAGGTCCAGGAATATTTATATACATACATACAAATAAATGAATGAATGTAATAACAGTTTTAAAGAGACATGAGAGTAAATTTAGTAAGACATTAAACCCAAAATAGTTAGAGATTTAATCATACCAATTTAGTTTGAGATGAAAATTTCAGTTCTCATTAGAACTAAGGGAGGCTAAAATGCGGTGGGGTAACACAGTCTAAGTATATAAAGAAAAATGAAAACTGTCAACTAAGAGCTCTACATTCAACACATCTGTCATGCAATCAGAAATGAATATGCAATAAAGGATATCCCTGAGAAATAAAACAGAATTCACTGCTAGCCAACTTGCCTAAAAACAGTTATATAATTAAAGATAGCAAGGTTATCCTTCAGTGTGCAAGTGAGAGGCTCCAAGATGGTAACTTACAGCCACGTGAAAAAATAGCACAAATAAAAGTCACTATATAATTAGGAAAGACATTATAAATCAAAGGCTCTGCTTCTTTTCTCTCAAAAGAGTTAAGAAAACAAGCATGATGCCATGTAGAAAGGCAATCTATTTGTCAATAACAGCATGTATGAAGCGGATGAGAGAAAAATATATACATGCTTAGGAAATGACAAGAGTTGCCTGCTCAATCCAATCTAAAGAAATAAAAAAAAATCAGAAATGATAATGTTAAAAAAACAAAAGCTGTAATGTACATCTACTTTATCCTTTTAGTTTCTTTAAAATTCTTAAAACTGTGTATGGTAATATTATAGCATGTATTGTGGGGCTTGTAACATGTTTGATATAACAATCTGGTCATAATACCAGAAGTAAAGACTATAGTCCTATATAGGGCTAATGCTTCCTTTCCGTATAACTCTGAACTGATGATGCATTGAAGCAGAATAGTAAACTGTAATCCCCTACTGAGGAATTAACTTAGAGATGGTGAATGTTCACTAAAGCAAGTAGAATGTTACACTATAAATATTCACCTAACACAAAAGAAAGCAGTAAGCGAGAGGAACGAAAGAGTCACGAGACACTGAAGACTAAAACAGCATATGTAATTCCAACCATCTACTCCTAAGAAGACTAAGTATGAGTGGACCAAACAATTCAATGCACAGGCAAAGTTTGTATTCCTATTTGTATGGTTTGTTCTCCTTCCTTCTTTCCTTCTTTCCTTCTTTCCTTCTTTCCTTCTTTCCTTCTTTCCTTCTTTCCTTCTTTCCTTCTTTCCTTCCTTCCTTCCTTNTTCCTTCCTTCCTTCCTTCCTTCCTTCCTTCCTTCCTTCCTTCCTTCCTTTTCCTTCCTTCTTCTCTCTTTCTTTCCCCTTTTTTTTGTAGCCCTGGCTGTCCTGGAACTCACTCTATAGACCAGGCTGGGCTCTAACTCAGAAATCACCTGCCTCTGCCTCCCAAGTGCTGGGATAGGTGATATTTTATAAATAGTAATCATAAAACAGTTAGACAACATAGATATTAAAACAAAAATGATACCAAAAGGGTATCAGTTTATAGTGAATTAAAAAGAAATTTATTAATAAGACAAAATTCAAAACATTGCTACCTAAATTATAAAAACGTCAAAGTGGGAATAGAAAGATTAGCTCAACTTGATATATGATATTTATGAAAGACCCACAGCTAATACCAAAGTAATGATGAAAGAACAAATGCATTCTTCCTGAGACCAGGAACAAGACAAAGATGTCTCACTACTTCTATTCAATATGGCTCTGAAGGCTCTGGCCAACAAAAGCAACAACAGGCATTTAGACTGAAGTATACAATATAAAATTATTATAGAGACATAGTTATATATCTAGAAAACCCTAAAGAATCTATCATAATAAACAAGCTAAGTATGTTTGTAGGCTACATGTCCAATATACAAAAAAATACCCAAAATAATTCTATATATTTTCAAAGGACAATCCAAAATACAGTGAATAAGATAATTCCATTAATAATGTTAATAAGACCAAAATAATTTAAGAATAAATTTAATAAGCTCAGGATAAAACTTGTACTTTGAAACCTATAAAGCACTGTTCAAACTATCTGAGAAAAATACAAGTAAATAGAACAACATCTCAGGTGAAGGCACCACCAAATGTACTATCATTAATATAACAGTATTCTGCAAACTGTCTTCAGACTTAACAGAAACCCTCCAGTGAACCGTCTGATTCTAAACCTTAGTGAAAACACTAATGAACACTATATGCACGTAGTTCTTTCTTGAGAATAGACATCAACAATAAACCTATGGAGCTTTGGTCACCTGAGTTTCACCAAAGGTTGCAAGGACATTCAATGCACTGAACAGGCTTTTGCACTTTTCGGCTCCTCACAAAATCATGTGCTTAAACCTAGCTAACCACATAAGTAAATGCCTGTTAAATTGTTGTTGAAAATTGATACAATTTTTAAATTCAAGGATGAATGGATGAATGAATAGCTGTTCTAAAATAAGCTCTTGAAGTATTTCACATTCTTCTTTCCATCAAGTGAGTTTTTCTTTTTCCCCTTTAAGTGTGGGTTGGATCTGTGACTTTGTTCTAATGAGAATATTGCAGAAGCGGAGGTATGTGGCCAGGTTACTAACATCACTGGCACATGTCTTCCCTATGAGGGAAGCCTGCTGCCTGTCATGAGGACACACATATGGAGAGGTTCCCTTAGCAAGTAATTGAGTGTTCTGCTAGCTCTCAGACACCAAGTCAGAAACACTGTAAAGCTTCTGAAATTCCCAACTTGTAGGAACTGTATTTTTTTAAAAGCACACCCCTATTCATTTTCTTCTTTAATCTTTTAAACTTCAGAGGTGATTTATAATTGTGGAATGTGATGTGAGAGAAATCATATACTGGAATGAAATATGAAGGATAAAAAAACCAGAGTTTAAGAAAGAAGGTATGCCATTCTCATCCTATGTTCAGAGAATCACTTTACTAAGCTCCACTTGGCAAAGATCATGTCACGAAGGCTCCACTTCTATATGAGGTATCATTGCTATAGCTGGGCATATATATATATATATATATATATATATATATATATATATATATAAATGACCTTTCAAAGGTCATTTTTTTATTGACAGGGTATATGTTCTGCACTTTAAGGTAGACTCAACTGATTTCTTATATGATTTTTACATTTATTTTCTCACTAGCCATTCTCTTATGATTTTTCACTTAATTTCCAATATATCTATCACACAATACTGAAATGCCTTCACTTTTTTAAAAAAGCAAAACTTTAATTAAATTTTAAATAATGGGATAAGTCTTGTATCACTTTATAAAGCATTTTATATAATTTTAAGCAGAATAATTTCTTCTGAGTTTTATTTTTACTTAATTCATTAATAATTATATCTATTTTTTAAAATGCACTGAATGGGAATGTGCTTTAGAGAGTAAAGTATGAAAATGAACATGAATGATAATGTGAATATTGCTGCTCTGTGATTATTTTCCTGCAATATTAAGAAAGAAATCACATGCAACTCAGAATGAGTAATATGGATTTATAATTGAGTAGGATGGCTACATTCTAAAATTAAGTACAAATATACATACAGAAAAATTTAGATTTCTTAAAAGAATATAAAATGAAGGTAATACAATGACTAGAAAATAAATGATAATATTATGTAGTATTGCTTTAACAAATATGTAAAAGTATGGCCTTTAGGGTGTTTTTTCTGTCTTGCCATCATTTAAAAATATTCAGGCCTAGTATAGTGCTGCATAATTGTGATCCCAGCACTCAGGAGGCAGAGGCAGGCGGATCTCTGTGAGCTTGAGGTCAGCCTGGTCTACAAAGCGAGTTCTAGACTACGAAGAGCTGAATAGTGAGACCCTGTCTCAAATAAGTAATAAAATAAGTTCTGAAATTACATAAGCTCTACAAATTCTCGTGGTCAAATCTCAGCTTTCTTTGACCTATGAGCCAGTCTTTGTCTGGGTTCTGTGTGCCAGAATCTTGGTGGCATCCGTCACCTTTCTTGTTCATTACACAATAACCACTCGGTCAGCAAGACCTATGTTTCGCACATGCTACACAGTTCTTTAGTCTTGCTTCTTCCTTTCAGCGAGCCCCACCTTGACTCTTCTGCTCCTGTTGGCCCTCCACAGTGCAAACACAGGTATTCTTTTTGCCCCTAGAGTTCCATGGCGCTGATTCCTTTTATGGTATAAAAAGCCCAATTCAAGTAGAATACTTTGCAACATGCACTCCTCCAATTCTTAAAGAGGATCTGGTCACTTACAGGGGGTGAACAAATGTCAATGTAATACAATTCCAAGCTGGAGTAGTTTTTCTAGGATTCTGTGAGACCTCCTACATTAGCCTAATCCTGATAAGTGCTACACACACTAATGTCTGGTCACCTCTTAGCTGGGGGAAGGGGACTCTCCTATGTGTACCATTCTTATCACATATGGAATTTGTGAACTGCCTACCAGACATTGAGTTCCAGGATGGCTAAGGCTACTTTTCTGCTTTGGGTAACAACACATCCCCAGATTCTGTCCTGGCTCTTCACAGGTTCTCCTAGTGTCAGTCGCATTCATACATATGGCTGTTGTAAAAAGGAATTATCGGCCTCAGCTCTGTGCTAGTTTTGTAACTCTGGTCTCTCTCACCGATTTCCATTTTGTGCTTCTCTTTTGTTGTCTCGGGATCCTACATTTTAGTCCAAGTCCTAACATGGTGAAGCTGTGCCAATGAGAACAACGGTTCCAGCCACACTTGAGCCAAATCTTTAATGGGGGGCAAGGGGAGAGATGGGGCAGAGAACATGGATAATGATGTGATAGAACCCCAAAAGGAAGGGAAACATAAAGGCATGCAGGCTACGTCGTTCAGCTGCCTTGCTCTACTGGACCTAGCTCCTTGCTGTGTCAGAGCCAGTTGCCTTCAAAGATCAGTTTGTGTAGCATTTATCTGGATTAAGTTGATGTAGTGGCTCTCAACACATTCTCGAAACACTCGTGTGGGATTTTATTACACCGACTTTTTTTCACCCCCTATAAATGACCAGATCATTTTTAAAGATCAGAAGAGAGCATGTTGTAAAATAATCTACTTGCATGGGCTTTTTATACCATAAAAGCAAATGTTCCTTTGGGTCTCATATCATAGGCTCAATATTTGCTGGACAACTTTGTCCTCACTGTGAACGCCCATGAGAGGCTTTCCAAAGTCACATCCTTGGTGAAAATCCCCTTGGGCAAGGCTCAAGCTCCAAGGATATTCTAGTCAGTGTGCTGCACTCCTAAAAGAAGATTCCTCCTCATGTTCTTAGCCCTCTATTTTTTTTTTTTTTTTGGTTTTTCAAGACAGGGTTTCTCTTTTTAGCCCTGGCTGTCCTGGAACTCACTCTGTAGACCAGGCTGGCCTCGAACTCAGAAATCTGCCTGTCTCTGCCTCCCAAGTGCTGGGATTAAAGGCGTGCGCCACCACGCCTAGCTAGCCCTCTACTTTTTTGTCAGTGAGCCAGTGCCATTGGGGGATTCACAGTTCTAACTCAAACTGAAAGGCTGGAGCTCTTTGGCTCTCACACAAAAACACCTAACTAAAAAGAAAGCCCTTGCCTTACCAGGGTCCAGAAAGGACTGGCATTCAGCATCAGCACTGTAGTTCAGATCCTGGGGGCCAGCTTGTGGAATCCAGGCATCCGGCACTGGAGGCTCTTGAACAGGTTCCATCACCTGGAGTGAAGGTTCCTCCAGGTGCAAGTTGGGTGGCATGGGTACTGTTCCAACGGGTGCCAGTTCTTCCAAGAGCATGTCATCCATGTCAATCTGAGAGAGAGGCCAAAACACATCACTCCAAAGTCAGGACTTCACTGGAAGGAAGGCTAGTTTCAAAATCAGACACTCCTCACCTACAAGTACCACGAGGCATTCGCATAGCTTTAAAGCTCCCAGGAGTTCCAGTAGACAATGCATTAAAAAAAAAAAAAAAACAAAGAAAACCGGGCATGGTGGCGCATGCCTTTAATCCCAGCAGAGGCAGAGGCAGGCAGATATCTGAGTTTGAGGTCAGCCTGGTCTACAGAGTGAGTTCCAGGACAGCCAGGGCTACACAGAGAAACCCTGTCTCGAAAAACAAAAAAACAAACAAACAACAAAAAAAACAAAGAAAAAGGAAAACTACCACCACCAACTAAGCAACCAAAACAACAACAAAACAGGTGTGTTGACTATACTAGGATATGCTTATTACGGAATATACAAAGTACCAGGCTTTCAATAGTAACCAATACAAATAATCACTAGTGAGTTATTCTACCTGCTCCTCCCTCCATACAGCTGCATGGTATTGGTATAGAAACAGACAGGTGGATCAATGGAATTGAATCAAAGACCCAGAAGTAAATCCATATACATATGGACACTTGATTTTTAACAAAGAAGCCAAAACCATACAGTGGAAAAGGGAGAGCATTTTCAACAAATGATTCTGGTCTAACTGGATGTCTGCATTTAGAAGAATGCAAATAGATCCATATTTATCACCACATCATGCACAAAATTCAAGTCCAAATGGATCAGAGCACTCAACATAAAACCAGAAACACTCAATCTACTAGAACAGAAAGTGGGGAATAGCTTTGAACTCATCAGTACAGGAGATAATTTTCCAAATAGAACACCAGTGGATTAGGCTCTAATAAGATCAACAGTTGATAAATGGGACTTCATGAAACTGAAAAGATTCTGTAAGGCAAAGGACACTGTCATCAGGACAAAATGGCAACGTACAGAATGGGAAATATTTGAAAGAGGACTAATATAAAAATATATATAAAGAACTCAAGAAGACACAGACAATCCAAATAACCCAATTAAAAAGTGGGGTTCAGAGCTAACCAGAGAATTATCAACAGAGGAATCTCAAATTGCCTAGAAGCATTTAAAGACATGGCTGTCCTGTGAGAGGCCCAACGAGCAGCTGAGACAGACACAGATACTTACACCCAACCAATGGACTGAAGTTGGGGACCCCTGTGGTTGAATTAGGGAAAGGTTGGAAGAAGTTGAGGAGAAGGGTGACCCCATAGGAAAACCAGCAGTCTCAACTAAACTGGACCCCTGAGATCTCTCAGACGCTGAGCCACCAACCAGGCAGCAGACACCACCTGATATGAGGCCCCCAGGAGGTCTGGCTTCAGTGAGAGAAGCTGTGCCTAATCCTCTTTGAGAGACTGGAGGCCCCAGGGAATGGAGAGGTCAGGTGGGGTGGGGGTGGGGGGTGGGGACATCTTTGTGGAGAAGTGGGGAGGGGGAATAGGATGAGGAACTGTGGGAGGGTGACCAGAAGGAGGGTAACAACAGAACTGTAAAAAAAATAGTAATAAAAATAAAATAAAATAAGAAATGTTCGACATTTTTTAGTTATCAGGGAAATGCAAATCAAAACGATTGAGATTCTACCTTACACTCATCAGAATGGCTACGATTAAAAACTCAAAGGACAGCTCATGCTGGTGAGGTGGAGCAAGGGGAGCAGTCCTCCACCGCTGGTGGGAGTGCTGCCGTGTACAACCATTCTGGAAACCAATTTGGTGGTTTCTCAGAAGACTGGGAAGAGGTCTACCTCAAGGCCCACCTGCACCACTCCTGGGCATACACCCAAGAGATGCTCCACCATCCCACCAGGACACTTGCTCAAGTATGTTCATAGCAGCTTTATTTGTAATAGCCAGAAACTGGAAACAACCTAGATGTCTTTTAACTGAAGAGAGAATATAGAAGATGTGGTATCTACACAATGGAATACTACTCAGCCATTAAAAACAAGGACATCCTGAGTTTTACAGGCAAATGGATGGAGCTAGAAAATATCATCCTGAGTGAGATAACCCAGACCCAGAAGGACATGCATGGTATGTACGCACTAACAAGTGCAGATTAGCCATAAAGTACAGATTAATTAGCAGACCCAAAGAAGCCAAATAACAAGGAGAACACAAAGGAGAATGGTTGAATCTTTCTCAGAAGGGATACAAAATAGATATAGGATGTCAATGGAAGGAAAGAACAGGGTGGAAGAGGGGATGGGGAGGAGATCAGAGCGGCGAGAGGATATGTAGGGAGAGCAGGGGAGAGAAGGGAGATTGGTTGGGGGATGGGGACAATCTCTAGAATGTGCCAGAGACCTGGGATGGGGGAGGGTCTAAGAGGAAGACTCTAGCTAATTCCTAGCAGTAGGGGATTTGGATCCTGAAGTGGCCACTTCCTGTAGCCTGGCAGGACCCCCAGTGAAGAGATAAGGACAGCAACCCACCCACAAAACCTTTGGCCCAAACTCTGTCCGGTCTATGAAATATGCAGGAATGCCGGGCAGTGGTGGCGCACACCTTTAATCCCAGCACTTGGGAGGCAGAGGCAGGCAGATTTCTGAGTTCGAGGCCAGCCTGGTCTACAGAGTGAGTTCCAGGACAGCCAGGGCTACACAGAGAAGCCCTGTCTTGAAAAAACTGGAAAGAAAGAGAGAGAGACAGACAGACAGACAGACAAAGATAGAGCAGAGTCTGAGGGAATGGCTAACCAATGACTGCCCCAAATTGAGACCCATCCTGTGGGCAAGCACCAATCCCTGACACTATTAATGATGCTCCAGACAGGTTCCTTCCAGACAGGAACCTAGAATAACTGTCTCCTGAGAGGCTCCACCCAGCACCCAGTGGAAAGAGATGCAGAAACCCACAGCCAAACAGATGAAGCTCAGGGAATCTTATGGAAGAGCTGGGAGAAGGACTGTGGAATCCGAAGAGGACAGACACTCCACAGGAAGACCAATAGAGTCAACTAACCTGGACCCCGGGGCTACCAAAGACTGAATCACCAACCAAAGAGCTAGCAGGGGCTGGACCTAGGCCCCTGCACATATGTAACAGATGAACAACTTGGTCTTCATGTGGGTCCCCCAACAACTGGAGCAGGGGCTGTCCCTGAGCCTGTGGCCAACCTGCTTGCCTGTGGATTCCCCACCCCTAGATGGACAGCCTTGTCTGGCCTCAGTGGGAGAGGATGCACCTATTCCTGCAGCAACTTGATGTGCAGGGTGGGGAAGTGGGAGGTGTGGGAGGATGGGAGTGGGGGGGGTTGACACCCAGAGAGGGGCTTTTTCTAAGGGCACTCTGGGGAGGACTTACATAAAGGGTTACTGGGAGGAGAGGAAGTGCTGACACTGGGTTGTAACGTGAATAGATACATTAAATAAAAAGAAAAACAAACAAACAAACAAAAAAACCCGAACAACTAACCAACCAACCAACAACAAAGCAAGTGTGTTGACTATACTACGATGTGCTTATTACAGAATATAAAATAGTAACCAACACAAATAATTACTAGTGAGTTATTCCACCTGCTCCTTCCTCTGTACTAAGTCTCTACAGGGAGTATGCATTTCACACTCACAGCTAATTCCAGCCGCACTGGCTATATTGTAAGCATTCAAGTACCAGGTGACTTCCTATGCAAGCCACTACTTGGGCTGAAGTCAACAGCTCCAGCAAACCCCATCCCAAGCTCCAAGGTCTAGCTATGACTGTCAGGTGCTCTTGCTACCTCCTTATGGGAAGACTGCTTTGTGTTCAGCTTGCCCTGTGCCTTCCCTGAATAGAAGCTTCCAAAAGGTAGTTCTGAGCAGAAGGCAAAATGCTGGCACGCAGTGCTACTGGAATTGAATGGGCCAGAGACGGGCAGTACACCACTTACAATGCAGAGCTCTTCCTACACTCTTTCAAACATGAAACTACTTCAAACCTACATGTAGATGAAAAGAACCTAGCAAGAACCACACCCTGCAAATCACATAGAAACTAAGTAACTTCTGCATATTTTTATCACTTTTGCACAAATCAGAGAAAACCACAGATTTTTTTTTTGGCCATTTTGAAAAAATCACACCATTGGGGACAACATTGCTCAAAGCCCTGGAACTTCAGTCAGAATTCCTGCCTCTCCCAACACAGTAATTGAAAGCAGAGGGGCTGGCGTGTGACCACTTCATGATGTCTTCCCCTGAAGTAAAGAACAGACATATTGACACTAAACTATGTTGCCTTCCTTTGCATTCTTTCCTGACTCTACTTGACTCAGTGCCAGCCAGAACATTCTGGAAAGAACCAAATAATAAATAGTTTAGAATGTGTGGGCCACACTTACTCTTTCCTCTCCTCCTCCTTCTGTTTTGAAAAGCAATTCACTAGCAAAGTAGACACAAGTAGGGACTTAGAGGCCACAGTCAATCATACTGTGGCAGGAGCTAGTTAGCACGCCATAGAGCCAAGCATTGGTGATTCGGATACACTGGAGAACCTCAGACCCATATGCTAATTCCAGCCGAAGGGAACACTGGAAAAGTCTCTGAAGAAGTCTTGGGGCTGTGGAATCAGAATCCAAATGTTGGATACAGACCCAACAGCCTGGGTACCTCTTTTTGCTCCCCTAAGAACAGAGACCCCACATTTTTTTTTCTCACCTGTGGTTCTGGTATCTCAAGCTCTCTTTGTAAGTCTTCAATGAGTGACACAACTCTTTCTCTATTGTCTGGGCAGTGTTCCCTCACCCAGGTCTCTATTTCTGTGGGCAGAATAGTTAGGAATTGCTCTAGCACAAGCAGTTCCAGGATTTGTTCCTTAGAACGCATCTTTGGCTTCAGCCACTGACAGCAAAGCTCCCAGAGTTTGTTGAATGCTTCATGAGGCCCGGCAGCTTCTGTGTACTGGAACTGCCTGAAACGCTGTCGGAAAACTTCACAGTCTGTGTCATACTCTTGCAGCACAGAGCCCTGATTCAAGGAGGCCTGGATTGCACAGCCCAGGGCCACAGCCATCGCCTCTTCTAGAAGTTTACAGTTTATCTGGGCTCTATGTCTCAGAGTCCAGGTTTTTCCTCTCTGTAATAATCTGGGGGAGCCACTTACAGCTGAAGACAGGAAGACATGAAAAGGAGAGAGAGCAATGGTTACAACATGGCACACTCACCATCCTTAGCTCAATGGAGCTGGCTTTCCTCCCACAGAGACTTAAAGGAGCCCCTCACAGTCTTTCTGGGGGGTTTCGAGAATCAGACCAAAGTTGGGGACTTACTTCCCAGAAGAACATTTACAGGCACAATCAATTGTAGATACAGTTCAAATATTTACAAAATCTCCAGGAAACTCACATAGCCTCTAAATTCTAGAGTCACATGTCTAGAAAGCTCTATTCTATATGACAAGGACACCAAATGGTATTATAAGTTTAACCAAAACTTCAACTTGCTTCCTCAGATATGCCAGATAAATGTGAGGGGCTCGGTAAATAGCATTAACCAAAGCACTTCTCTAATATCTTAGAGCGACAGGTAAGAACTCTGCCTTTTCATAAGGCCCCACTGATTTAATTTAATTCCATTCCTACTCTAATTCCATGTCATTTAATTTTTCTATATGGAGATTTCAAAAGAAATGTAAGGAGGGACAATATGATACTTCCGAAATAACTAAAAGTGTCAAGATATTTTAGTGCAATTTCTGAGGTCACAGGGTTGGTTATATTCATGTCTATACAGGGCTCAGGACCTGAATATGCATATAAACTATGCCCCCCCATCTACATAGACAACTCTTATACCTGTCCTCTTTAAGGTTTTTGAAGAGGATTCAAGGAAAAGAGTCGGAAACCTCTTCCCACTGTCAACTGGACTGAAACTGACTTCATATCACCCATTACTGTAACAGTAACCTGTCCTTCTGTGCCAAATGTATTTAGGCATAATTTGCTGTGCAGTCCTCACACCCAAATGCCTCTGTCTACCACAAGCACATAATGATCGCATCAACGTCATAAAAAAAAAATCCTTCGAGGATCAAATGGCACAGAAAGCGAATAGCAGCCCGCCTGGCACAAGGCGAGAACTCAAGTGAAGTTTATTGCTGGTCAAGACTCCTTCCTAGGAAGCTTCTAGTTTCCTGAGCCCAGGCATGGAACCGTTGCTGGAGGACATCCAAGGATCTGCAGTCTGTTGGCTGGGGACCCAGTAGTTAAGCTTCTCCCATCTCACAGCTGGCTAGGGAAGGCTCTCCTGACCGACCCAAAACCTTCCACCACGTCTACCAGGGAAGTGATTCTCTAGGTAAAAACTTCATTTAGGAACAGTGTCCCCCGCCCCCAAGCTCGCCTCTGAATCCACCCTCACAGGGCCTACCCGTAAGGCACCGTTAAGAAAAGAGGGCACTTGGGGAAACAGCAGGCGTGACATGTCCCTGAAAAGCCAGAAAGCTGGTTTTAAAACCCCATGCCAGTGGTGTCCAAGAGCTCTAGGATGACAATGTCCGACCACCCAGATGGGCACTCCCTGCCATCGTGGACTCCCAGCAAGGCCTGGCCAGGTCGCAGGGAGCGGCGGCGGGGTCTCTGAACGAATAGGAGCCCGCCGCTCCTCGTTGCTCCTGGGGCCTGGTGCCCAGGGCACATATGAAATTTGCCAGTTTGTGTGGCCCCAGCCTTGCAAAAAGAGCCCCGTTACCCGCGCCCGCGGGACAGCCACGCCCTCTGTCCGCTCCGGGACTCACCTCCTCTGCGCCCACGGCTCTCCCAAGCTCACCGGCAACTGCCCAGGGCGCAGGCGCACAGCCGCGTTGAGTACTACAGCTCCCAGCAGGCTCCACGCCGCCCGCCGCTCTTAGAGTCCACAAGGATGCTGACGTGGGGGGATGGCTGGGACTCTTCTAGACTTCCACCTAGTTTCAAGCTGCTTTGGAAGAGCTCCTATTTCCGGTCTTATAGCTTCTTGGTCCTAGGGGATTGGGTGGGACGAGCCCCGAGTAGTGAGTCAAGTAAGGGCTACTTCCCAACAGCTTTAGATTAATTGATGCAGGTGGGGGAAAAACTTTGTTTAAAACAGCCCCTACCCATTCAGTGATTCTCAAGCCTGGGGGAGGAGGGGGTTCTTGGGAAAGCATTTTTTAAAACTCAGATTTCAGGGTTCCTAACGACACCCTGGAGAGCAAAAGAGCTTAGAGCCATTTTAATAAAAAAAAAAAAAAAGGGAGGGGGGTGCTGACACTGATCTGTCTTGTCTGTGTGCCACAGTGACCTTGAATATACGTCTTAGGGTTTTTTTTTCCTCTTGAAAACTTTGAGCTTGCATCTAGGGGACCCCTCCTATTCCTCTCCACCTTCAACAGCCCCCGGTGGTCTCTGAAGTGTGAGGTTTAGCCTTCTGGCACTATTTCAAGTCTTGCAATTGGTTCCCTGCTTTTCCTGCCCTTGGAAGCAAACTTTGCCTTCTCCTTTGTCAGTGAGTTGTAGTGAGACTTGGTCCAAGGGCCACTAAATACAATAGTGCTGATTGGGAAAACATGCTCATTTTTTGGTCGGAGGCTGGAGCTATTGGTCTGTGTGTGCCAGATTTTTAGCCCTAGGACTTTGTTTCTGCCTGAGAATCTGTATGTAGACCTGAGTGTGTCCCAAGATAGCAAGGAAAAAAGCTGCCTGTTCTTGTGCCTCCTTGACATCAGGGTGGAAGCAAGACAGACATGGGAGGAGCGATGTTGTTGGCAGGAACTGAAGCCAGCTCCATCCAGGCCAAAGTTGTTCTCATTAGCTGAGGCCTGGAGCCCCTGACTCTCAAGTCCTGCAAAGCCACTGTTACTCTCACCAGGGCCCTAGTCATCTTGGACAGGAAGAGTAGCTGATCTCAACCAAGGTGTTATGGGGGCCTGATGATTCTTTGGGTCTGAGAGTCAAATGGAACTGCATGAAGATGAAGGCAGGACCTAGCCCCAAGGAACCCATCTCCATCCTAGAGGCTGCCCACCTATGCTTTTGAGAATTCGAAGGAACTACAATAATAATAATAATAATAATAATAATAATAATAATAATAAACAACTGTGTTCATGTTGCTGTGTTTTCCTGTTTTCTTTCTCTGGGAATTGAACCTAACACATGCCCCTTCTTCTTCTTCTTCTTCTTCTTCTTCTTCTTCTTCTTCTTCTTCTTCTTTTTTTTTTTTTTTTTTAAGATTTATGTATTTATTTATTTATTATATGTAAGTACACTGTAGCTGTCTTCAGACACTCCAGAAGAGGGAGTCAGATCTCATTATGGATGGTTGTGAGCCACCATGTGGTTGCTGGGATTTGAACTCAGGACCTTTGGAAGAATAGTCGGGTGCTCTTACCCGCTGAGCCATCTTACCAGCCCACACATGCCCCTTCTTTTCTTCTTTTTTAAAATTATTCTTTGAAAATTTCATACCTTCATACAATATATTTGTATCATATTATCCATCCACCATTTTAAATTAACATATACTAATTGTACAAGTAAAGATTTTTTCTTATGACATTTTCATGCATGTGTGCCATTGTTAGGAGGTTCATTGTTAGGTTAGGAGGTTCCTGAGTTCAGCCATCTCTAGAACGTGTTCTACCTTGCTGACAGGGTCAAAACTGCATTTAGGTTCCCAAGCCATGGAACTCAACTCTTCTCCTGCTTCTTCAGATATCTCACGACCAGTAAGGGATGTAAAGATGGAAGATGCTGTTATCCAGTTATCTAAACTAAGGCATAGAAGTCATGAATGTGCTGCCTGTCTTGACTTAATTGACTACATGCTGTTTATCCATTCTTTTGTGTGTTTATTTCTCTAGATTCCAGGTCAGAGTCCAGGAGGGGACCTGACTGCAAAAGCTGACTCAAGGACCCCGGAACCAGGTGACCCACAGTAACTTCCTTGCTTAACCCCTTGTGTCAAAGTAGGATTGGTCACCCACATCCCCCTTGCTTGGTGCTCCCATCCTGTAACAATGTTGTACAATCTCCCTTTGGGAAAGGTGGTACAGATCCCTAACTGTCCGCCTCTCTGAGAGCTCAGAAAACAGAGCTTTCATTTTTAAGCTTCGGAATCTGAAGTGAGTTTTCTCGGCGTCCACCTCAAACTCCACACCATGTACCCTGGTCATATTCACCTGTCTTTTCTTTTCTTTTCTTTTAAAGATTTATTTATTTGTTTGTTTGTTTGCTTATTTATTTAATTCATGTGAGTACATCGCTGTCTTCAGACACACCAGAAGAAGGCATCAGACCCCATGACAGATGGCTGTGAGCCACCATGTGGTTGCTGGGAATTGAACTCAGGACCTCTGGAAAGAGCAGTTGGTGCTCTTAACCGCTGAGCCATCTCTCCAGCCCTCACCTGTCTTTTCTTTACACTTTCTTGTTCCTAATAACCTTCCTTTCACATTACTGTTCAATTTTGTGAAAATTAATTTAAGTTTTTAATTTTAATTTAAATTAATTGGTGGGGGGGCTTCAAGACAGGGTTTCTCTGTGTAACCCTGGCTGTCCTGGAACTCACTCTGTAGACCAGGCTGGCCTCGAACTCAGAAATCTGCCTGCCTCTGCCTCCCAAGTGCTGGGATTAAAGGCATGCACCACCTAGCTTAAATTAATTTTTAATTTTTCTCTAGATGCCACATATCATAGCTTATTTTGCTTAATGTTATGATCTTCAGTTCTATCAATTTTGTGACTGCCTTAATTCAATTTTCCATGTTTTTGTTTGCTAATTTTTTTTTTTAGAATATCCTCTTGTGTCGACCTCCTAAATTGTAGGATTACAGGTGTGTACCCTAACATCTAGTTATAATTTCACTTTTTATGGTTGACTGAAACTTCAGTGTATGTATATATCACCCCGTTTTTACCCACTGACTTACCCATTGTCCATTCGGACTCTCCGGGTTACTCCAAGAAGAACTCTGTGATGCTTTAATAGCCTAGTCAGGAAAATTCCTCCCCCAATCCCAAGTGTAGTAAATAGTGTGGTATTGTTTTTGGCTTCCTTAGGAAGTCAGGGTTATTTCAATAAAAATACCAGCCGTGCCCTTAGATGAAAAGTGCTTTTAAAACCTGCCTATTGACTGCTATCTGCAAGATGGGAAATTGTAAAGTGCAGAGGCAAAGAAGGCTTTGCATATTATGAACCCACAGCCATTGTGGTTGCCTACACTGTACCCTTGCAAGATCAAGCCAGTCAGCATTCCAACAAGAGAAGGAGGTTCTCCCCATAACTGAAGAGCTATGAACACTTGCTGGCTGCTATGGGAGGAAGAGTCAGTTTTCTTTAAGTGTGTGGTCCCCGGTAGGCCAAACAAGCTCTAGTTCATGTTCCCTCACCCCTGAGTCTATGGGCAGCACGAATTGGATCTGTGTGGGTTAGTAAATAAGGAAAGGACATAAACTTGCGGGGGGGGGCTGGTAGGGGTGGCTCTTGGGAGTGAATATGATCAAAATATCTTGTATGCGTGTATGAAAATGTCAAGGAATTAATATCATATTTTATTAAAAAAGAATTTTGTAGCCGGGCGTGGTGGCACACACCTTTAATCCCAGCACTTGGGAGGCAGAGGCAGGCGGATTTCTGAGTTTAAGGCCAGCCTGGTCTACAGAGTGAGTTCCAGGACAGTCAGGGCTACACAGAGAAACCCAGTCTCAAACAACAAGCAAATAAACAAAATAGAAAGATGGTATGAGCCGGGTGTGGTGGCGCACGCCTTTAATCCCAGTACTCGGGAGGCAGAGGCAGGCGGATTTCTAAGTTCAAGGCCAGCCTGGTCTACAGAGTGAGTTCCAGGACAGCCAGGGCTATACAGAGAAACCCTGTCTCAAAAAACCAAAAAANAAAAAAAAAAAAAAAAAAAAAAAAAAAGAAAGAAAGAAAGAAAGAAAAGAAAGATGGTATGAGGGTCATGCTTCAAATCCGTAACTCGAGGCCAATCTCTGTAATTCTTTCAGGAATGAAACACTGGTGTTGCTTTAGTATTTACTACAAAAAGTCAGTTTTAATGGTTTCCACATGGGTTAATCCATTGCAATAGCACTCATTGTACAGGTGAAGGTAAGGGTATGGAAATTCTGACGAGAGTATCTATTCCAACTAAACATTTGGGAAGTGGGGAAATAACTGTAGGATGAACATAAATATCTTCACTTGGTTGATGCCACCCTAATGATTTCCCCAATTCCTCCATTGCTTTACAAGGGGGTAGGGGGCGGGGGGGGTGGCAGTTCCCACTGAACTTTTTGATCTGCAGAGAAACAACCACAGAGTTCCTAAAGGTTTAGTTAGTGAGAGGGGATGAGGTGGGTTGGGGGTTGGGAGAGTGGGGGCTCTATTTTAAAAACCTGCCTGGTGGATCTTTTTTAATTCTTTTTTTTTTTTTGGCTTTTCGAGACAGGGTTCCTTTGTATAGCCCTGGCTGTCCTGGCACTCACTTTGTAGACGAGGCTGCCCTCAAACTCAGAAATCCGCCTGCCTCTGCCTCCTGAGTGCTGGGATTAAAGGCGTGTGCCACCACACCCGGCTTTATTTATTCATTTATTTATGTGTTTAAAAGGTTTTGTCCCTCACATGCATGCCTGTTGCCCAAAGAGTCCAGAAGAGGGCAGCAAATCCCACAGAACTAGAGTTATGAGTGGTTATGTGCCACACAAAACATGAGTTCAGAGAACCTGATCCTCTGGAAGAGCCACCACTGCTCCTAACAGCTGAGCCATCTCTCCAGGACCGGTCCCACACTCTTAACATCTGCTCACAGTCTCTAAATTTGTGTGTTATGAGTTGGAAATCAAACTGATCTTTAACTGTAGCATATTTTGTCTTTATAGCTCACCTTTTGAGGGCTGCTAGAATTTAAGACTACTTTTCAGTCTAGAAATGTGCAAGGCTGTTTATGAGGGAGATACTGAGGCAAATCATCATTGTCTTGCAAAGCAACTGACTAATAGAAGACATTAAAGTTTCTTCAGGGTTCATCTCAAACAGGCAGGGAGATACATTTTTTTGTTGTTGTTTTGGTTTGGTTTGGTTTGGTTTGGTTTTAGGAGACAAGGTATCTTTATAGAGCTCTGGCTGTCCTGGAACTCACTAACTAGAACAAACAGTCTGTCTTCAAACTCTTAAGAGACCTGCCTGCCTGTCTCTGCCCCCTGAGTTATGAGATTAAAGGCCCGAGCCACCCATAATATCCTGAGTGTCTGACTTGAAAGGCACTTTTTTTTTCCAAGAAGACTCAGTAGAGTTAAGAGATTCAGTACCCACAGTTTTAGCAGGATCTTCCCTTAAGTCCACATCCCAGGGTTACAGAATAGCTTTCCTTTTCCATAAGTGCCTTTGTGAAGAGTCATTCCAGTCAGTCTTTAGCCCGTGGCTGCAGGAGATAAGGGCTTCCTTTGGAGCACATAGGGAAGCTTCCTGGGAATTGTTGTGCTGTTGGATCTGGGAATTTGAATACCAGAGTTTTTCTGTTCTCATTCTCTCTAGCTCAGTCAACACCAACTAGCTAGCCTCATCCTGGTCCTTAGTTGAAATAAAATGTTCTAAGATGCCCAGTATGTGAGCACCTCAAATCTTAACCTTTCATAAGTTAAGCTAAGATTACCTAATACTGACATTTTTACTTACCTGTATTTCTTATCATATCACAGACAGTCGTGGTCTTCTTTCACTCAGGAAACTGAGTCACTGCAGTCAGATTAAAGAAACAGTGCAAAGAATCTAACCTTAAGATTCTGTTCTGTTCCCGAGAACCACTCTCAGTTCTAAAATGTGATTCAGATAGGGTTGTTCAGAGAAAACAGGACTGGAAGGATATGGGACACACACACACACACACACACACACACACACACACACGAACACACACTCACATGCACACTAATGCATGCGTAGCTGTTGAAATATGAATACATGCTAATACAGGACCATACACATATGAACATATGTATACTTATACATATAGGGACATTTATTTTAAGGAGTTGGTTTATGTGATTATGGGGTTGGCAAGCCTGAAACCTATTGGGCAACTGACAGGGTGAAACCTGTAATATAAGCAAAATTGTTGGCAACTTGAGGCAGAATTTTTTCTTTCTTTAGGACAATTCATTTGTTCTCTAACTCACAGCATGAGATCCATCTGTCTTATGGGAAGTCATCTTCTTTAATCTTTTAATCAGCTAATTGTGGATGGATCAATCTAGAAACTACTATCACACTAATACATAGATGACTGTTTGACCCTTGACTACTGTAGCCTGCCCAAACTGACACATGGTAATATCATCAAAATAGTGGCATATTGAAACCCAGAGTGATCCCAACACACTGAAGGCAGAGGCCAGCCAACACTACATAGCAGAACAGAGTTGGAGATTTAATTTTGTAAGGGATGGTTACATTATTTTCCATTTTCCATTATATTAGTCAGTGATGTATGAATAAGCCAGTTTCTCTTCGTTGTTACCAGCATTTAGTGTCAGCAGTATTTCTTAGTTTAGCCTTTACCATACTATGTATATATTAGCTTAATATAGTTCTGAGTTGTACTTCTAAAGCATTGTATTCCTATGTAGTCTGCCTGGCTTGGCCCTTGCTTTGTGGACCAAACTTATTTTGAATTCACATTGATCTGCCTGCCTCTGCTTCCCATGTGCTGGGATCAACACTATAAGCACTAATGAGTTATATTTTCATGAGTTTATGTGCTGACTTTCCCCATAAAATACCTCTTATATATTTCTGTTATTTAATGCAGTTTTTAAATAGAATTTTGAAGTATCTTTTTTTTTTCAAGACAGTGTTTCTCTGTATAGCCCTGGCTGTCCTGGAACTCACTCTATAGACTAGGCTGGCTTCAAACTCAGAAATCTGCCTGCCTCTGCCTACCAAGTGCTGGGATTAAAGGCATGCGCCACCACGTCCGGCTTTTTGAAGTATCTTTTATATACCTTTGACATTATCCTTTTTTTGGATATGAGGTTTTAAATAATTTATCCCAGTATGTAGCTTATTTTTTATATTATTGGCATGTTTTGCACAGAGCAAAGTTCTTTACAGTTTTATGTTTAATATATATCAGTGTTTGTGCCAGGAAGTGGTGGTGCACGCCTTAAATCCCAATGTTTAGGAGGGAGGCAGATGCAAGCTGATCTCTGTGAGTTCAAGGCCAGTCTGGTCTACAGAGTAAGTTTCAGGACAACCAGGGATACACAGAAAAACCCTGTCTCGAAAAATGTCAGTGTTTGCTTTGATGGCTCATGCTTATGGTATCAAACTTTTGTCTAAAGAGTAACTCACTCATGGCTACATCACTAACAACAATGGCTTCCTCTGGCTCATGAGCCCTACAGTACCTTCACTGATGTAAGTAGCCTGTGATGATGCTGATAACTATGATGTTAGGCTCTGCCACCATCTCTCTCTGACTCAGTTCCCCACTGCCTTGATTTCAGTATCTACTAAAAAGAACTTAGGATGCTCAGGTAAATAATTGTTTCCTCTTTAGCTTTCTGTTTCAATTTTATCTTCTCTCTCCTAGGGCCTGTGTCTTTCCATGTAGCTATTAGAATAAATTTGCTTTGTTTCCAGAGTGATGTCCATGAGAGAGGATTCACTGAGCATATGAGCAGGTCATCTGAGTGGGACAGAAAGAACGGCCCTGTACTGGTTAGTTTTGTGTCAACTTGACACAGCTGGAGTTATCACAGAGAAAGGAGCTTTAGTTGGGGAAATTCCTCCATGAGATTCAGCTCTGGGGCATTTTCTCAATTAGTGATCAAGGGGAGAGGTCCCCTTGTGGGTGGTGCCATCTCTGGGCTGGTAGTCTTGGGTTCTATAAGAGAGCAGGCTGAGCAAGCCAGGTGTAGCAAGCCAGTAAAGAACATCCCTCCATGGCCTCTGCATCAGCTCCTGCTTCCTGACCTGCTTGAGTTCCAGTCCTGACTTCCTTGGTGATCAACAGCAATGTGGAAATGTAAGCTGAATAAATCCTTTCCTCCCCAACTTGCTACTTGGTCATGATGTTTGTGCAGGAATAGAAACCCCGACTAAGACAGGCCCCATTGCCCCTGGAACAGATACACTATCTGCTGCCCCTGCCTTTAAACAGCACACTCAGGATTCTTCAGCCTTTGAACTCTGGATTCTGCACCAGTGACCCTTTGGGGGACTCTCATGTACTCTCCCTTGAACTAGAGGCTTTCTCACCAGGCCTCTAGCTTCCAGGATTGAGTTCATCCCATCCTCACCGATTCTCCAGGTTGTGGCTGGCCGTAGGAGAACTTTTCAATGTTTGTCATCATGTAAGGTGTGTGTGTGTGTGTGTGTGTGTGTGTGTGTGTGTGGTGCATGTGATATGTGGTGTGTTGTGGGGTGCATAGTGTGTGTGTATATGTGGTGTATGTGTGGTGTGTATATGTGTGTGTGTGGTTTGTGTGGTGTGTGTGTAGTGTGGTGTGTATGTGTGTGTGGTATGTGGCATGTATATGGTCTGTGGGGTATGAGTGTGTGTGCGTGGTGTCTCTGTGTGTGTGACCATGTAAGATGTATGTGTGTGTGATAATGTATGGTGAATGTGTGGTGTGTGTGCATATGTATGTGCGGTATGCACGTGTGTGTGTGTGTGTGTGTGTGTGTGTGTGTAGTGTATGTATGTGTGTGTACATGTGGTGTGTGTATGTAGTATGGTGTGTGGATGTGATATGTGTCTGTGTGGTGTGTGTAGTGTATGTATGGTGTGTGTGTACATGTGTGTGTATGTAGTATGTAGTGTGTGTATGTTATATGTGTCTATGTGTGTGGTATATGTGTATGTGTGTGGTGTGCGTGTGTATGTGGTATGTATATGGTGTATGTGGTGTATGTGGTATGTGTATGTATGTATGTGTGTGGTGAGTGGTATATGTATGGTTTGTGTGGTATGTCGTATGTGGATTTGATGTGTGTAGGTGTGTGTGATATGTGTGTGGTGTGTGTATATGTGTGTGTCTATGTGGTATGGTGTGTGTGGTGTGTCTATGTGGTATGTGTGTATGGTATGGTGTGGTATATATGGTGTGTGTGGTGTGTGCATATATATGTGTGTCTGTATTGTGTATGGTGTGTGTCTGTGTGTGATGTATGTATGGTGTGTGTACGTGGTGTGTGTATGGTTTATGTGGTGTGTATGGTGTGGTATGTGTGTTTGATTTGTGACATTTGTGTGGTATGTGTGTGTGGTGTATGTTTGTGGTGTCTATGTGTGTGTGCAATTATGTAAGGTGTGTGAGCATGAAAGGTATGTGTTTTTGATCATGTAAGGCGAATATGTGTGCATGTGTTATGGTATGTATGTGGTGAGTGGTATGTGGTGTATGTATGTGTATATGTGTGTGGTTTGTGTGGTGTGTGTGTGTGTGTGGTGTGGTATATGTATGTGATATGTGACATGTGTGGTGTGTGTACTGTGTAGTGTATGTGGTATGTGTGTAATGTTTATGGTGTGTGTCTGTGTGTGGTGTATGGTGTGTGTGGTATGGTTTCTGTGGTGTGTGTAGTGTCGTTTGTGTGGTGTCTATGTGTGTATGCAATTATGTAAAGTGTAAGTGAGCATGTAAGATGTGTGTGATCATGTAAGGTGAATGTGTGTGTGTTATCTCTTTGTGTGGTGTATGTGTGCTGTGTGTGCATGTTTGTGTGTGGTATGTGTGTATGGTATGTATGTGTACATGATGTGTGGGGGTGGGGGTGTATAGTGTGTATATATGGTATGTGGTATGTGTGTGTGGTTTGTGTGGATATGATGTATGTGGTGTATGTGTGTGTGTTCTGTGGTGGTGTGTGTGCATGTGTGTGTGGTGTGTGTATGTGGTATGTGCGTAGTGTATGTATGTGGTGTGGTGTGTGTGGTATGTAGTACGTGTGTGTGTGGTATGTGTATGGTTTGTGTGGTGTGACTATGTGGTCTTTGTGTGTGGTATGTGGCATGTGTATATGGTATAGTGTTTGATGTGTGGCTGTGTAATATATGTGATATGGTGCACGTGTGTGTATGTGATATGTGTATGTGGCGTAGTGTTTGATGTGTGGTGTGTGTGTGTGTGGTGTGTGGTATGTGGTGTCCATGTGTGTATATGTGGTTTGTGGTATATGTACGGTGTATGTATGGTGTGTGTTCTGATTGTGTGTATAGTGTGTGTGTGGTGTGTGGTATGTGGTGTCCATGTGTGTATATGTGGTATGTGGTATATGTACGGTGTATGTATGGTGTGTGTTCTGATTGTGTGTATAGTATGTGTGTGGTATCTATGTGTGGTGTGGTGTGTGTGTGTGTGTGTGTGGTATGTGTATATGTTTGTGGTGGGTGCGCATGTGCAATATGTATATGTGGTGTGTATGTACATTTGTGGTGGGTGTGCATATGTAGTATGTGCATGTGGTGTGTGGTTTGTATGATGTGCATATGTGTGTGTGGTGTGTCTGTGATGTGGTATGTATGTACGTTTGTGGTGGGTGTGCATGTATAGTATGTGTGTATGGTTTTTGGTCTGTGTATGTGGTATATGTGGTGTGTGTGTGTGTGTGTGTGTGGTATTATTTTTGTTTCTCTGATGAATCTTTGTTGTTTTATTGAAGACAGACTCCCTCTGGTGAATAAGGGACTGCTCACCATTTACTTATATAAACATATATAAATGTTTCCAGCGTACCTCATGAAGTACAGCAACTTGACTCCCCCACACCCGTTCATGTGCTCTGCTTTTAACTACAATCCTCTTGAACATCAGCCATTGTTCTAGTCCTTTCAGATATTGTGTGTGATTCAGAAAGCTCAGGGGGACAGCACTCCACTCTGGTGTTTCTCTTCCTGATGCTCCACAAAGTCCTGTTTTATCAAGAGCACCATTTGGAGTTCTTTCAGGGCAATTCTGTGGTTGGCAAGTTACTCTACTTTTAGTTTGTTTTGAGGTCTTCACTGTCACATACATATTTGTCAGATACAGAATTTGTGGTCGGCACGTCTTCATTCTCAGTTTTTTAACTGTCATGTACTTACTTGTGGCCGTCATAGTATACATGGGACATCCACGGTCATTTGAATTGCAGTTGTCCTGTGGGTCAAGTGTCCCCACTCTCTGGCTACTTTCAAGGCTTTCCCCTACTCCTGATTTATTAGAGCCAGCAAGATGGCTCCTTTGGTGAAAACTCTTGTTGTCAAGTCTAAGGATGTGAAGTATAGGTGGGGGAAAGAAAACTTGGACTCCTTAAACTTCTCCTTTGACTTCCACATGTTTGCACATGCATATACACAAATCAAGTATGCAATAAAATATGTAGAAGTTGGGGGGGCATGTTGGAGAGATGACTTGGCAGTTGAGAGCACATATTGTTCTTGCTCAGCCCTGGTTCACAACCAGCTGCAGCTCTGGCTCCAGGAAGCTGGATATCCAGAAAGCTTCCACAGGCTCCTGTGCTCATATATATACATCACACAAAGACAAACAGGCACACATACCACAAATACCATCCACCCACACCACACCCACACACCACACACATACACACATATCAGATACCACACACACATACCACATCACAACACACAAGTACCACACTACACATATACATGAACAAATCACAACATACACAGTACACAGTACATATACACATACACACAACACCACACATACCATATACATACACATGCCATACTACACATATATACCATACCACACCACACACACACTCTTTAAAGAGTTCTGGGACTGCTGATATGGCTCAGTGAGTAGAGGCACTTGCAACCGAGCCTGACGACCCAGGTTTGATCATTGGATCCAACATAATAGAAGGCGCTCCCCATCAGCTGTCTTCTAACCTTCACACCCATGCCATGGTACACATGCCCCTCCCCCCAGATTATTAAATGCAATTGTTTAAATTGTAGAGTTTACATTTCACATGTCTTCACACGAATTACTTCAACAGATGCATGTCTTTCCCTTTCAGGCCCACTCACTTTCTTCTCTGGAACAATGACAGTATGGATATTGGCTGGTTTCATATCATCCCATAGGTTCTGAGCCTCTGTTACTTATTTAGTCCATTTTTTTTTAGATTTATTTATTTATTATATGTAAGTACACTGTAGCTGTCTTCAGACACTCTAGAAGAGGTAGAAGAGGGTGTCAGGTCTGGTTACGGGTGGTTGTGAGCCACCATGTGGTTGCTGGGATTTGAACTCAGGACCTTCGGAAGAGCAGTCGGGTGCTCTTACCCACTGAGCCATCTCACCAGCCCTTTAGTCCATTTTTTAATATGTTCCTCCCATCAGGTAAATTCTATAGTTGTGTCTCCAAATTCATTGCTTTGATTCTCCATCATTTGCACTCTACCACTTAGTGTATCCTGGAAGTTGTTTTTTTCCCCCCAGTTCTTGGATGTTACAGTTCTGCACTTCTCACTCATATTTGTTTTTTATTTTGTTTTGTTCTTGTTTTCTGATGGAAGGTTTCTCTGTATACAACCCTGGCTGTCCTGGAACTCTGTACACCAGGCTGGCCTCAAACCTGCCTTTGTCTTGTGAGTACTGCACTGAAAGACATGTGCCACCACTATCCAGCTGGTACACATCTTTGTATAAATTGTATGTTTTCTAAGGCTTTCAATTTCTGCTTACATATTCTCTGTTCCAGAGAAGTTGGAACTCATCTTTTACATTATTTTTATGCTATGTTAAGGTATTGGTCAGTTTATTCTAATATCTGATTCATTTTGTTTTCTCTCATTAGCATTATAACTCTTCTGGGTTTTTATTATTGTTGCTGTTTGTTTGTTTGTTTGTTTGTTTGAGAGAGGGTTTCTCTGTGTAGCCCTGACTGTCTATACACCAGGCTGGCCTCGAACTCAGAGATACTTCTGCCTCTGCCTCTTGAGTGCTGGATTAGAGGTGTGTGCCACCACTCCCTTAGGTTATTTCATATGTGAGAATTCTGGGTTGTGTCAAAAGACACCAGTTCATCCTTCTACTTTATGTATTAGGAGGCTGTCACGTGGACATGCAGACACTGCTCTATTGTTTTGAACTATGAGTTTAATGACAGAGTAAAATTCAGTTGATCTTTATGGTACTATGCTTGTTTATCACATGATCTTTATGTTACTATGCTTGTTTATCACATGATCTTTATGGTACTATGCATGTTTAGTACATGGTCTTTATGGTACTGTGCTTGTTTAGCACATGGTCTTTATGGTACTATGCTTGTTTAGCACATGGTCTTTATGGTACTATGCGTGTTTGTCACATGGTCTTTATGGTACTATGCGTGTTTGTCACATGGTCTTTATGGTACTATGCTTGTTTATCACATGGTCTTTATGGTACTATGCGTGTTTGTCACATGGTCTTTATGCTACTATGCTTGTTTATCACATGGTCTTTATGGTACTATGCTTGTTTAGCACATGGTCTTTATGGTACTATGCGTGTTTGTCACATGGTCTTTATGGTACTATGCTTGTTTAGCACATGGTTTTGCCGCCTGAAATGTGCTTTTCTGCAGGCTGCAGTACCTTATAGCTACAGGGAGCAGTGACTTTGCTAAGAAGAATGTTTGCAATGTTAGGAGCTTCTGGAGATCTGTGTCTACGTGGCAGACATTTTCTAAGCCTAGCATGTGTAACCTGAGTCATTGTGCTGGGCTTCCAAGTGAGATGGTGACTGTGATTGATGACGTCGGTCTTGGGCCCAAAGCTGAAGATGATTCTTGTACTGTGGTGAGATCTGCTTTTCCTATGCTCCCAGTCACCAAGGGTTTCTGCATGGGTAAAGGAAGCCCTGTACCTGGTAGAAAGGGTCTTAATGGAAGTCTAGGTTGACACTGTTTTTGCTTAGCACATGGGAAACCTTGGGATTGGAATTTTAGCATAAGAAACACAGGAAGACGGAGAAAAAGAGGGAGAAATCTGCTGCTATTCTTTTTCTGTGAATCCATAATTTTGGATATTGTGTTGCCTTCTTTTTGTAGCTTGTTTAGTCCTAAGGAGCAGAAAATATTAACATTTTATAAGCACCTATTGCAGTGGAGCAGAAAATATTAACATTTTATAAGCACCTATTGCAGTGGTTCTCAACCTGTGGGTCGTGACTGCTTTGGTGGCACAATTCAGATGTTTACATTAAGATTAATTACAGTAGCAAAATTACAGTTATAAAGTAGCAGTGAAAATAATTTTATGGTCGGGGGTCACCACAGCATAAGGAACTGTACTGAAGGGGCATGGCATTAGGAAGCTTGACAATCACTGTTCTGACAGCTGCCAAGAATTGAGGATGCTATTCTTATTGGGGCTTTTGTCACCTTCTGAGCCATCTGCTCCCTACATTCCTGTCTTTCCTCCTGAGGGAATGATGTAAATGAGGGAGGGGATGGAGGCAACACCACAGCCAGCCAGCTCTCCTTTCCCTTCCCCAAGCATTGCTGTTACAGGGTCCCTTTCTGCCATTTACTGAGGATTCTTCTCTCTCTCTCTCTCTCTCTCTCTCTCTCTCTCTCTCTCTCTCTCTCTCTCTCCCTTTTTTTGAGACAGGGTTTCTCTGTGTAGCCCTGGCTGTCCTGGAACTCACTTTGTAGACCAGGCTGGCCTTGAACTCAGAAATCCACCTACCTCTGCCTCCCGAGTGCTGGGATGAAAGGTGTGCACCACCACTTTCCTGGTGGTCCTTGTCTCTCATCCACATATTTCCTCTTTCTACGCAACATGTTCTAAGTACCCCTATTTTCCCACTTTATTCCATCCTGCAGTTCTTGTAGCTTCTCTTTCAGCTACTTGAATGCCCAGTAGGTGTACCTTTGTCTACTTCGCAGGGCATGGAGTATATATCAAGATCCTAGCAATAGACTTCCCCAGGGGCCCAGATTAGAGGACCCATTGATTTTGTTCAGGGACAAAGATTGTGCTGTGTATTGCCAGGTGTATCTTGTACCATCCACACTTATCACACTGAACTTCTATATGGAGCATCCCTCATCCGATGCCCACCTTCACTCCTAGCAGTTCAGTGTGGCTGCCTGTTAAGCAACAGAGTAGTCTCAGGGAGTTGGGCTCCAGCTGCCAGGGCTTGGAGAAGGTAGAGGAAACTTAACACACTTCCTAAAGCAGGAAAGCCATGAAACCAACGAACACCTCCCTCCCTCCTCCCTGCAAGTCCTGGAAAGATGCACCTAATCTTAGGTTTCGGTTACTTACTGGGCACTTGTTTTTCTGAATTCATTCATACTTTCTAGTTTTCATTGGAATCGTTTATATCCTCCAGAAAGATACAAATGATGGACAACTTAAAGAGTTTAAGGACAGACATTGGCTAGCATTCCAGTGTAGCTGCCATCACTGTACTTAAAAATCTCAGGAAGAAGGAACAGCTCTCTCAGTGATTGCTAAGTTTGGAAAGAATTCTGGAGCACTTTTTTTTTGTGGTCCTGGGCTAGGGGTTAAGTCTGGTCTGTAGAACTATAGCAAGGATTTTATTGTCAATATTTTTTAGCATAGTCTATCAAAAAGAAATTTGGGGACTGGTGAGATGGCTCGGAGGTTAAGAGCACTGACTGTTCTTCCAGAAATCCTGAGTTCAATTCCCAGCAACCACATGGTGGCTGACAACCATATGTAGGAGGAACTGATGCCCTCTTCAGGCAGGCAGTTGTAGATTCAGCAGAACACACATACATTAAATAAATGAAAAATTAAAAAAAAAAAAGAAATTTTGATACCAATTTATCTTGGAACCCAGAATCTTTTGGATATGAATAGGATATAATTACTGATTTCTGTTCCTGAAAAAGGAGTAGGGGTCCTGAACTGTGCATGGAGATGCAAGATAGTACAAAATACACTATCAGGTAGGTTGTACACCACTCCAACCCCAGCATGCATTGTCTGTGAATGGTTCTAATTGCGGAGTGCGCAGTCTACATGACTATGTGTAAGTAACCCTGGAGAGGGAGGTTTAGTAAAGGAGACAGAGAGAGTGAATATTGAAACAGAAAACGTGAAAGGTTGAAAATCTCAGCACATTTTTAGTGATACTAATAGCCCCCAGGGGAGACTGCTATCAATACCCTGCCAACAGAACTGGACATTAGAGGCCAAAAATGGTACCCTATCAGTAGGGAAGGATGAGTTTTGAGGTGGTAGGTATCCAGAGTTTCTTTCTTTGTAACATGAATGAATTTCAGCTGAAAAAAGACTCTAGGAAGAGATTTCTCGGAAGTACCAAGAGGTAGTCAATGAGACAAAGTCTAGAACTCAGAAGAAAGCCTGAGGCACACAACCCTTTAAGTCGAAATAGCAACCACAGATATTAATTTCAGATCTTGGTGTGTGCCAAGGGCAGGGATAATCTGTTTTGTCTATCTGAAATTCATTAGGAAATAGCCATCATCCAAAGATGTGCCAAGGCTGCAGGAACATTGTCCAAGCTCCATGCAACAGAAGCTAGATAATTTCAGCAGTGGATGAGGAGGGAAAAGAATCTGAATAGCAGGGAAGAGGAGCTATTGATCGATTGCATAGGTGAGCAGAGGAGATAGAAGAAAAAAAGTAAGTGAAAGGAGGTTTTACAAAAAGTAAAAAGAAACGACGAAATTAAGAAAGAAGGAAAAATAAAAGGGGAAGAGGAAGGAATGGGTTAGGACACATGAAGGGATAGAACAGCCAGGGTAAGAACATTGACCTTGGGGCTGATGAAATGGCCTAGCAGGTAAAGGTGCCTGCTGCCCAAACCCGGGGAGCCACATGGAAAAAGGGGCGTACCACCTCCCACACTTTGTCTTCTGGCCTCCATAGGTATGCTCCAGTACATACACAGAAGGGACTTTAAAACCAGAAGGGACTTAACACGACAGTTCCATCCCTCCATGTGTCCTGTACCTACCCAGAGAGAGCAGAGTGAGCTGCGAGGTGTCAGTAAGTGCTAAGGCAAAAAGGAAATAGCACCTTGCCTTAGTCCTGCACAAACGTCACGACCAAGAAGCAAGTTGGGGAGGAAAGGGTTTATTCAGCTTACATTTCCATACTGCTGTTCATCACCAAAGGATGCAGGACTGGAACTTAAGCAGGTCAGGAAGCAGGAGCTGATGCAGAGGCCATGGAGGGATGTTCTTTACTGACTTGCTTCCCCTGGCTTGCTCAGCTTGCTCTCTTATAGTACCCAAGACTACCAGCCCAGAGATGGTGCCACCCACAAGGGGACCTCCCACTTTGATCACTAATTGAGAAAATGCCTTCCCTTGCCCCCTCTTTTTCCACGTGCTTATGGCTGGCCTCTTCTCCTCTACTTCTCTGTCTCTCTCTCTCTCTCTCTGCCTTTCTCTGTCTCTATTACCCTCTTAACGCCCCTCCCCATGCCCTTAATAAACTCTATTCTATAGTATACCATCATGTGGCTGATCCCTCAGGGGGAAGGAATGCTTCAGCATGGGCCCACTGAGACACTCACCTTCCCCCATACCTGACTACACCTCCACAAAACACATCTTCTCTCTCTCTTTTATAAACACATCACTTAAACCCCATATTTTGTATTTTTCCTTTCTCATCTTGCTACACTTGTTCAAACTGATCTTAATGAGACTTAACCAGAGAACAAAGTCTCTGCTGGACTTTTTTGAGATTTCCTTTGTCCATGCAATTAATATAAATCTCTTTACCTTAGCCTCAGGTAGACTCTTCAAAACAAGGGCAAAGAGCAGCCACATTCTTCACCAAACTACCACAGAAACTGTCTCTACACCACATACTGAAATTTTTCTCCGCTGAAACTTCTTGGACCCGGTCTGCACAGTTCAAATTACTCTCAGCAACAAAGCCTTCCATAGTCCTACTAGGATGACCTATTAAGCCATGTTTAAAGCATTCCACCACTTTGCAAATCCAAAGTCCACATTCTTCCAAACAAAAGTATGGTCAGGCCTATCACAGCAGTACCCCAGTCCCTGGTATCATCTTGTTTTAGTCAGGGTTTGTTTTTCATCATGACCAAGAAACAAGTTGGGGAGGAAATGATTTATTCAACTTACACGTCCACATTGCTGTTCACCACCAAAGGAAGCCAGGACTGAAACTCAAGCAGGTCAGGAAGCAGGAGCTGATGCAGAGGCCATGGAGGGATGTTCTTTACTGGCTTGCTTCACCTGGCTTGCTCAGCTTGCTTTCTTAAAGAACCCAAGACTACCAGCCCAGGGATAGCACCACCCACAGTGGGCCCTCCCACCCTTGGTCACTAATTGAGAAAGTGCCTTACAGCTGGATCTCATGGAGACATTCCTTTCTCTGTGATAACTGCAGCTGTGTCAAGTTGACACAGAAAACCAGCCAGTATACCCCTCTAGTCCTTTAATCACTGTGGTAGCAATAGGCTAGGCAGGGATTGCCAGCTCCCTCCTGCTCCGTAGTCTTCCATGCAATAATGCTGGATGGCGGATCATTGATCAATGCAGGTATGAAGCCAGGAAGCCCTTGGGTGTGGATTGCCCTGGTGCTGTGTGCATCTGGATATTAATTCTGATTCCCCAAGAGGCGTGGCTTGGGGTAAGGAGTGAATCCTGTACTCAATCACATATTCAGGTGACTTCACCATGAAACTTTTCCCCATTTTAACTTGTAAAATAAAGGCTAGAGCCTGTGATTGGGCAGTGGAAGGGAAGGTGGAGCTGAAAAGTTTTAGGTAGGAAGAAGGGGAGAGGAGAGAGGATAGTGGTGGAGGAGGAGGAGGAGGAAGAGAGGAGGAAGGAAGGAAGGAAGGAAGGAAGGAAGGAAGGAAGGAAGGAAGGAAGGAAGGAAGGAAAATGGAGCAGAAGCACATGGCCTGGACAAACCGCAAGTTCTAAGGGGTCTCATAGCTGGGGAATATAGTAGTGTAGTGGTAGATCTGCCCAATCTAGGCGTGTAGCTTATATTCATATTAATTGAGTTGTGTTTTCATTGCATGAGCTTATTGGAGTTGGAGATTTTACTGCAACAGCCCTCCACAAAGGGCTCACAAATAAAAAAGGTCAAGGCCTAGGAGTCGTCATTTATGTGCAATGGGGGGGGGATGTCTTTTAAGATCTTTCTCTCATAGAAGGAGGACTAAGTAAAAATCCCTGGTGATAAAAAGTCTGGAATGGGCAAGAGCCCAGAATCTAGGTACAGGTAAGCAAATGGCTGGCCAGAGAGGCTCCTGAATTCTTGGCTAAACCTCTCTTTGGAGATGGCTTTGCGCTGGCTGTGTCTCAAGGCCTCTGGAAGGGAGCAACTTCCCCACCATCATGGAAGTTTTTGGTGGAAGCATAACTCAAGGCATGCTTAGAATTTTCATTTCATTCTCCTTCCAACAGTTTTCTCCACACACTACGACACTGTCATCCTTTTTGACCTGTTAGGACAGAAATTTCTTAGTCTGGGTGTTTTAAAACCCACAGATATTAGTCATGGTGCTGCTGAGTGGGAAGTCCAAGGTCAAAGTACTGGCAGATTTGACCCTTGGTGAGGACTCACTCTCTGCTTCCTAGACTGGTTTGCTGCTGTGCCTTTCCAAAGCAGAGAAGGGGGTGGGCTTACTTGAGCCTGTTTGTCAAGATACTAATCTTATCCCTAAGAACAGCCCCCAAGCTGGGCAGTGGTGGCGCACGCCTTTAATCCCAGCACTTGGGAGGCAGAGGCAGGTGGATTTCTGAGTTCAAGGCCAGCCTGGTCGTCTACAGAGTGATTTCCAAGACGGCCAGGGCTACACAGGGAAACCCTGTCTCGAAAAACCAAAAA
>NC_034613.1:47249884-47261056 GCF_900095145.1 Mus pahari | reverse complement strand
CTGTCCTGGAACTCACTTTGTAGACCAGGCTGGCTTCGGACTCAGAAATCCTCCTGCCTCTGCCTCCCAAGTGCTGGGATTAAAGGTGTGCGCCACCACTGCCAGGCCAAAATTCCATTTCTTGATCCTAGGTTCTAACATGCATATTTTGGGAGAATATCTACAACAGCAACTGTGGTAGAAAAATGCTTTATTTTCAGAATAAGCCAAGCACCAATGTATTTAAGAAGGTAACCACAGATGAGAAACCAGAACAAAGCAGATTAGTGATTGTGCTAAGATTCAGGATCCGGGTAACTTTGGAAAAGGAATGGAGTTTTAAGGTTGCTGCATGTTTTATTTA
Source organism: Mus pahari (assembly GCF_900095145.1). Taxonomy (NCBI): domain Eukaryota; kingdom Metazoa; phylum Chordata; class Mammalia; order Rodentia; family Muridae; genus Mus; species Mus pahari. Next base: position 47,260,713 of record NC_034613.1, on the reverse strand, counting down.
TTTAGGGGGTTTTAGTTCTGTTTTGTTTGTGTGTGTGATAGCTCACTGAACTATGCATATATGCAAGGTACTGTTTTACGAATGTATATATCACAATGGTTTTGTGTGTGTGTGATTCCTCAGGATTTGAAAGTTAAATTGCCTTTAGTTGCCATACCAGAGCAGACAGGCCACACACTCCCCCCTCCCCCCCCACAGTCAGAAAAGAACTGGCCTACCTTTTCAAGTAAACAGCTTTATCATTTCCTTAGAACCGCCCAAGAGTTCAGTTCAGTGAGGAAAGAAGGGTGCCTGGAGGCTAACTTAGCTGAGAGGAAGCTAGCTGAGTCAGAGGATGGCCCCAGGAACAAAGCCTGGTGTTTGAGCCTGGGCAAATCGTGAGATACAGGCCTTTTGGAGAGGAGGCTTATGGGATCTCCTCCTGCAACAGTGCATTGAACACGGAGGGGAAATTGAGTGCTGTTTGTCTATTGCTTGAGCAGTTCTAAACCTTTACAAACACAATGAGGTCCTATAAGAATATACTCTTACTGCATGCATGTGGGGTGTGTGTGAGGGAGTGTGTTGGGGGGTGTGTGTCCCTTTAATCCCACCACTCAGGAGGAAGAAACAAGTGGGTTTCTGTGAATTTGAGGCCAGCCTGGACTACAGAGGGAGTTCTAGGACAGCCAGAGCTACACAGAGAAGCCCTGATTCAAAACAACAACAAAGAAAACAAAACAAAACAAAAAAGGCTTCATGTAATCTTATTTTGTAATCTCACACTAAACAAGAATAATGCAAGGAATTTATAATATTTTCATGGTGGTGCCTCTTGTCCTTGCATTTCACTTTAATCTTTAAGGAATAAAATATTTGGAATCTATCATTGTTTCCCCTCTGTCTTTCTGTTGTCCTTATCACCCGAACTACCCACATTTCCCAGTGCTCAGCTTCTTAGCTCCTTTTTCCTGTTAATTTTACCTCTCATTTTGCAATGATCACATTCTTGTACAATGCCTATTTCCTGATTTGTAAGAGTTCTCTGTTCGTTCAGTACGTTACTTTTAGAGATAAAGTTGTTATTGTTTTATTTTTTATTTTTTTACTTTTGTGTATATGTGATGTGTTTATAAAAAGAGGTAGGGGCATATGTTCTATGGAGGTGTGGTGAGGTATGGGGGTTGTCACAGCCTGAGGCATCCCTTCCCCCTGAGGGACCAGCCACAAGACAGTATAGTATAAAATAGAGTTTATTCTGAGCATGGGGAGGAGAGTTAAAAGTAGAGGCAGAAAAAGGTAGAGAGAGGGAGAGTGTAGAGAAGTAGAGGCCGGCCATGGCCATGAGCACGTGGAGAGAGGGGGAAGGGAAGGGGAGAGCAAGAGCGAGAGAGAAGCAAGAGATCAAGAGAACAAGAGAGGGAAGAGGGGGGCAAGTAGCCCCTTTTATAGTGGGTCAGGCCTACCTGGCCATTGCCAGGTAACTGTGGGGAGGAGCAGGTGGAGCTTAGACAGAATGCTAACAATATATGAGTGTTTGCCTGTGTATTCTATGTAACTGCACTCTTGGTGCCTGGGGTGGCCAGAAGAAAGCATTGGATCCCCTGGAACTGAAGTTACAGGCAGTACTAAAACACAGTATGGATAGTGGGAACTGAACCCAGGTCCTCTCCAAGTGCAGCAAGTGCTCTTAACATATTAGCTATTTCTCTCTAACCCTAAGATAGAGAAAATGTTTTTAAGCAGGAGCCATTCCTCAAGTCTTTTTTGACTATGAGGTAGCTTCTTGTTGGCCAGAAGAATCCTAGGCAATCCAGTATGGACTTGTGAAATGAAGAGAGTTCCATCCCTACTCTGTGTCTGTCTGTCTCCAACAAAAACCGACACCTGGGCTTTCCACTCTTGGAAAAGGAAAATAGACTTTAATAAGATTCTCAAGGTATAGCATTTCTAGCATAAAATGTTCCATGCTCTATTTTGTATTAAATAGAACCGAAAAGGACAATGCTGTGTAGTTTCTCAGTCATGTCTCATGAGCATCATAATTTAAAATAAGTATTCAGAACCTCTCACCTGGCTCTGCTACACTCTCAAGAATTCCTTTACAGTAGGGAAGAGAGACAGGCTCCATAGAGTAACATGATGGATGTCTGTCCAAAATGACTAGGGAGAAGTATCTTTGCTACTGAATGCCCAGCCAAGTGCTGCACGCATGCATAAATGCATATTCTTCAGATAACAGCAGAGGGATGTGATAGGCAGCACAATTTCAGTATCTTGAGTCTAAGGACTTCTATATAGAATGTCAGATGGACCAATAGAGTTGTTTGTCCAGCATAACTGAAGAAATCCAGATTTAAAAAAATATATAACAGTCAGCACCAGATGGACTCAGCGTGTATTAAATTTTAAAAAGAGAGAAAACACATGAAGCTTGAAGGGAAATATAGGGGTAGGGCAGGGGAAGAATGGAGGGAAAAAAGTGGGGAAATGGATCGGTGTCAAACACATTGTATGTATAAATGAATATTTAATAAAGTATTTATTAAAAAGACACATCAAACCAAAAGAAATGAAAATACAGCTTGTCCTCAACAGCCAACACAAGGAGAAATTTTATTTTCCACTCTTTTGGAAGCGTTTGGAATGATTTGGGGTGGGCATAAGCATGTGTGTAATGTGGTGATTTGGCAATGGCCAACTCCATCCTGGAGTTCCTCGGGTCACCATCCACAGCCACTTTGACATTTCTGAATCACTCTTCTGCCTTCCCAGCTGCCTGCCTAGTAAAAAGCTCAGCAGGTTTTTCTTGCCTAGGCTAGGCTTTAAGTATTCATCTGCCTTCCTGCCGGTGCTTGCTCTCGCTGGCCTGGGAACGGCCTCACGTTGACTTTCATCCATGATTGATAAACCACACACAGCACAACTGAGAGTACCTATAAAAGATAATGAGATCCACATAACCAAATAGGCCCAGAGATTCTTGTTTTCATCATCACCTCCTTGACCCCATCCCCTTACTCCATGTTACTGTCAATTTAGGACTCCTGCCTCATCTATAGTTTCAATTTCCATGGCTTCAATAACCAGTGCTCAATAACAATCTGAAAATGATAAATGGAAAATTCCAAAAATAAAACAGTTTCTACATTTCAAATTATGTACCTTTGTGAAGTGGCATGATGGAATCTCACACCATTCTCCTCTGTCCCACTTCTGGGTATATATCCAAAAAGAAATGAAATCAGAATGTCAAAGAGATACCTATGTGCCATGTTTATGGTGGCACTATTTATAATAGCAAAGATCTAGAATCACCCTAGGTGTTCACAAACAGATGAATGGATAATAAGTGTGGAATAGTTATAATAAGAGTAAAATCCAATCATTTTTTTGAAAACTAGAACTGGAGGATGTATTTAACTGAAATAATTAAGACACAGAAAGGTAAATCACACACGTTGTCTCTCACATGTAGAAGCTTTAAAAAAAGTTAATATACAATTCCCCTCCCATCTCTCTGCCCACTTTCATCAGACTTGTGGATCCTGAACCATGGCTGTCCTCTGAGAGGCTCCACCCAGCAGCTGACTCAGACAGAAACAGACACCCACAGCCAAGTGGTGGATGGAGCTTGGGGACTTATGGAATAGGAGGAAGGAATGATTATGGACCCTGAAGGGGATAGGAAATCAACAGGAAGACCAACAGAGTCAACTAACTTGGATCCTTGGGGCTCTCAGAGTCTGAACACCAATCAAAGAATGTACACGGACTGGACCCAGGCCTCCCTGTGCATATGTAGCAGATGTGCAGCTTGCTCTTCCTGTGGGTCCCGAACAATTGGAGCTGGGGCTACCCCAAAAGCTGTTGCCTGTATATGGGATGTGTTCTTCTAGCTGGGCTGCCTTGTCTGGCCTCAGTGGGCAAAGAAGCGCCTAGTCTGGCAGAGATTTGATGTACCACTATAGGGGAACACGGGGGAGGGTGTCCCCATTCACTGCGAGGAAAAAGGGGAGGGGGAATGGGGGAGGATTATGGGAGGAGGTGGCCGGGAGGGGGGCAGTAAGCAGGACATTTGTTTGTTTGTTTTTGGTTTTCAAGACAGGGTTTTTCCATGTAGCCCTGACAGTCTTCACTCTGTAGTCCAGGCTGGCCTTGAACTCAGAAATCTGCCTGCCTCTGCCTCCCAAATGCTGGAATTAAAGGCATGAGCCACCACTGCCTGGCAGTAAGCAGGACATTAAATGGATAAGTAAAAAATAAAATAAAATACCAGGCAGTGGTGGTGCACGCCTTTAATTCCAGCATTTGGGAGGCAGAGACATGCAGATTTCTGAGTTCAAGGCCAACCTGGTCTACAGAGTGAGTTCCAGGACAGCCAGGGCTACACAGAGAAATCCTGTCTCAAAAAAACCAAGAAATTAAAAAATAAAATAAATATATTTTTGAAAGAAAGAGCATCAAAAAGTTAGATTGAGGAGCCTGAAGTTGCTACTAGCTTCACAAAGAGCAGCACAAAGAAAAAGTCCCAGAAAGCATAGGAGGATTAGTGGGAGGGGCATAACTTGTGGTGGCAGCTCCTGCCCATAATAAAACCCCAATAAACACACACACACACACACACACACACACACACACACACACACACACACACAAAGTTAGAAATACTAAATTCAGACCACGGGATTTCAGAATAATATTTTCTAGACTCTTTTTATTCATATTAGAAGTTCTGCTTTACTAATTTTACTTCTCAATGTCAAACCACTTTAATAAGCCCCTGTTATAATTACATGTGGGCTATAAGTGGGAAATGTTGGGAAAATTCACTTTTCAAGAAGTGTGATCCCCATGAGATTAGAGTCCACCTCTGCAATATGATGCTGATATGTGCCGTTATCAGACCTTTATCAACACCAGAATTAAATTGCTGTTGAATAGTTTCAAATAATTGTTCTAGAATATAAATGGGGGAAGGAGTCATCAGTTGTAGTTTCATATATGTTATTCTCATGTGTATTTCTGGTACAAGCATGAAGAACTGTGCACAAACCAGTTCTACTAATAGTTTTGAGATGACGTCAAGGTTCTCTGAAGGCATAGGTTTGAGACACAGAAAGAGAGTACTGAGGCAAGTTAGTCCACAAATGTTTCCTCAGCTCTTTCTTCTAAAACAGTGGCTCTCAACCTTCCTATTGCTGTGGCTCTTAAGTTCCTCATGTTGTGGTGACCCCCAACCATAAAATTATTTTCATTGCTGCCTCATAACTGTCATTTTGCTATGGTTATGAATCATAATGTAAATATCTGATGTGCAGGATAGCTGATATGTGTGTGACCCCACCCAAAGGGATCACTAGCACTGGAGCACAAGAGAGGAACCCAATCACAGAAAAGGCACCCCAAACCAGCAACACATAAAAACCATCTGGAAACCTGACTGGTACTCAAGGCAACAGGTCAGAGTTACGGGAGAATAAGCTCAATCTCATCTTTATCTCTAAACTGCTCTTACTTAGGAGAAGAAAACAAAAGATAATCTTACCTGAGACAGACTGAAGTCTCTCTTGCAGCTCACTGGATGATGGAGTCTGAAGGCCAGTTAAGCTGTTGAAGTACAGTGAACACTGTTAGGGCATTTTCTTAAGTCCCACTAAAGGAGTAATTAAAATCCAAAGACTTTTCATAATCAAAGAGAGAGTCTGAGAGCAAGACAACTGAGCATCCCAAGAAAAGGCGTGGGGATTATATGGGAACACAGAGTTATCCCACCTTTCACCCAACACCCTCCACTGCTGTTTTCACTTCTAAATTAAAATTAGAATGATTAGGTGATGTTCAAAATCTTCCCATTGTATTCCGTCCCAACATTCTTAGATCCATTGTGAGTCATGACTTCTTAACCAATCAGGTCCCAGGAAAGTATGGAAATTGGAGAAATGCAACTTTCTCTCTGTTCTTACCCTCCCTCCCAGATAAGCACTGCTCCTTCAGAAACTGGCTACTTAGTTATCTGGGGGGAAAATCCACAGGAATTAAAATAATTACAGCAATTTTGCTCATTATAAACAAATTAACTGAAATGATAAACACCAACCTTACTGCTTAGTGGAAAGTGAGGGTTTTCATTTGTCCAAATTAGTCATTACATCCAAGTGATTAGGAAGGCATTTTTGTTTGTTTGTTTTCCCAGACAGGGTTTGTCTGTGTAGCCCTGGCTGTCCTGGAACTCACTCTGTAAACCAGTCTGGCCTAGAACTCACTAAGCTCTGACTCCAGAGTGTTGAGATTAGCATCGTGCACCAGCACCTCCCAGCTCAGGAATACGGCTTTAAGTAAAGAAGGTTCTGGTTTCTAACTCAGCCCTGTATGGCTTAGCATAAATTGTTAAAACACTATTGTCGCCAGGCGGTGGTGGCACACGCCTTTAATCCCAGCACTTGGGAGGCAGAGGCAGGTGGATTTCTGAATTCGAGGCCAGCCTGGTCTACAGAGTGAGTTCCAGGTCAGCCAGGGCTATACAGAGAAACCCTGTCTCGAAAAAACAAAACAAAACAAAACAAAAAAACGCAATTGTCCTCAGGACCATCTTCTATAATGTAAGAACACCTGAAACTTTGGGCATAAGGATTTACTCAGGTGGTATCACAAAATCCTCAGAAACAATAAGGACTCTTGTCATTACCAGTCCTCACTATGGTCATATCCACCAGCCTCAGAATTAAGCAGTTTCTATTGGGTTCATTTATTTTCTTGAAAGTTCTCATTGGTGGGGTTGCTCTCTGCCTCTACTCTCAAGCGACAGTACACGGGATAAGGGGAAGCTCATGATACTTACAATATCGGAGTGGAAGGTCTCTTGAGTTTCAAGCTGGTCTCTATTCCGTGGTTGATAGGCAAGTTCTTGTCAACATCTGCCTTGGAGAACTTCAGCTTTGCTCTGAACTTTCTCCGCCTTTTGAGAAAAATCAGCATGTACGTAACTCCCAGAATGCTAAGGTAGACCGCCCTTGTTTATGCATGAGCTTAATTCCAGTTCTTACTGGAACAGGGGACCTGGAGGTCTGGCTTTGGACACAGTGGGCCCCAGTCTATGAAGCATTAGCCTGCAGCACTGCTGCTGGTGTCTGGTGAGTCACGTCGAAGATCACGAAACCCTACAGCCTACGGCTAGACTGACTTTTAGCCTGACTACAGGGCTGCTGACGGCAGAGATGGATATCTATCCTCAGGCAAGAAACTGCATTTTCGTTAATACTGTAAAAGGCACTTACAAGAAGATGAATTTCATGTCTAACTGGAACTTAAGTTAGGATACTAGCAAGAACGTTTTATATATATATAAATATGGCATGAAATGTGAGCAAGTTTATTACTAGCCCACAGGAATCAACACATAGTAAGTTTGTTTCCTTGCTTTGAAAATAAACTTGTTGGGGGTAGGGGATGGAGAGATGGCTCAGCAGTTAAGAGCACTGACTGCTCTTCTGAAGGTCCTGAATTCAAATCCCATTAACCACATGCTGGCTCAAAACCATTCGTAATGAGATCTGAAGCCCACTTCCTGGGTAACTGAAGACAGATACAGTGTACTTACATAATAAATAAATAAATAAATAAATAAATAAATAAATAAATAAATCTTTTTTTAAAAAAGAAAATAAACTTGTTATTTACATGTTTCTCCATTTTATTTATTTTCTAGACTGGGAAAGAACACAATTGCTAACATAAGGTAGTCTGTGTTTATATCCTATGGCTGACATTTATAATGTTGACTTACCTTCGTTATATTACCTGGTTTAACCCTTTTCTTTTTTCTCTCCTTCCTTCCTTCCTTCCTTCCTTCCTTCCTTCCTTCCTTCCTTCCTTCCTTCCTTCCTTCCTTCCTTCCTTCCTTCCTTTTTCTTTTTAGATTTTTAAGACAGGATTTCTCTGTGTAGTTCTGGCTGTCCTGGAACTCACTCTGTAGACCAAGCTGAGATCTGCCTGCCTCTGCCTCAGCTTCCTGAGTACTGGGGTTAGATGCAAGGAGCTGAAGAAGAGTGAACCTTCCTTCTTCCACTGTCCTTACGAAGGTTTTCCAGCAGAAGGTGTGGCCCAGACTAAAAGTGTGTACCACCATGCTTGGATCTGGGATTTGCCTTATTCCTGGCTGACCTTGAACTCAGAGATCTCCTTGCCTCAATCTCCTGGGATTAAAGTCGTGTACTACCTTGCTTGGGCCTAAGCTTTTCATGGCCACTGTGCCTCAAGATCTCCATGTCAAGATCCAGGTCAGAAACTTTTGTCTTCCAGCCTCAAGATCTGGATTACAGGCATGCCCTCCATTTCTGGATTGTAGTTTATTCCATATATAGTCAAGTTGACAACCAGGAATAGCCATTACACCCTCCTTAGTTCTACATGATCTAGTATAAGACTGGCAACTATTATTCAACTACTGGATTCTCTTGAAAATAGATTACGAGACTGTGACTACCCTCAATGACTATTTGAGTCTTTTGCTCTAGAGTTAACACTCCACAAACTTGGGTACTTTTGTTATCCACATTGAGACACGGTCAAAAGAATGACCCATGGAGAACAATGCTTTGGAGAACTGTGAGAGGGAGGATCCAGGAAAAGAGGCAGAAGACCTTTCATCTCAGGTGCGCTCCATTCCCTGGATTGTTCATGTTTCTGGTGCCAAACATTTACATTCAACTTATAAGACATGTTTATTCTTTTTTAAAATGTTATTTATTTATTTATTTTTATTTATATGAGTACACTGTAGCTGTCCTCAGACACACCAGAAGAGGGCGTCAGATCTCATTACAAGTGGTTGTGAGCCACCATGTGGTTGCTGGGATTTGAACTGAGGACCGCTGGAAGGGCAGTCAGTGCTCTTAACCACTGAGCCACCTCTCCAGCCAGACAGGTTTATTCTTGTTGGATGTCAGATAATAGTTGTGGAAACCTATCTGGTCGGTGTACCCTAAATGTGGATATGGCTTGCTTTCTATGACTTCCCTGTTTTAATCTATGACACATGCCAGGCAATTGCATTTAATTTGGTCTGTCCCGAGGAAGTTCAATTCTCTGTTAATATTTAGTATGTGCCTACTGGCGTTTTATTACATTTTTTTTCTTTTTTCTTTTCTTTCTTTTCTTTTTTCAAGACAGGGTTTCTCTGTATAGCCCTGGCTGTCGTGGAACGCACTCTGTAGACCAGGCTGGTCTCAAACTCAGAAATCCGCCTGCCTCTGCCTCCCAAGTGCTGAGATTAAAGACGTGCGCCACCACTGCCTGGCATTATTACATGTTTTTTGATCATGTTTTTCTAGACTCAAACAGTTTTCCTTGGATCATTGCTTTCTTTGTTCACTCATGAATAAAAGTACACTAAAACTAGAGTGAGACTGTCTACACCATCAGACTGTAGTCTGCCCCAGTCTTTCAGGTCCTTAGAGCCCAGGTCCAGCAGACAGGATCTGCATAGGTAGGACCCGAAAAGTCAACATCCTGCTACACAAATACAGGAAAAGGTGGTTTAGAGGTATATCCTCCATTTAGAGAGGGGTAACTGTCTCTGTCTTTGGCAGCTTTGACTTAATAGGCTCTTGCAAATCGATTAAGACATGGCAGAGACATTTACTTGGTAAAGGTTGCAAAGCCATGACCTGGCATGCCTTCCTTCAACTTGAAAGTGGAAACCCTATAGAAAGAATCACAACCATCTTTCAGTCTTTATGTTTTGATTCACGGGAAAGAAGAGGAGGGGCTCCTTACAAAGTGCAGTATTGCAGCAGAGGAACTTGCTTCCCACTGCAGATAGAGGGGGGCAATTCTTGTCCTTCACTGCCTCCCATCCGTATTACCACCTTCTTACATTGGGAACTTAGCTGGGAAAAGATGGAGAACGAAATCTACTGTCAATTAAGTGCAAGAGATTAGACCGATTAGGCTGAGGAAGCCAGCATGAGGGAAGCCAGCTATTGTCTGACCTACATGAGCGACATTCTGCTGCTTGAAGTCATCGCCAGTCATTCACATATCCTTGTACTTGTGTTCAGTGTTAGAGGTGTCAGTTGAAGACATTTAACATCTATCAACACAGTTGAAATATTTTACTATTCCATGTCATTAAAGCACAAGGACCTAACCAGTGCTGGGTCTCTGAGCAGTCATCTCTGACAGCGTAGATGGGAAACAGCCAGCTGATCTAAGTGGCTAACAAACTTGAGAGCTAGGAAAGAAGCAGGAACAGGGTTTGGACTGAGGTGGAAGTTCTTGTTATTATGGGGAATATTCATCCCAGATCAGGAGGCAGGGACTGTGAGAATCTGAAGAATATGGGGATTGAATTTCACGTCATTTCTCAGAGGGGCCCAAGGCTGTTTCCCTTCATAACTACTTTATTTCTATTTAAGTCCCTTCTCTCTTTCTCTTTCTAGCTCTCGCTGTCTTTCTTTCCTCACAGAGGTGAGGTTCTGTGTAGCCCTGACTGTCCTGAAACTTACCCTGTGGACCAGGTTGGCTATGAGTTTGCAATCTGTACCCACCAGCCTCCTATAATGGTGGGATTTTCAACACTTGCCACCACACCTGGAGATTTTATCTTTAGAATGTCAGAGAGGGGGTGGGGTGGGGCCAGGCTGCAGATGCAAGGGGCAAAGTGCAAGCCTGGGCTACTTAGCGAGACCTTGTCTCAAGAGCCTTAAACTCCAGGCACACAGTACACAGAGGCAGATGGATCTCTGAGTTCATAGCTAACGTATAATGATGTGAGGGGAGGCAGATTTCTATGTCCTCTCTAGTCCTGGATTAACAACCATGGCACTCTTTTTTGGTTTTTCGAGACA
>NC_034613.1:47245086-47249834 GCF_900095145.1 Mus pahari | reverse complement strand
GGCTGTCCTGGAACTCACTCTGTAGACCAGGCTGGCCTCAAACTCAGAAATCTGCCTGCCTCTGCCTCCCGAGTGCTGGGATTAAAGGCATGCACCACCACTGCCCAGCAACCATGACACTCTGAAGATGCAAAATCCCAGCAGAATTCCTGCTAGGTTTGGAAGATCAACTGGCCAAAGCTGCAGAGGAATTGCTCTGGATTTTCTCTGTATTCAGGGTGGAAGGCTAGGATCAAATCCTGAGAGTGGGTGTGGAATGGTACAAAGAGTTCAGGCTACTCCTAGGTCTGAAAATTATCCTTCCATATGTGCTGCTAGCATAAAAGCTGGGAAGTTGTTAAAAATTGCTCTTTAGCATTAAGAACACTGATCTTCAAAACTTGTATGAAGAGGGACTAGAAACATGACTCAGCGGTGAGGAACATCGTTAAGTACTGCTCTTCCCGACAAGCCAAGTTTCATTCCTAGCACCCACATGGTGGTTGACAATATTCTGTAATTCTAAATCCAGAGCGTCCGAAGCCTTGTTCTAGCTTCCACAGGCACCAGGCACATATTTTACACAAACATAAATATGGGCAAAGCAATCATACATGTAAACTATTTTTTCTGATTCCACTAGTTTTTTTTTTAATTAACTTTTTCATGAGTCTGCGTGAACCTCACATCATGTATTCCAATCGTCCTCTTCCCCTTGTCCCTTAGAACCCTCCCTCAGCCTTTGCAGCTCCCAGCACCCAAGGGAAAATTAAGAAATAAAAAAAAAATCATAAAACCATCTTGTCTCATCATGGAAGCTGCAATGTGCCGCAGTATGTCACACAGTAGACCGTTTTCTTTATACATCTTTATTTGTGAATGTTCACAGTCACTCATTGGTCTGGCTTGAGGGCCCTGGCTTCTGTTGCACTATGAATACTGGATCCTCCTAGGGAGTCCTCTGTGATACCCTGTTGTTGCCCTGTGTCATAGAGATCCTGATGTTTTGGATCTACACAGTCTGTTCCTTGGGGTAGAGGAAGTCCTGCTCCCTTTATACAAAGGATTTTCTGGGTAGTATGCTTTCCACGCTCACAGCTGACTTCCAGCTGCACTGGTGTTCCAAATGCTCAGGAGGCTGGAGTAGCTTACAACTCCTGGGCTGAGCGGGACATACCCAGGCCACTGCTGACAGTTATTTTAATTAATTAATTAATTAATTAATTGTTATTTTGAGACAGAATTTCTCTGTGTAAGTTCCCTGGTTGTCCTGGAACTCACTTAGAAGACCAGACTGGCTTCAGATTCACAGAGATCCATCTGTCTCCACCTCTCAAGTGCTGGGATTAAAACCAGGAGCCACCATTGTCAGTGTTATAAACTTAATTAAACTGAGAGGACAGAGAAAGGAGGGAGAGCCACTCACTCATCCTATCCACAAACAGAAGCCTTTGGCAGCTTCCTATGCAGGCCACCACCTACCCTTGAGGCAACAGTTCCTGCAGAGCAGCCCTTGCTCACGTAGAGGGAAAAGAATAGCGAAAAGAATCCCGTTGATCAGGTAGAAACAGGATCTTTTTGCATATTTGAGAATGGCCTGGTTTTCTCAGAAACATATAGCAGAGAAGTTGATGGAACAACATATTACTTACATCTTCTATTTACCAAGACTTGCTTGCTGCTTTGAGAATTCATATGACTGCAGGCAAGACTGTGCAGAGCACTGGGTCTGAATTCCTGGCTGGATCCATCACCGTGAATATAAGCAGAGAAAGAGCATGTGAACATTTGACGTCAGTCATGGAAGTGAAACCCAAACATGTTTATGATGAAAAGCCTAAGAGCTTATAAAAACGTATGCTTCCTTCCCTTATATCATTTCTATGTTCTATTCCACAGAGAATAAGCCAGATATTTTATAAAATGAGCCCAAAATTAATATTTTAGATGTAGGTATAGAGGCTATTTTTTTTTCGAGATAGGGTTTCTCTGTGTAGCCCTGGCTGTCCTGGAACTTGCTCTGTAGACCAGGCTGTCCTAAAACTCACAGAGTTCTGCCTGCCTCTGCCTCCCAAGTGCTGGGATTAAAAAACTAACAAAAATACATGTTAAGCTCTTGGGACGAAGATACATGTCTAATCTCACAGCTAATAGAAAAAGTCAGTGATATTTTCGGTAACTTATGTTGCCCAAGAATTCATTTACTGATAATAAATGAGGCATTGCCATTTGGGTGTTGGAGAGAGGGCATGGGGTCAGGAACACTGGAGACTCTGTGACCTCGGTGCTGACTCCAGCAGAAGAGAATGTTGAAAGGGGCTCTGGGGAAGGCTGGGGGCTGTGGAATGACACAGACAGAATGGCTCATCTCGAGCCAGCTGCCTGCCTCCTCCTTCGGCCTAAGAGCAACGGACCCCTACAACTCTTCACCTTGTTCCTTGGCCTCTTGAGATCTCGCTTGAGGTTTTCTATCAGGGTGAGAAGTCTTTGTCTAATCTCCGGGCTGAAGGTCTGGGTCTCTGTGTTTGCAGTGGGCAGAATATGCAGGAACTGCTCCAACACGAGCAGCGCCAGGATCTGCTCCACNGAGCGCGTCTGCGGCTTCAGCCACTGGGAACAAAGTTCCCAGAGTTTGCAGAAGGCCTCTCGAGGCCCATCTGCTTCGTCATACTGGAACTGCCTGAAGCGCTGGCGGGAGGCTTCACAGGCTGTGCCATACTCCCGAGGCTGAGGAGAGAAGCCCCGTGGGGCAGAGTTGCTGGGTGCAGCCATTGTGCCTGCTGGATGGCTCTTTCTTGGGCCTGGGGTCTCAGGTCTCAGCTGTTTCGTTGGGCCTTCAACAGGGACGCCACCTGCAGCAGAGAAGAGGCCACTGTGAGAAAGGAGACACGGGAGTGGTGACTAAAGGATATATGTGGTAGCTGCCCTTTCAGCTTTCACAATCTGATAACAGGCATGGACTCTTCTCAGAAACATGAGCGTACACGTCCAACTCTGCACCCAGCTGCCAAAAGCGATACAAAGTGTGCCCGAACCCCCTTGCAGACTTCTTGGACCTGCGCTTTCTAGTATGGAGTGGGTCACCAAATTCAAGTTTTGCTGTTATTCTTTGACTGTTAAATGCTTTCCATAAACTCACGGATTTGAACATCTGGGCCCCAGCTATAGTTTATACTCATCAACAAATCCATTTAGCAGGCATAGTGAAATATACTTGTAACTCTCAGCACTGTGGAGAAAGAAGCAGAACCATCATGGGTTCAACTTAGACAACAGAGTGAGACCCTGTTGAAGTAAAGAGAGGCCTGGAGAGATGTTTCTGCAGTTATAAGAGCACTTACTGTATTTTCAGCGGACTAGAGTCACCCACATCATGTTGCGTAGCCATCTGTAACTCTTCTGCCTTCCAGAAATACTTGCATGCCTGTTCATAAACACACAGAGAGACACACATCCACACAAATAAATAAAACAGAAATATCTAAACGTTCTATGTTAAAAAGTAAAATATTAAACATACATTTAGCTCCACAGAGGGAGCATAAAAATAAGATTTGGATTCTTTTACTGTAGGCATTGTTGCTTTTCCTTTTATCAATGACATACACTTGTCACTGTGATGCTTGTGTTATGTGCTCAGACATCACAGTTAAATGTGTGTACATTTGTGTAGAATAAACATTTGAGCATTTATTCTGTATTTACATGCATAAAATACATTTGTGTAGAATAATCAGTTTCAATAGCATGCATTCAACTTTCTGTCAGAAAACTCTGTTTAATGAGATAGTGCTACAGATCAACTCTTAGATGCCCACAGACCTGGGCCAAAAGACAGTCAGTTCTGGAGCTATAGAGACTACTGGTAATCACTCAGTCATCTCTCCAGCCCCAGAACCAACTGTGAAGCTAGATGTATGTATTTATTTGTGTGTGTGTGTGTGTGTGTGTGTGTGTGTGTGTGTGTGTATACAGCTCTCATTTGTGTGGCCTAGACTCTACACATACATACCATCGTATATATACACATACTGATGACATCAAAGAATAAGCCAACACAGTGAATGAAGAGGAGTAACGGCAAAAACCAAGAGCTGTGGAGGGGAAGGTAGTGGGAGATACTCAAATCACAAGGCTAAAATCCTCCCTGGAATCAGACTACCCTCACACTGAAGGATTTTGAATGAGCAGATGATTTTCCTCTGGTGAACTGATACCTGGACTGTATGGCCAGTTTTAAAACAACACGGCACTTTAAATTTTTGTTTTATGCACATTGCTATTTTGTGAGGGTATCGGATCTCTTAGAAGGAGTTATAGACAGTTTTGAGCTGCCAAGTGGATGTCGGGAACTGAACCCTGGTCCTCTGGAAGAGCTGCTATTGCTTTTAACCACTGAGCCATCTTTTCAGCCTTGTGTTTGAAAACAGCAATTTTTGAAATATTTGAGCATCGGGATTTACGTTCTGTGTGAATGGAGGTTGAGTCCAGAATCCCTTCCCCAATAGACCCAGTGAAGTATTTGAGAGGGTATGAGGAGTTTCATTCAATGTTAATGAAAGCTACCAGCCCTCCTATACAAGGTACAGTTTGAACCATCCTTGAACCCCATTTTGAATTTGACCCTGTGCCCATGGAAAAGACTCCACTAACCTAAGCTGTACGTCCCTTACTACTTCAGGTCGTGTCACAAAACCATTGAGGTTTGATTCTGCCCCCTGTGCTTCCTGTGGCTTTCCTTTCCTTTTTCCTTTCCTTTCCTTTCCTTT
>NC_034613.1:47214409-47243936 GCF_900095145.1 Mus pahari | reverse complement strand
TTTCTTTCTTTCTTTCTTTCTTTCTTTCTTTCTTTCTTTCTTTCTTTCTTCCTTCCTTCCTTCCTTCCTTCCTTCCTTCCTTTCTTTCTCCTCCCTCTCTCTTTCTTTCTTCCTTTCTTCCTTCCTTCTGAGTCAAGGTCTTACTATGTAGCCCTAACCCTAGCTAGTCTGGAACTTGCTATGTAGACGAGGTTGGCTTGAAACTCACAGAGTTCTGCTTGCTTCTGCCTCCTGAGAGCTAAGGTTAAAGACACGGGTCAGCATGCCCAGCCTGTCTGTTTTCACAATTTCTTAAAGCTGTTATAGGTTGGGTAACAGTGTGGCCACCTGAGAGTAGTCTTGACAGGAATAGGGATTGCACAAACAGACATTTGCAGGTAAATGTTTTGCAGGTCCCAATAAAAAGTTCCTTTGTTAGCCATTAGGCTCCAGGGTACTACCTTTGTCCAAATACTGTGGTAATTATTTCCCAAGGCAGTTGTGTTAAAGAGTTTGCCTTCCCAAGATTTTGGGGCAGAGGCTATAACAAACAGGCAGAAACCAGTACACTTAAGGAAATATTTAAGAAAACTTACACCCATTTTACTTGTACACAATGCTATATTTTTTAGAGGGAGATTTCTGCTAGACTATTATGATATGGAGTAGTATTTTGATTTTGTTGGGTGCATATATAAGATTAAAATATGTTTTTGTATCATCTTATATTTACTAGAGGTGCTTCTCCTCACAGCCTTCCCTGTCCTCTGGGTTCTGTGCCCCTGTGTTCAGGTCTTCTGGCTAGTGTTATGCCAACATTCCATGGATTAGCATTACACTACTGGGATAAATGAGTTTTACTCTAGAAAGTCTTAATTTTTATATTTTTAATATTTTTTATTTTATTTGTATGTGTGTGTGTGTGTGTGTGTGTGTGTGTGTGTGCATGCACACGCATAGGTGTGAGGACCCTCAGAGACCAGGAAAGGGCATCAGATCCTGTAGAACTTGAACTTCAGGCAGGTGATCAGGAGCTGCCTGATGTGGGCGCTGGGAACTGAACCCAGCTCCTCACCAAGAACAGCCAATGTTTAGAGCAAGGAGCCAGCTCCCACGGGTTTATTTTGAAGAGTCCAGGCATGACTTTTGAGTCTCATTACGTCTTATTCCTGCTATGAACACATTTAAGCCGCCAAGGGTTCAGTTTCTTTGAGTAGCTCTCATTTCATTACCTGAGCAGTTTGCCTGTTCCTTTGGCCTTGGCTTTAAAAATGCTTGTGTTATGGTGACAACTGTCTGTGCAAACAGCATGGTTGTTTTCTTCTCTTCTCCATTCTCCATTCTGTTTCCAGGCAGCAGCTTCCCTGCCTTGTTTTTTTTTTTTTAACTCTTATACAATTGTCCTTGAGCTTCAAAAATCTTTGTTGAGAAATGTTTGTGTGTGTGTGTATTATTTGCAATGAGTAGAAATATAATTAATAACATTTAGCACATATATATATATATATATATATATATATATATATATATATATGACAACAAACTATATTTCAATGGTGACTACACTAGTCCTAGGAATTTGCCGTCAGTGGTGGCTGATGGCTTGGATAGCCACACTGTGGTGGTTTGAAAGACCATGCCTCTTTCTCAATTGGCTAAAATGTTTGACAACTTAGTTCTCAGTTGGTCATGCTGTTTAGGTAGGTTTGGGAGATGTGGCCATGCTTGAAGGAGTATGGCACTGGGGGATGGGCTTTGAAAGTAAAAGGCCTCACCCTACCTGTTCTTCTCTCTCTCTCTCTCTCTCTCTCTCTCTCTCTCTCTCTCTCTCTCTCTCTCTCTCTCTGCTGTCCAAGATGTGAACTCTTAACATGGGGCTTTAATCCCAGCACTTGGAAGGCAGAAGCAGGCAGATCTCTGTGAGTTCAAAGCCAGCCTGGTCTCCAAAGTAAGTCACTAGCAGAGGAATGTAGAAAGATCTTGTCTCAAAACAATCAAGCACACACACACACACACACACACACACACACACACACACACACACACACCATCAACACCACCACCACCAAAACCCAGAAAGTGGCTTGTGTTGCTTTGAATAAAAATGGTCCCCAATAGGCTTATACATTTGAATATTTTACCCATAGTTGGTTAAACTGTTTGGGATGGTTAGGAGGTGTGGCCTTGGAGGAGGTATATCATTGAGGTGGACTTTGAGGTCTCAAAAGCTCAAACCAGGCCCAGTTAGCATTCTCTGTCTCTCTCTGTCTCTGTGTCTGTCTGTCTGTCTGTCTGTCTGTCTGTCTGTCTGTCTGTCTGTCTCTGCCTTGTGAGTGTGGATTAGTTAGATGTAAACTTTAAGCTACTGCTCCAGGACCAGGCTGGCCGGTCTGCTCCCTGCAATAATGGAGTAACACTCTGGAACTGTAAGCCCCAATTAAGTGTTTTCTTTTCTAAGCTGCTTTGGTCATGGTGTCCCTTCATAGCAATAGAAAAGTAACTATAAGAAGAATTTTTTTCTTTTTTCTTTTTCTTTTGGTTTTCCAAGACAGGATTTCTTTGTGTAACAGCCCTGGCTGTCCTGGGACTCATTCTGTAGACCAGGCTGGCCACAAACTTACAGATATATACCTACCAATGGCGTGCCAGGATTAAAGGTGTAGGCCTCTACCACCAGTCAAAATAAAAAGGTTTTTTAATGAGCAAGCAGTTTGTGAAAAACAAAACTTAAGGTTAAATACTAATTAAATCTGAAGTATAACTCTATTTCTTTATCTTTCTATATTGTCTATATGTGTTTAATAAACTACCTTTCTTAAAGTTATATTTAAGTAATGACTGAGGCAGAGACTGTTAGGTAAATTTCTTATTTCTATGCAACTTAGTAATTACTGAGCATTTGCTTATCAGTAAACCCCTTCAAACCATAGTTTAATGAATGTTAAAGCTTGTTACTATTTCTTCTCTTCAATATTATGAACGTGAGTCATCAGGGAGGGTGCTTTCACACGACTCCCAGTTCAAATCAAATCCCCTGTGTCCAAAGCGTATTATGTCTGTGCTCTGTGGCTACCTTACCTTCATCTTCTGATAGTCAGTTAAAGACAATAGTGATAGGCTATATTGTTTGGGGGAGTTTCCTGGACTCGTTTGACCAACAACTAGAAAGGGAGTTTCTCATTCCTGTTGGTGGGGATTTTGTTAGATAATCCATGGCTAGAGGGGGCAGGTGTGGGATGGACTTTTATCATCCCAAGTGTATCCTTTTGCTAAAATGATATATATTCGTATACTAGTATGCATGTTAGGTGAAAATAAATATAGCTTCCCCATGGCCTTTTCAAGCATACTTGCTATTTTTTTAATTTTTAATTATTATTTGTATGTGTATGAGCATTTTGCCTGCATTTATGTCTGTCCATCACACGTGTGCAATGCCCACAGAAACCAGAAGACAATGTTGGATCCCCTAGAACCAGAATTACAGGATGGTTGTAAGATGCTATGAGGGTGCTGGGTTATCTAAAAGAGCAGTCATTGCTCCTAACTGTTGAGTCATTTCTCCATCCTCCTGAGTGTTTTTTTTAAATACTTCTTCCTTGTCTCATTCACCACTGTCTCCTTATCCCTCTCCCCAAGTAAAGCCCCCTCCCTGCTTTCTTCATCTCCCCTTCATATCATCTGTATCATGCTATTCCCTTCTCTAGAGTATCCTGCTTATGGTCTCTTTTCACTTTCCTAGTTTCTATGGTTACTTCAATTTATATACTCACATCTGAAGATTTGGAACTAGGAACCCCAAATGAGGAAGAATAGGTGGAGTTTGTCTTTCTGGTCTGGATTACCTCATTCAGTACATTTTCTAGTTCCATCTATTTTCCTGCAAATTTCTTATCAGTATAGCATCCTACAGAATTTCTGAGAGGAAAGACACAGAAGGGGAAATTATTTTTAACAGGTAGCATGGATGAGAATAAACTATTTTGTGAGCTATGCAGTTTCTACTACAATCACATACTTTTGCTCTTGTCTCAATAGAGCAGCCACAGGCAATAAGAAAATGAAGGATGTTGTCATAGTATAATCAGGTTGCTGGACACACAGCAGCAACAGCAATTGCCAACTAGTGGTTATGCTTTGTTAAGGACAAGTGTAAAATTGGTTATTGCTTATAAGTAAACATAGACTATATTCAATATAAGGTGCGGTTAGAACTCATCACCCCAACCCCCAACCCCATCTCCTTTAGCTGGCAACTAGAGCCTGCTTATCTCAAAACTCTGAAAGCTGGAAGTGTGTCATGTGACTGAGCCCATGACCAGAGATGGGGTAGTCTCATGTCCCCACTTACTCATTATTAGGTAAGGCTTCGGTTCCTAAACCAATAAGATGGGGAATTTGAGAAATAAGTTATGCTAGACTGTCAATACCAGAAGCCTCACCTAAGAGAAAAAAAAAAGACAATAGAGCAGGAATTCTGGTGATCCGAGTTTTAGAAACCACTGCCTGTTTCCAAATCAGAATCCCAGGCACTTTTGCCTTTTCTCTACTGAATGGTGTATTTAAAAAAACAACTTCATTTCTTTTTCTTTCTTTCTTTCTTTCTTTTTTTTAAAAAATTTATTTACTTATTTTATGTATGTGAGTACACTGTAGCTGTTTTCAGATACACCAGAAGAAGGCGTCAGATCTCATTACAAGTGGTTGTGAGCCACCATGTGGTTGCTGGGAATTGAACTCAGCACCTCTGGAAGAGCACTCAGTGCTCTTAACTGCTGAGCCATCTCTCCAGCCCCAACAATTTCATTTCTGATAGTCTCTTAAATTTATTCTCTCACCTTCCACAGAGATGACAATTGCATATTGCAATCAATATATCAGAAGTCATTTCATGCTATGCTTAGAGGGAGTAATCCTGTATGGCCTGAGTTAGGAGTCAATAATCTGTTTATAAAACAACAGGGAACAGACTTCATTTTATTTATTTATTTATTTATTTATTTATTTATTTATTTATTTTTCGGTTTTTTGAGGCAGGGTTTCTCTGTAGAGCCCTCCCTGGCTGTCCTGGAACTCACTTTGTAGACCAGGCTGGCCTCGAACTCAGAAATCCACCTGCCTCTGCTTCCCGAGTGCTAGGATTAAATGCATGTGCCACCACACCTGGCTCAGACTTCATTTTATAATTTACTAACCCCTATATAAGATTAATTTTTTTCCAATCCTTTTCTAGGCCCACGCAATCCTAAATGAGCACAGGAGCATTTGATATGTCTGTTCATCAGCACATATCTCCAATGTGCCAGTCAGGAACTACTTTAGATCTCTGAGGCCCTAGTGGTAGCAAGGCCATGGGATTTCACGCCATGTTTTCCTTGTTTGTAGGCCAGAAAACAACTTCCTTCTCTCAGAACACCCATGTCATTTAGGAAGGCGAGTGCGACAACTCTGCCGAGCATGACGTGAACTCACAGATCCTGCATTTCAAATTATAGTAAAGAGCCTCGTCGTCAGCCTACTGATCCTTGAAGGAATATGCTGAAGGTAAGGTCTATTGGGTCTAGTCTGGAATACAACTGGAGCCTGGGCTTCCCTGTTGGTAGGGTTGAAGGAACCCATTTATCCTCTAAGTGCTATCCTCCCTCAAGCTGTGGAGGACCATCTGGCAAGTAGATTTAAATGGCAAGTGATTGGGCTGACAGCATTCCCTGCTGCTCCCAAGGAACAATTTTCCACATATGCTGAGATACGAGATTGAGAAAAGCCTGGCGCACACCCCTTTCACATCTAAGGGCAGTCTTGTGTGTGAACACTGCAAACATGGGGCTGCAGAGGAATGCCAGCTCTCACAGGGGCCATGGAGATTCCAAGGCTGCTTACTTCTTTCTGTTCCTCTCACAGGAGAAGATGTTCTTGGGTTCAGGCAACCCTGGTGGGCAGTGCCAGCAGCTCCTTTCTCTGAGGACCTAAGCTTATGCACCTTTGACTTCCTTGTAGCGCCTAGAACATTGTGGGACGAATAACATGTTATTGGGTGAATTAAGTCCCAAACTCAACAAGACACTGACCACTTCCTTTCACTGTAAAACCAAGCAGGAGCTAATGACTGGTAGGCAGGCTCACTAGACCTATAAATCGAAAGCAAACTAAGTGCTGTATATTAATTAGATCCTGGGCTAGAA
This sequence comes from Mus pahari, assembly GCF_900095145.1. Lineage (NCBI taxonomy): Eukaryota > Metazoa > Chordata > Mammalia > Rodentia > Muridae > Mus > Mus pahari. The sequence continues at coordinate 47,237,775 of NC_034613.1, read as the reverse complement.
GAATTATGAATCCTGGGACTGGCGTGTGTTCACTGCCACTTTTCAATGACACTAATGCTTTGAGATAACAGTCTTCCTATGAGACGTTCACCGGAGTCTCTGCTCCCTCTAAATGGAAAGCAAGGGGTTTTCCACTGGACATACAAGTTCAACATTGTAAGACCCTTCCCCATGGGTAAATTAGTTCATTCTTACAAGGGGCTCTGTGTTTTCCTGCTAAGTAATATATAAAAATGGGTGGGACCTCTCCCACAATGTGACCCCAGGAAGCTAAAGTGCAAAATATCTTTTAAAAAAAAAAAAGACAACTGAGCTTCTAATGGCAGGAGAAACAATTTCATTCTTAGAGACTGAATAATTAAAAAAATGAAAACATTCACAGGTAAGTACATTCCTACTTGATGAAGTTATTGGGCCTTGTAATGTGTCACCTATTCTGTTTGTTGATAGGTTTATAGAAAAATGCATATCTTCCAAAGCTTACCTTCACCTAACATGGCAAGATGGGGTCTATATTAACACTAAATTAAACAAACTGAGTACAAGCTATGGAATAAAAGTTTGTGAACAAATAAACATTGAGCACAATGTACAGAGATTCAAAATGAGAGATAGACTACCTTTGAATCACACCCTCTTATGTGTTACTTCCTGGTGCTTCTTAAGTTAAATGTTTACCTCTATTGAAACCAGGCCACTTGCAGTGCACAGTCCACTCCTGGTCATGGAAAAAACAAGGAAATAACCTAACATGCAATGTTTCTTTGCTATAGCTAAAAGCCATTTTTAATGTGGTTTTGAGTAGTCACTTTTTTGGGGGGAGGATCAAGACAGAATTTTCCTGTATAGCCCTGGCTGTCCTGGAACTCACTCTGTAGGCCAGGCTGGCCTCAAACTCAGAAATCTGCCTGCCTTTGCCTCCCAAGTGCTGGGATTAAAGGCATGCACCACCACTGCCCGACTGAGTAGTCACATTTTTTATTAAAAATTTCCAACATATTATTTTATTGATTATTTGGTAATTTCACATCCTGCACTCTGACCACACTCACTTCCCAGTCCTTCCATAACCAATCCCCACCCTAGTGACCTCTCCCTCCCAAAAGAGAAGAAAGAAAGAAAAAGAAATAGAGAGAGAGAGAGAGAGAGAGAGAGAGAGAGAGAGAGAGAGAGAGAGAGAGAGAACACTAAGATTCCAGTCCAATTTGTGTTGCCCATAGGCTCGCTGGAGCTTAGTCAAATCCCAGTGGCCAGCCCCCTAAAGAACTGAGTCTTTCCCCACCCACACCCTGCCAGAAGCCATCAATGTGGGGAGCTACACATTAGCATCCTTATCATAATTTTTAAGAGTTCTCTTCAATGGCTTCCTGTTTAGGCTGTTACTTTGGGGAGGGTGAGAGTAGGAGCTGTCACAGAAGTCTTCTATGCCCCTTTGTCCCAACTGCTAGTCTAAAAAGTAGCTTCCTTGCCCTTCAGAGACAGTGGGAACGCAGATCCTGAGCCTCTACATGGTTTCTGGCAGCAGCACAGACTTCGAACATCCACATGGTCTCCAACATCAGCACTTGCCAAGGACTACTGCCTGGCCTCTGGTTGCAGCATGGGTTAGGGAGATCAACATGGGCCACAGACACCAACACAGTCTCAGGTGGCAGCACAGGCCACTCACTTCAACATGGCCCCATGTTGCAGCACAGTCCATACACATGGTTTCAGGCTGCAGCACAAACATGGCCTTAGGTGGCATCACAGCCCGAAGCTGCATTAGGACCATGGACCCAGACAAGGCCCTGGGTGGCAACACTACAGACAGACATCAACATGGCCTCAAGCAGTGGCACAGACAACAGACAACTTCATCGCCCTTAGTGGCAGCACAGGTTTCAGATACCAACAGAGCTCTTGGCTGCTGCATGACCACTGACCCAAACATGGCTTTAAAAAGGTGGTCCAGTCCAGTATAATGAACCATTTTTCATCTCACACAGAGCCAGGGTGATCTTGCAGCTGAGCAGCTTGATCAGGGTTGGGGGTAGTTGGTGGAGGGATGGGAGCTGAGTCTGCACAATTCCAGGCTGCTGCATACCACACTGCTAAGACAAATTGGTGCTAGGAGTGGGGTACTCCTGTGACAGCTTGACCATGTTTTTGGTAGGACTGTGGAAGGACTTTGGAACTTTGAGCTAGAAGAGCCATTGGGTGTTAAGAGGTCTGTGGGAACCATATGAAACCTAAGAAGAAGGAAGACCAAAATGTGGGTACTTCAGTGCTTCTTAGAAGGGTGAACAAATTACTCATAGGAGGAAATACGGAGACAAAGTGTGGAGCATAGACTGAAGGAAAGGCCATCCAGGGACTGCCCCTCCTGGGGATCCATCCCATATACAGTAAACATGGATGTTATTGTGGATGCCAGGAAGTGCTTGTTGATGGAAGCCTGATATTACTGCTTCCTGAGAGGCTCTGCTAGAGCCTGACAAATCCAGAGGTGGATGTTTGCAGCCAACCATTGGACTGAGCACAGGGTCCCCATTGGAGGAGCTAGAGAAAGGACCTAAGGAGCTGAAGGGGTTTGCAATCCCATAGGAAGAACAACCATATCAACACACTGGACCACCTAGAGCTCCCAGGAACTGGACCACTAACCAAAGAGTACACATGGAGGGGCCCATAACTCCAGCTGCTTATGTGGCAAAGGATGGCCTTGTTGGACATCAGTGGGAGGAGAGGCCCTTGGGCCTGAGGGGATTCCATGCCCTTAGGGGAATGCTTTCGGGGGAAGATGGGAGTGAGTGAGTAGGTGGGGGAGCACCCTCATAGAGGCAGGGGGAGAGGGGATAGGATAGGGGGTTTCTGAAGGGGAGATCTAGAAAGTGGAAAGTATTATAAATGTAAATAAAGAAAATATCCAATAAAAAAGAGCTTTGTGGGATGTTGTGTAGGAGCTTTGAAGAAAATGTTGAGAACAGAGCAGATGATGGAGGTCTGCCTTGTGAAATTTCAGAGGGAAGATTACAGACTTTTATCAGGGCTTTTGCTGGTTTGAAGATTCTGTGGTTCTGGTTAGCTGGAGCTGAAGAATCAGCTGTGATTAACAAGATACTAGAACTACTAAAGTGAAACCTTTGCATTACTGGGACTATTGATGCTGGTTAGCTGGAGCTAAGAAATTAGCTGTGATTAAGAAGAGACCAGCATCATTGAGGTGACATCTTCTGGGAAGTGTTTTGTGAGAGCACAAAGAGGCTGTGTTCTAGAGATAGCCAAGGTTGTACCTCATGCTGCAGCAGGACTTGGTAATGTGTAAGAGTCACCCAGGTGGTACTGGGTTTGAAGGCATTTAGGGGTTCTGCAGAGCAGCTGAGGCTCGGCACTGAGAGGCCGTGGAAGGACATTGGTGAAGGTGCAGTCTCAGTTGCAATTGGTGGCCCAGGACTGAAGGGGTCATGCAAAGGAGTTGAGGCTTGGCACCATTAAGAGAGCCTATGAGAGGCTATTGGTGAAGCCTAGTTACAGCGGAAGACAGCAGTGTTTGGAGATGTCAGTACCATGAGATGGCCACCAAGAACAGCAGCAGCAGTGGAGTACAGGCAGCTGGAGCCTAGAAGACAAGGTGTGTGCTTCAAAGGGCATGGCTGGAGAAGTGACCCTTGGAGGAATCCAGAAGATCATGAGTTGGATCCCAGACAATGGACGGTTGGTGTTTAATTTTTGCTTTTGATTGTGACTGTGCCTTGATATTTTTCCCTCTTGAAGGAAGAAAGTATTTTAGTGGAGCCCACAGGGTGGGGGGAGGGTATAGGTGACTTTTGGGATAGCATTTGAAATGTAAATGAAGAAAATACCTAATAAAAATTGGAAAATGTAAAAAAAGAGACTTTGAAATGTAAAAGGGTTTTGAATTTCAAAAGATATTGGCTATTTTAAAGGGATTGAAATTTTAGTATGTAAGAATTTGTAAAGACTGTGGGACTTTTAGATTTGGGGGATGAATAAGAACTCAAGGGTTGAGGCTTAATAGTGACATGTTTCTGTGTCACGTTGACAAGAGGTCAGCTGCATTAGCTGGTTTTGTGTGTTAACTTGACACAGTTGGAGTTATCACAGAGAAAGGAGCCTCCATTGAGGAAATGCCTCCATGAGATCCAGCTGTGAGGCATTTTCTCAATTAGTGATCAAGTGGGGATGGTCCCTTGTGGGTGGTGCCATCCTTGGGCTGGTAAGTTCTGTAAGAAAGCAAGCTAAGCAAGCCAGGAGAAGCAAGCCAGTAAGGAACATCCTTCCAAGGCCTCTGCATCAGCTCCTGCTCCCTGACCTGCTTGAGTTCCAGTCCTGACTTCCTTTGGTGATCAACAGCTGTATGGAAATGTAAGCTGAATAAACCCTTTCCTCCCCAACTTGCTTCTTGGTCATGATGTTTTGTCCAGGAAGACAAACCCTGACTAAGACAAGTTATTTTGTTTTAAAAGGATGCATATTTGTGTGTTCGTGCATATGCATGTATGTGTATTCACGTGTGTGTGTGTGTGTGTGTGTGTGTGTGTGTGTGTGTGTGTGTCTGTGTGTAGCCTGTGGAGGCTAGCAGAGAGTTTCAGATTCTCTGGAATGGGAGTTACAGGTTGTTGTCAGCTGCCTACCTTGGGTGTTGAGACCCGAACATGAATCTTCTGAATCTTCTATAAGAGCAGTATGGTTTTTTGTTTTTTTTTGTTTTTTTTTAGATTTATTTATTTATTATATGTAAGTACACTGCAGCTGTCTTCAGACACTCCAGAAGAGGGCGTCAGATCTTGTTACAGATGGTTATGAGCCACCATGTGGTTGCTGGGATTTGAACTCCAGACCTTCAGAAGAGCAGTCAGGTGCTCTTACCCACTAAGCCATCTCACTAGCCCGAGCAGTATGTTCTTAACTGCTGAGCCATCTTTCTCCATCTTTCTCCAGGTCCAGGCACCTTCATAAAGTGAGTTCATGTTTCCAACAACAACCATGGGGATGCTTCCAAGAAAAGTCATATATAATATTTATTTAGACTTGCTACCAAACTATTATATTAAATCAATCATGCTCTTCACCACCCACGGAAGCAATATTGAAGAAGGAATAAAAAGGGTTGTTTCCTGCAACATTTGTACAGGGGCCAAGAAAATTGTTCTTCAATGATGATGGAGCTGAATGCTTTTGATTGCAACCACAGTGATAACATCTGGTTGGTATAGGTATCCGGAATGGAATTTCAGAGGATCCAAAGTGAAAAAGATAGTGCTACCTACCCATCACCCCATTTCTTCCATAAAGCAGGCAATGCAGACATGTGATGGGAAATGCTAATAATGGTTGAGGAAAAGAAAAATCAGTTGTGATACACTTTGCCTTTCCTCACTCTGGATTTAACCAGCAGATCCTACCACTCCATCGCAGATTTCCATTGTCCTTGACACATTGGCAACACTGGGGCATAGTATGGACATACCAATGCCCAGATCCCACTTCATGCCAATTACAGCACAGACAGTGGGGGCGGGGGATGTCTCTAATGAGAGACCTTGCTCTCCATGTTATCCACAATGGCCATGCATATTCTTCCCTGACTGTTCTTAGTGTCAGGCTCATTACAATAAAAGGAAGAAGAAGCCTTGTGGCTCACTTTCTTCATTCTTCCTGTACTTTCTCAGTCAAATTTCATTTCTGATTGTTATTTACAGAAATCCTGATGCCAAATATGTTATAAGTGAACTATGTGTGCTCTACATATCTTCTTTCAGAAGGCTCTCCTTTTTGGTAAATAAGTGGACTTTTGGCATGGAATATAGTTACTAGATTTCCTCATATGACCAATAAAATTCTGGGGAAGAAAATGATCAGTAAGGGAAAGATAAATTGCTACTCATAACAGGCAGTATGGATAGAAATTACCTTCCCTGTATCCTGAGATTTCAGGAGGCTCACAGTGTGGACATGGATGTATCAGGTGCCTGGCAGCATGGACTACTCAGTTACTTAAAAACAAAACAAACAAACAACAAACTCAAAACATAAATCCTCAAACAACAAGGGAAATTTGAAGTGTGATTACTAGTTCATTGAGCTCATGTAAGATTTCCTTAGGCACTTGCCACTGTAATAATACTGACTAACATTCTACTGAATGCAAGCTTGGGAATCTTTGTATTGCAAGGAAAACTTTAATCCTGATTGCAACATTGGTTTGTCTCTACTGATTTATCCCAGTCAGACGTGGAAAAATATCAACTGTATGTCTCACAGTGAACATTTGGGTAGGATCACTGAACTTGTTAGCCCACTGGCCAAGCTCACAAGTCCTTAGGGAAAAGCAAATAGAACATAGAAATAAGTTGCATAATAGATGTCTGCATATCAGATATTTACATTATGATTCATAACCATACCAAAATTACAGATTTGAAGAAGCAATGAAATAATTTGATGTTTTTTTATATATTTTTATGTCCTCACCACAACATGAGCAACTATATTAAAGGATTGCAGTATTAAGAAGGCTGAGAACCACAGGTATAGACATACTGTTTCTCTCCTTGTAGGGAAATGGAAAAATATCTTTAAATATCATTAAAAATTTCTTTCTTTCTTTTGTTGTATTTGAGACAGGCTCTCTCTATGTGGCTATAGCTGTCCTGAAACTTGATCTATAGACCAGGGTGGCCTCAAACTCACAGAGATCCTCCTGCCTCTGCCTCCAGACTGCTGGGGTTAAAGGCATGCATCCTCACTGCCTGGCTAAAATTTTCATTAAAAATGTTTTCTTTTTATTAGAAAATATTTACAGTGTATTTAGAACAGAAAATGTGTCTGTTATGTTTTCAGATGACATATTTTTATTTTTTTACACAGAAATTATAATATCATAATATACTCATAGATGAAAATAATGACATTTTTGTTAGGCAATAATTGCAAAGTTTACCTGAGGATTTTGCAAAGATCTACGATAATTGTATTTGGAAGTCCCTAAATATTTATGATTAAATAAATCTTACATGATACACAGCAGAAATAATGTGTAAATAATATAGTTGTGACTTAATGTATTCAGAAAGATATGCAGAGATTATATTTAAACTCATTTCACGTAAGAGTATTCAACATGGGGGATTTTATTCCAGAGGAATTCAGTTGACCCATTTCTCTCTAGAAGGTAAACAGTGAGTGCAATTGCTGGTTACTGATCCACTTTAGGAAGCCTTTGGGTTCCTTAGGATAGGTAACAAGGTTTCCGGCTGAAGGCCTTTCCTGCCCATTAATGCGGTCCGCACCTTAGCTAGCCAGCCCTCCATGACCATATTAAGACCAAGTGGAGGCAGTACGGGGTTAGACTTTGTAATTCCCAGTGCTGAAAGGTGTTTATCTTGCCTCCTTATCTTCAGTCAGAGGTGGAAAATTATCCACTGTGTGTCTGCTTCACTGTTGTTGTTTAAACACCAGCTTCAGTTTGGATTGGATGCTTGGTCTTCTGATGAATGGATCTTCAGAGATACGTGAGTCAAGGTCTCCAAACTGTTGTAAAGGGGCCTTGGGGATTTAAGGAGATCTGTCCACTTCCCCTCCATAAAGACAGACACAGGGTCAGCTCACCCTGTGAGCGAAAGTCCATTATGGTTCAAAATGGCCACTTTTGAAGCTGTTAGCAAACTAAAGAACTCCTTAATAATACTTTCAATTCTGGAGAAAAAAAATGGGGGCCTAAAAATATTAGATCTTCTCCAACAGAATTTTCTGTCTGAGGGCTCCTTTTAAAAATAAAATTAACAAATAGTAAAGAAAATTTTAGAGAAGTGATAGCAAAGCACAAATTTGTTGTAAATATTAAAAAGGTTTTCCCGAGGCCCCTGCATGTGTAGCTTTGTCTTCCCACAAGGAAACCGCCATCAGGCAGTTAGAGGCTTAGAAAGGCTGAGTCTGACCTTTCGTTGACCCCACTCGCTCAGTCCTGTTCAGTGGACATTCACAAGGTCACTTCAGCTGTGGAAGACGCATGCGCAAAGGGTGTCTCCTGAAGTTACACGGGCTCACTTTTCGCTTCAAAAGGCAAGAGAAGCCACGTGGAACTCAGTCCAAGCAGGCTGTGACAGCCAGTCACCTACAAGTAAGTGCAAAGCAGAGATAGGGATGGCGGGTGGCGGGTGGCGGGTGGCGGGTGGCGGGTGGCGGGTGACGGGTGGCGGGTGGCTGGGAGAGGGAGTTCTTTCTATCCTGAGGTGGTAGATCCTTATCAGGAGAGGCTAGGTGATATTTATTGCTGTACCCAAGCTCTGAGCAGGCTCAGATTCGCACAGGAAAGCTGTTAAGTCCGTGTGTCTATTGGGCCAGACCCTTAGCTCCAGGGCTCCGACCCCTTTACTGATGGTGAGGGGAGATATTTCTGGAGAAGTCTTTAAAACCTAATTACTTAATTACTTTGCCTTGGGGTTAGCTGAGGCCAGCTGGTATATGCCCGGTCTAAGGCGCTCTGATGTTCCAGAGCGGAAGGTGACGCAAGGGACCAGTCAGGTCTAGGAGGAAAGAAAGTAGTTTTTAGCGCCCCCCCAGGTGGCCTCAGTTCCTGAGGTGCCTGAGACAGGAGAGTCCCTGTCAGAGCTGAAGCGGGAAGAAGGCCAGGAAGCTGACTGCTCCCGCGGTGTTGTCGTCGCTGAGGACTGAGTGGCTACTGGATGGTGGACAGCGGGTAGGTGTGGTTGCTTCTGGGATTTGGGAAGGAGACAGAGTCGGGAGGCGATGTGTGGTGTGGAGTTGAGCGTGTGGGATCGTTTTTTTTTTTTTTTTTTAGTCAGAGAAGGAGCCTTGTAAGCAGGCGGACAGGACGGCAGACCTTGACTTAAATGAAGTCTGTGACTTTATTAACGTTAGGATTTAAATTGCACTGTTTGGTAGGTTGAGGACGCCCGGTAGCCTGGAGATTTTCCAGAGGGTAAAAGCGGCTGCTAGGAGAGCCTGACACGCGGACTTGTCTCCCTGGAACCCACCGTAGCAGGAAAGAACAAACTGTCTTAGGTAAGTTGTACTCTGATCTCCACCGGCACAAGGCTCGCCCTTGGCAGTGTGGACACACAAGATAACTAAAAATAAAACAAATGGCTAGATCGAGAACACGGAGGGGGCAAGATTTAAAAAAAAAAAAAAAGGTGCGTGGCCTGGGTGCGAGATAGCCAAGCCGACCAAATGCATAAAGATGGGCCAGTTACTTTGTGACTGTGTTTTCCATTACCTCAGATCCTAGGCGGGAAGGATCTGGATTTAGCCCTCTTAAAAATCTGACGATTTATGGTTCTGTCCAGTTTTTTTTCCCTATTTTTATTGATTATTTGGGAATTTCAGGTCACCAACCCCAAGCAACGTCTCTTCCTAGTACTCCTAGGTCCGCCCCCAGCAATCTGCCCCCCCCCAAAAGAAAAAAAAACCAAGTCGAGTTTCTGTTGCTTACATACTTTCTCACTGGAGCATGGTCAAACTCTCAGTGGCCAGACCTAGGGACTCAGTCATGTCCAGTTTAATGAAAATTTTATTTCTTTATAGCTGCATGAAACTCCATAGTTTATACATATGTGTATATGTATGTATAAATAGTTTAGAAAATTTATACATAAATTCACTGGTGAGCCTATTTCATATGGCAGTTCGAACACTTTTAGTTTTAATATTATTACCTTTTGGTTACTTTCAAAAAAATTTAATCTCCCAAAGAGCAATTTCTATAGCGACTATATTAGTTTGGTTTCCTTTGGTTGTCTTTTTCTCTTTCTTCCTTTCTTCCTTGAGGCAGGGTTTCTCCTAGTAGCCCTGGCTGTCCAGAACTTTCTCTACAAGCCAGGCTGGCCCGGAACTCACAGAGCACTAAAGGCCCCTGCCTCCCTAGTATGAGATTAAAGACGTGCACCACCGCTGCCCAGAACTAGCTTGGTTTTTATCCAGCAATATATAATGTTTCTCCTCACATGCTCACCAGTATTTGTTGCTATTTGTTTGATAGTAACTGTTCTGACTGGTGTTAGACTCAATTTAGCTTTAATTTGTCTCCCTCTGATAGCTAAGGATGTTGAACTTTTTTCATGTATTTATTGGCGACTTGTATGTCTTGTTTTGAGTATTATCTATTAACTCATTAACCCATTCAGTGATTAGATGATTGCCTTTAAGTTTTGAGGTTCTTTATAAATTCTACAGATTAATATTTTTATAAATGTGGTTGGCAAAGTTATATTTATTTTTTAATTTTTTCCTATCCTGTAGGCTGTCTCTTTATTCTCCTTGCCACTTTTTTTCCTTTGGAGACAGCATAAAGCACCACACCCAGCTCTTCCTTTATCTTTAAGAATCTGGAATGAATGGGGTTCTCCCCTCCCGATGTACTTGTCCTTTATCATAATATATTTCTATATTATAATTATATTATTAATTATATTATTAATATATCATACTCTAAACATATAATTATATTATCAAATAATCATTATTAATTATATACTATAAATATGTAAATATATTGTAATTTATATGATTTATTATAATTGGCTATAGGTTTGCTGCATATAGCCTATATGGAGATTTTTATATGTTTTATCATAATATATTTCTATATTATAATTATATTATTAATTATATTATTGGTATAGAAAAACCACTAGTTCTTGTATGTTGACTTTACATCCTATTACTTTGTTGAATTTATACATCAGATCTAAGAGCTTTCTAGAAGGTCTATAGGGTATTTTGGTTTCAGATTATGCTATTTATGACTAAAATCATGTGACTTCTTCCTTCCCTATTTGTATCACTTTTATTATTTTCTCTTGACTTACTCTCTAGGCAAGATTCTAATCACTGTATTAAATACTATTGGAAAGAGTATATAACCTTGTTTCTTGATTTTAGAACAAATGTTTTCAGTTTTCCCCCATTTATTATAATTGGCTATAGGTTTGTTACATAACCTATATGGAGATTTTTATACGGTTTATTATAATATATTTATATATCATAATTATTAATTATATCATCAATATATTATAATTATATTATCAATTAATTATTAATTATCTATTAATACATTAATATATGAATATACTGTAATTTTTATTATTTATTATAATTGACTATAGGTTCGTTACATAGCCTATATGGAGATTTTTATATGGTTTATTATAATATATTTATATATTATAATTATTAATTATATCAATATATTATAATCACATATAATTATATTATCAATTAATTATTAATTATATATTATTAATATATAAATATATTGTAATTTATATGATTTATTATAATTGGCTATAGGTTTGTTACATATAGACTATATGGAGATTTTTATATGGTTTATTATAATATATTTATATATTATAATTATATTATTAATATATTATATTATAATCACACATAATAATTGTTTTATCAATTAATTATTAATTATATATTATTATTATTATTATTATTTTTTTTTTTTTAATTTTATTTCTTTTTTTTTAAAAAAGATTTATTTATTATATGTAAGTACACTGTAGCTGTCTTCAGACACTCCAGAAGAGGGCGTCAGACCTTGTTACAGATGGTTATGAGCCACCATGTGGTTGCTGGGATTTGAACTCCAGACCTTTGGAAGAGCAGTTGGGTGCTCTTACCCACTGAGCCATCTCACCAGCCCTAATTATATATTATTAACATATTAATATATAACATATAAATATATCATGATTTATATGATACATTATAATTGCCTATAGCTTAGCCTATATGGAGATTTTTATATGGTTTATCATAATATATTTCTATATTATAATTATATTTTAAATTATATTATTAATATATTCTATTTTAATTATATAATTATATTATCAATTAATAAGTATTAATTATATACTATTAATATATACATATATAGTATACAAATATATTGTAATTTATATGATTTATTATAATTGACTATAGGTTTGCTACATATATCCTATATGGAGATGTTTATGTGGAGATTTTTTTCTATCCACATTTTTTCTAGTGCTCTTTCCAAGAAGAGATGTTGAACTTTGTAAAAGACATTTACTTTAGCTATTGAGATAATCACGGGATTTCCATCCATGGTATATTTTCTCTAGACGTATGTTTTTTGGCATCTCTGGGATAAAGACAACCTGACCATGGAGTAGGGTCTTTTTTAATGTGTTCTAAAATTTGATTATTAAGTATTTTATAGATTATTTTTGCATTTTTGTTTATCAGGAAAAATGGTCTAGTTTTTGTTGTGTCCTCTGATTTTTGGTACCTTAGTAATACCAGCTTTATAAAATGTATTTGGTAGTGGTTCTTTTTTTCTAGTTTTTGGAAATAATATGAGAAGTATTGCTGTTAGTTCTTTAATGTTTTAAGATATTGATAGTGTATCTGTCTGATCTTGCACTTATACACACACATACAAACCTCACACACACACAAACACACATGTACACACACATAAACCTCACACACTTGCACACACACATATATACTAAATATAATGTACAACATATATTTAATATATAAAATGTATTTAATATGTATAATATATGTGTCTGTCTGTGTGTGTGTGTGTGTGTGTGTGTGTGTGTGTGTGTGTGTGTGTTTGAACACTCTTTTAGTTTAACATAAGCACTCATAGCTGCCAATGATCATCTTGGTTTTGTTTATGTCTTAGGTTCCAAAACATAAGTGCTTTCATTTTTGCCCCAATTTTTTTAAAACTATGCAGATTATTCAAGTAGCCTGTTCAATGCCAGTATAATTGGATAGTATTTTGGGATGGGTTGAAGAGCACTGGAGAAGTCCACATGGGAAGAGTTCTCAGGAAGCTTTAACTTGGGTTTTTATTTTACAACTAGCTTCTGTCTTTTTGTTTTTCCTTTGAGACTGAATGAAGGAAAAAAAAAGAATCAAAAGGAGGCCATGACTGCTCCTAATTCCTTGAGAGACCTAACAGAGACAGAGCTAGGGTGTCACTATTTAGTCCTGGCAGGCCTGGGACTCACTATACAGATCAGGCTAGTCTCCAAGTCATCGAGAGATATTTGCCTGCCTCTGCCCCCTGAGTACTGAGATCATTCTGTCTTAATACCATGTTACTGGTTATACTTTCAGTCTTTGTGGTTCCAATGTTGTATTCAAGTTTAAAGGAAGCCTTTTTTTTTTTTTTTTTTTTTTTTTTTTTGAGATAGGGTTTCTCTGTATAGCCCTGGCTATCCTGGAACTCACTCTGTAGACCAGGCTGGACTCAAACTCAGAAATCCGCCTGCCTCTGCCTCCCAAGTGCTGTGATTAAAGGCGTGGGCCACCACGCCCGGTGTTTACGCTCCATGCAGTACTGTGCGGGTCCCCTGCCTTCGCTTGACCTCACTAACCCTGACCTAATCAGGAGACCTAGGACCATTCCACACTGACGCTTAAAACTCAGCTTTTTAAAGCTGTGTATACAAAAAGTGCCTCCTGAAGGTGACATATGGTCACTTGGAGCTATAAAAGGTAGATGTGGCTAAGGACTGTGAAACCTGCGTTGAAGCCAGAGTGAGGAAGGAAGCCACTCCTTTGTGACTGTCAGCACTGGAACACTGCAGAGTGAGTCTTAGACTCTTATGTAGGGGACAGAGATTCCAGAGAGAGAGGGGGGGGAGGGAGGGAGGGAGGGAGGGAGAGAGAGAGAGAGAGAGAGAGAGAGAGAGAGAGAGAGAGAGAGAGAGAGAGAATCTGGCTCCTTCTGGAGTTACCCAAAGTGAGCACAAAGTGGAGAAGACTGTGTGGTGGAGATGGAGGCTATTTCCTTTTTATCTATGAGCTGCTAGACAGACCCTCATCTGACTCTTGCAGACTCAAATGATAGGTGTTGGCTAACCCTACCCCTGAAGTGTCAGTGAGACTTGCTGAAGGCAACAAGCTGCCAGATTTTGTGCAGTCCTGAACTCTCCAGTGGGGGAAAGGAGGCAGCTTTCTGAGAAGGGCCTAAAAACTTAGCTTCTTTGCTGGTGGTCTGGGAGGCCAGCACCATGAGGTGTATGATGGGTGGAGAGAGGTGATAAAGGGGTACTGCAGATCAGTCAGTCCTAGGAGCCAGTGACAAAAGATGCTAACTCTTGGTAGCCCCAGTTCATGAAGTACCTAAGTACAAGGTGAGGAGAATGATTCTGAATAGATCTCGGGCAGTCCCTGTGAATGGGGGGGGGGGGAAGAAGGTGCAATAGAGAGTGCCAGTTGGCATAACTGAAGCCTGGATATCCACTTGAAAGATGGAGACCAGGTGGATGGGCCCTGGGAGCCAGGGACAGGCTGCAACCTGGACTGGGGAGGCATTGTTTGCTGTGTGTTGTGACAAGAGGGCTGATAGGCAGAGTCATGGTAAAAACAATGGTGTGAGTTAAAATGAGCCCTAGGTTTCAAATGGGCGTGGTAGGAGGTAAAAGCACTAGCTGTGCAAGCCTCGTGTACCTAGTTCCATCCCTAAAATCCGTGGTAGAGGGAAGAAATCTCAAAGACTCCCGAAAGCCACCCTCTAGCCTTCCCATGCACCACAACCCACTTGTACATCCATATTCTCACATATTCCTCATACACACAATGTAATAATAATAATAATAATAATAATAAAAATAATAATAATAATAATAAAGTGGATAAGTTGGGGACACTAGAGATGAGAAATAAGGGTTTACAGCTTGGTATGAGATGTTCATGTTGATCAGATGAGAGGACAGTACCTATTAATGTGTGAGCTAATTAATCAAGTAGCCTTTGACCTAGGATCACAGGGAGGAGGCATTCCTCCTGCTGGTCACTGCAGAGATGGGACAGGACTTCCCTACAGAATTCTTTGCTTAGGGTCTCAGGAATCTGGAAAGTCTAACACCTATCTTATAAATATTTAACATGATACTTATTTTTAAAACAACAAAATCATTAATCTGTTCTCTCTGAGCTTTGAGACACATCACCCTAATTTCTCTTTGCAATGCTTTGCTTAGCATTACTAAACCATGACTGTTCTAAATAAGCTTGTAGATTTTCCTACATTTAACTGTTTATATGAAAACATTTATATGTTTCTAAAATTTCATCATGGATATGTACTACATGCTCAGCTTTTGGGTGACCCCAACCCAGAGGGCTTCATTTGGAAGCCTAGATATCTAGATCAGGGAAACTAGAAGCTTCTAAGGGTTCCATAGAGGCTTTTTTCTCATCCATGCGCCAGGATACTATAATCCTTTCAGGCTCCTTTTAGACTGTCACACTGGTGTTTCTGAGTCACCAATGCACAGGCTAGGTGTCTCTTCACCTTTGCACGGAAATGTTACAGGGGAGATGGGGTTGAGGTCATGGTTTGGGAGTAGGGAGCCAGGCCTGAGTATTTTTTTTTTCATGGCCAGTCTTTTAGAGAGGAGGTCAAAAAGAGAAACTGCTTTAGGAAAGGGAAGGGAAACAGGAAGGAAGGAATGGAGACACTGAGGGAGAGAGGGAGAAAGGGTAGAAGGGCAGAATTTAAATCCAGCCAGAGAAAGAAGCTCTACACTGTCACAGTAGACACAGGCCCTGAGAGCTGGGGAGATCACTCTGTGTGCACTTCGACCGCATACAACACCAGAAGCGCATTTTCATGCGACCTGGAGGAATTAAATGCAGGTGTGCCGAGAACCGGGCAGTCTTCACCTCTCCTCACAGTTTCCCTCTGGTAATTTCCTTATGGGGTGGGACAGTGGAATTCAGTGGCTCTAAGAGTATTTTACCTCACCCCTCATCACACCAAAGGAAAAAACATACTCTTGTCCAGCTCCTAAATTCTAGTGGGGGTTAACTACACACACACACACACACACACACACACACACACACACACACACACGAGTGAGGGATGTTTAGATTAGGACCTGACTCCATATGTGGCATGAACCGAGTATAGATCCCGCAATAGGAACGCCTGAGACATTCCTTATGGCATCCATCTCCTTGTACAGTGTTATTTTCTTCAAGAAAAGCTACTAGGAAGGATACGGCAAAGACAAAGTGCTAGAGGTGGGCATGAGGTCATTCCACTTAGTGGGTGTGACAAGATCAAAAGAGGAAGGATTGTTTGCGAAGGTTACTAGGAGACACTCAAAGCTGGAGGGATTTCTCAGGGAAACTATAGCTGTTCCCCTTTGGGGGACCTCCATGCATTTGGAGACACATGAATAACATGATTGTGTGAGGAGGGGAACTAGAGACCTGCATCTCTTTTAAAGTTTTACTGTTCTTCTAAAATGTGTATGAATGTTTTATTTTCCTATACGTATGACTGACTATACACGACATGTATGCCTGGTGTCTGGAGAGGATAGAAGAGTTTTTTGGATCCCCTAGAACTCGATTACAAATGGTTGTGGGCACCTAGTAAGTGTTGAGAATCAAACCTGGGCCCTATGGAAGAACAGACAGTACTCTTATCCTAAGAGCCAGTTTTCCAGTCCTGCGCCTCTTCAGGAGGATAGGTGTTCCCAGCTGCAGTCCATGGGACTGCTCGGAACATGGCTGCCCAATAGCAGGGAACTTTCTGCAGGGACACTTGTGGCTAGGAATCAAAGCTTCCAGCTTCCACTAATTCCAAGTTCAGTAGCCACATAGGGCCAGTGGGTAACCTCCTAGAAAGTGCAGGTCCAAGAAGTCTGCAAGGGGGTTGGGGCACACTTTGTATCGCTTTTGGCAGCTGGGTGCAGAGTTGGACGTGTACGCTCATGTTTCTGAGAAGAGTCCATGCCTGTTATCAGATTGTGAAAGCTGAAAGGGCAGCTACCATATATATCCTTTAGTCACCACTCCCGTGTCTCCTTTCTCACAGTGGCCTCTTCTCTGCTGCAGGTGGCGTCCCTGTTGAAGGCCCAACGAAACAGCTGAGACCTGAGACCCCAGGCCCAAGAAAGAGCCATCCAGCAGGCACAATGGCTGCACCCAGCAACTCTGCCCCACGGGGCTTCTCTCCTCAGCCTCGGGAGTATGGCACAGCCTGTGAAGCCTCCCGCCAGCGCTTCAGGCAGTTCCAGTATGACGAAGCAGATGGGCCTCGAGAGGCCTTCTGCAAACTCTGGGAACTTTGTTCCCAGTGGCTGAAGCCGCAGACGCGCTCNGTGGAGCAGATCCTGGCGCTGCTCGTGTTGGAGCAGTTCCTGCATATTCTGCCCACTGCAAACACAGAGACCCAGACCTTCAGCCCGGAGATTAGACAAAGACTTCTCACCCTGATAGAAAACCTCAAGCGAGATCTCAAGAGGCCAAGGAACAAGGTGAAGAGTTGTAGGGGTCCGTTGCTCTTAGGCCGAAGGAGGAGGCAGGCAGCTGGCTCGAGATGAGCCATTCTGTCTGTGTCATTCCACAGCCCCCAGCCTTCCCCAGAGCCCCTTTCAACATTCTCTTCTGCTGGAGTCAGCACCGAGGTCACAGAGTCTCCAGTGTTCCTGACCCCATGCCCTCTCTCCAACACCCAAATGGCAATGCCTCATTTATTATCAGTAAATGAATTCTTGGGCAGCATAAGTTACCAAAAATATCACTGTAGTGATGAATGACCTGAGATATGTATTGCTTGGGTCTTTATGGAACAGTTTCAAAAGGCAAAGCCAGATAGTCTAGAAAGCATATTAAAAAAGGGAACTGGAGCATAGTTTAGTATAAACAATTATTGCCTCTGTATAAACGTGCTTGGACATTGTTTTACCTGAAGACACTACAAAGTGTCTTCCATGAAATGGTTCCATGCCTATATCTCTGCTTACTCACTCTCGTAGGACAGTTAGAGTTTAACATCAAATTCCTGTGCTATATGCTCTTGCCGTTGGTCATGTGTTATTCTTAAGTGGATAGTTGCTTTTACCTCACTGTAACTACTAACCAGCAACAATGCAATGAGCTTTGGCTTGTGTAAATAAGGACAACAAAGGCGATGCTCTCCCTCCGGTTACATATCCCTAGACCATCTAAGTCACAGGAAAATATGTAACAATATCTGCTTCTTCCTAGGTTTTCCTGACCTGTATGATGAATATTTGAGAGGGTGGAATGGGAATTTCTGAATTTGCGAGAGCCTAAGAAGAACTTTTTATCATACACATCACTGGCCCATTAAATTCCAGTAGCAGTTCCCATTAGCACACCCAAAAGGCCTCAGAAGGGAGGCAGGATTGCCTTGTGCTCAGGACCACTTCTCAAAGCCTCTGTTCAGGGAAGGCCTGGCTGAACACTGGGCAGTGTCTGTGGGAGAGCAGCCAGCTGAGATTCATGACCTCGGCTTGGGACAGGGGCTGCTTCGCATGAGTTTCAGCTTCAGAGCAGTTGACTAAATGGACAGGACTCTGCCAAAGGTTTCTGCCTCCCGAAGGTAGCATGACTGAATGCTTTTGCTTTCTTTCTGTCTTCCTGATTTTGTTGACAACATAAGGTACTGTCTTCAAGGGTCTAAACCCGTCCTGCTCAATACAGGAACCACATGCCTCCCTTGGCTCTTGAGTAATTGAAATGTGGCCATGTAGGTATATATCAGTTGTGAGTATGAAATGTATTTGACCCCACTGCCTCCTTTATCTGTGTTGTTTTTAGTGGTTGCTGGAAAGCTAAAAGCTCCTCTCATGGCTGCTGGCCAATGATGTACTTACAGTGAAGTAAAAGGAGCTGCATTTCAGTGGGATGATGGGTTCTGGTATTTTCCTCAGATCAACATGCGTGACATGCTCCTGGAAGAACTGAGGTCGATGGGTATGTTTCTCACACAATCAGACACACCTGTGGGTTCACCCGAACTTCAGATAGTAGAACCTGTCCAGGAGATCCGTGAGAGCCCACCACAAGTGCCACGGCAAAGCAGCTTCCATGGTGCTGGCCAAAGCCAGACCTTTCTGAATATTGGTAAGACAATCTCCTACCCCTCCTGTTCTTTGTTTCTGTTTGAAAGCTCAAGTTCTCTGATGGTGTTGGGTCAAGTTGGAGTTATCACTTCTCTAAACATAATAGACATGGTCAAATGTCCTCCAAGTTACCTTCCCTCTGTATTCTCCAGCCATAAATTATGCCAGTGCTAGTTTATGCTTCCCTCAGCAACCACTTTGGTTCTCCACAAACAGTTTGATCTCAGCCTTGTGACAAGAGATGTGAATGTCCTCACTACCTTGGTAGGCAGACAGAAGGAGGCAGTGTGACAATCCATGAAAAGATCTTCAATAAGTACCAAGTTCATTCTGCATCAAGTGATGGTATTTCATTCAATGTGAAGGAGTAGAGGGTGGGAACTGAAGGCGAGGAAAGCATTGGCTAGTGGCTTTAGCCAGCATGGGCTGTGAGCAGGGAATCTGAACAGAAGAATGGAGGAGGATCTTAGGAATAGGGCTCTGGTTACCCAGGATGTGGAAGCTATGTGCACCTGCCATGTGCTGCTGAATGTCACTGAAGATGATATTAGAATGGGCAAAGTTGGTGCTTAGTTAGGCTATACACTGGATTACCATCCATCACAACTCACATGCCATGTCAAGCAGTACAAATGGCCAGTACTTAAGAAGGAGAAGGGAATACCAGTTGTCTGCTGAGACACTGGAACTGCAGGAGGGCAGGGAGTAAGGCCCTAGGATCCAAGGGCTAGGATACTGTGATACTTTACCTTCTGGTCCTTAGGTTGATAGGCAGAAGCAATGACTGGTAGTTATTTGTGTTGTGGAAGTCCAAATGTACATATAATCTGGCCTGGCTACAAAACCAATGCAATAACCACAGGTTTTCTCTGTATCATCCTAGCATATATCTTTCCATCTTTGCTATCTCTTCATCTGTGTCTCTCTGTCTCTCTCTGGGTCCTTCTCCCTCTTCCTCTCCCTCCCCCTCTCCCTCTCTGTCTTCCCCCTCCCTCTCCCTTCCCCTTCCTCTCGTGCACACACAAACACACACAAACACACACTTTTGCAGGCAGCAGGAGGGCTCCTTGGCCTCTCTTTGAAAAGACTAGAAAATTTTTCTGGGTGATTTGCTTTCTAGTTAAATATTTTCCTCTCCTCTTTTAGTTCATCAACTTTAAGCCTGGATAGAGTCTCACTACTTCCATAGACAAGCAGATGAGCCTCGAATACCTTTTAACGAAGCATAGCAGGTCCCTCGCATCATTCAGTGCTTATTCTGAAAATTGTAAGGCCAAAGCAGATAGCATTGGTCAGAGGCTCCTGGTGAAGCAGCCCTAACTGAGGGAGAAATAGATGGTGAGACTTCTTGTGTCCAAAACAGCAGGTTGGACAAACTCCGAGGCACTTTGTTGTGAGGTTTCAAACTGCCCTTCCTCTTCTGTGTAGCAAGTAATAGCAGAGTCCTACCAGAGTTTGCTCTCTGACATGGGAAGATAGACACAAGTGGAGGGCCTGATGGATTCTACAAAAATAGGACGATTACCAGACCCTGGCAGGTAGAAAGGGATTCAGTAGAAGCAAGGGAAGAAAGGACAGAGAAAGGCAGACTTCATCAGGGAGGGCAGGTCAGTGGTGCTACTTGAAAACTTCCAGCCCAAGATGTGAGCCATTTAGTGTTCTCTTAATTCTCCATGTAACACAGCAACACCGTCATTTACATTTCTTCTCTCAGTTTTTGATGTTGGGAGGAGAAAATGATGAATGTATGTTAGCGAAGAAAAAAGTACACACACACACACATAAATTCATTTCTGATTCACTTTCAGAATTCCATTTATCCAAAGAATATGAACAACTGGAACCTCCTGGCAAAGAGCCCCCAGAACAGCTGCTGGCTGACTCCAGTGAGCCCGAGGAAACCCAGATGTCCGCCCAACAGGAGATGCCAGGAAGCTCCCGAGATGCACAGCCCTCCAGCTCTACAGCCCCCCCACAGGCTCGTCCCTGCAAGAATCCCAGCTCTGGTGCTCAGTTAGGGCTGTGTTTTGCTCACCGGAAGCAATATAATATTTACCTGAAAACCCAAAGAAAAAAGGTAGCACCAGGGGGCCCTAGAGGTGGAACAGGGTCAGACACCTCTGGGCAGCAGCTCATTAGCCAGGAGGAGAATGCCCGTGAGCATGACCCATCTACTGAGGTGACATCCCCTTATGGGTCACAGGCAGATTATTTTGATGATGAAAGACAGCAGTGTAGGCTATGTAAGAAGGAGTTTATGTTTCAGTTGGGCTTGAGAGAAACTGTGACAAATCGTACAGATTCAAAACCTTACCAGTGCCCCTTCTGTGGGAAATTCTTTAGGGGGCATTCACACGTCACTGCACACCTAGTAAGACACACCAAAGAGAGACCATTCACATGTGAACACTGTCAGAAAACCTACAAACACAAATCTAGCCTGCTGAGACACTTAAAATTCCACTCAAGGAATCTTGAAAGCAAGAGAAGCCAGGCTTCTCAGAGCCTTGTGCACAATGCAAGCCAATAGCTTGCCAGCCCTCCAACTTTACAGCAGACTCCCCCCACCAGGACTGTAAGTCCTAAAAAGTGATGCTGTCTCCTAAGAGCTTCCCCTGCACAGACTGTCTTGGAGGGATAGAGCTGTTAGTTTCAGAGTGGGGCTTTGCTTTTAGCTACATGCAAAACCCACCTTTCATGGCAATACCAGTGCTAGAATGTTCACGAATTCTTTGTGGCTCTACATGTAATTTTTCTGGGCCTGGTAAGATCTTGGACTACCTTTAATATGAATTTGCTTCTTCCCGGGCAGCAGCTGCTTCACACACTCTGTGAGCATGAAACATAGATTATATACACTGTTCATACCTTAAATGGAGCACTGCTGACATGGAAGTCCGATTCTGCAGTATGTTGTCAATAGGTATGCATGTCCAATCTTCCTTGCTGTTGGAAAGCATGCTCACAGCTAGTTTTCTTTTGATTTTGGTAGTTAGAACAGGGGAACAAGTTCAAGGCCTTGCACATGTAAGGCAAATACTGAGCAGCATCTCTTGCTCAGGTATTTTGTTTATGTTTTGTTTTTCCTTTTCTGGTGCTGGGGAGTGAATCTAGGCCCCTGAAATTGCAAATCAAACACTACCATTGACCTGCATCTCTAGCTCAGGTAGGATTTTTTTTTCCAGTACTAGGGAGTGAATCTAGAGCCTTGGGCTTGCAAATCAAACACTACCATTGAGTCATATCTCTAGCTGAGACAGGGTTTTGAATTCTTTAACACTAGTTATTTCTCTCCATATTACTATGGAGTTATAATCTTGTTTTTACTGTACCCATGATCTGTTACTGAACTTTTAGTTCCATTTCTTCCACTTTTATCCAGGAGCTAAGCAATGTCAACCCATTGTTGATATTTTTTGTTGATAGTGCAATTTGATCAATAAACGAGTTCTTGTTTCTGCCTTGTGTCAGATTGTGTTTTCTTGAAGACATGTATCTTATGGGCCAGAACAAAAACATGTAATGTACACTTGAGGAGGGAGGTCTGGGGACTCTGAGGGGATTTCTGTGTAGTAAATGCATGCTGGGTACCTGATGCTCTATCAGGGTAGTGGTGCTCCTTAAGCTACATGCTCATCTTTTTGTTCTCATACACGTTTGGGAACCATAATTTTCAGTACCACAGAGCAATTGTTACAGGTGCTTAGCTTTTAAACTGTCAGTTAACACTAAAGGCTCCATTTTGGACCTCGAAGCAGCCTGTTCTCTCAAAGCTAGTCAGAGAATGCTTAGCCCTGTGAGCCCAATCCTTGCTTTTTATTCTGAGAGTGGAACAAAACTGATCTTTCCTGTAAGGGTTTTGAAACCAGAGCTTCTGGTATCAGCAGGGCTTACTTGTTAGCCTATTGCGGATGCTCATCTGTAATAGCAGGGAAAAGGGAGTGGACTGGCTAGTTTTGTGTCAACTTGAAATAGGCTGGAGTTTTCACAGGGAAAGTAACTTCAGTTGGGGAAATGCCTCCACAAGATCGAGCTGGAAGGTATTTTCTCAATTAGTGATCAAGGTTCTATAATAGAGCAGGCTGAGCAAGCCAGGGGAAAGTAACATCCCTCCATGGCCTCTGCATCAGCTCCTGCTTCCTGACCTGCTTGAGTTCCAGTCCTGACTTCCTTTAGTGATGAACAGCAATGTGGAAGTGTAAGCTGAATAAACCCTTTCCTCCCCAACTGCTTCTTGGTCATGATGTTTGTGCAGGAATAGAAACCCTGAAAAAGACAGGGGGGAAATCAGTACGCTGATGGCTCAAAAGAAGTGTAGAACACCAGTGCACTCTATGTGTGTGCATTTTGGAGATGCCAGTATCATGAGATGACCACCAAGAACAGCAGCAGCAGTGGAGTACAGGCAGCTGGAGCCTAGAAGACAAGCTGTGTGCTACAAAG
>NC_034613.1:47212529-47213904 GCF_900095145.1 Mus pahari | reverse complement strand
TGCTTGAGTTCCAGTCCTGACTTCCTTTAGTGATGAACAGCAATGTGGAAATGTAAGCTGAATAAACCCTTTCCTCCCCAAGTTGCTTCTTGGTCATGATGTTTGTGCAGGAATAGAAACCCTGACTAAGACAAAAGTTGGCAAAAGCTTACTAACCCTGTGTGTGCTAGTAAGCCTTTGCCAACTTGTCACAAAGCTAGAGTCACCTAGGAAGAGGAAACCTCAAATAGGATCTGCCTACATTAGGTGGGGCTATAGCCATGCTTGTTGGAATTTTTAAAAAAATATTCATTTAAATTTTTTCATATGTTATGGTTTGTATATATTCTTTCCCTTCTTCATCTCCCTACCATCCAACTCAGAGACACAGTGAAACTAACAGAAGTTATGGACCAAATAGATTTAACAGATACCT
This sequence comes from Mus pahari, assembly GCF_900095145.1. Classification (NCBI taxonomy): domain Eukaryota; kingdom Metazoa; phylum Chordata; class Mammalia; order Rodentia; family Muridae; genus Mus; species Mus pahari. The sequence continues at coordinate 47,213,489 of NC_034613.1, read as the reverse complement.
ATAGAACATCTCACCCTAAAACAAGAACACAATTGGTATGCACTCACTGTTAAGTGGATATTAGACAAAGAGCGTGGAATACCCATGATACAACTATCCGTCGTCATCTCCACCTCTGCTCAGTATTGCCTTTCTGCCTCATCTTTGCATAGATTCCTGAACCTTGAAGGGGAGGGCTTGATAAAGACATCCTCTGTAAAGCCTAGTGCTCCAAGTCTCTCACTCTCTGTGCATTGTCCAGTTGTGGCTCTCTGTGTTTACTACCACCTTCTGTAGAACAGTCATCTCTGATGAAGGCTGAGTGATATACACTAACATATGGGTAGTGATATACACTAACATATGGGTAGGGCAATTAGGAGTCATTAGAAGTCATGTTACTGCTCTGTTCATTTAGCACATTTTTTTAAAAAAGATTTATTTATTTATTATATGTAAGTACACTGTAGCTGACTTCAGACACTCCAGAAGAGGGCATCAGATCTTGTTACGGATGGTTGTGAGCCACCATATGGTTGCTGGGATTTGAACTCGGGACCTTTGGAAGAGCAGTCGGTGCTCTTACCTACTGAGCCATCTCACCAGCCCCTAGCACATTTATTAATAGCAGATTTTCACCTACGGTTTTATGACCTGTGTAGTCTCAGATGCTTGGCCTGAGAGTCCCCTCCCCATTTAACCCTTCTATATTAGTTTCTTCTTTATTCCTTTTTTCTATATTCCATATATTCTATTTCCCCTTCCTTGGAAAATCTCTTCCTCCTTCATGGTCCCTTACTAGATAGCTCATCTCTTTTATTCCAAATGAAACACACACATATATAAAGCTTACAAGTGCTCTTCATAACCCCAGTGGAGGCCGCTTAGCACTCTGGAAGACTCTCCACACTGCAGGTCCTTGGGATCATGGGTCCTCGGGATCACGGGTGAGTGGAATGCAACATCAAGTCCAGAGAATCC
>NC_034613.1:46777676-46804172 GCF_900095145.1 Mus pahari | reverse complement strand
CTTATCATATATTTACATTCATCTAAGTCGTGTCATACATGTGCTTGCATGCACACATACACACCACATGTCACAGTGCTCATGTGCAGGTCCAAGGACAACCTGTGAGAATCTGCTCTCCCAAACTGTATGGGTCCCAACAACTGAATTCAGGTCATCAGGCTTGATCAAATGTATCTTTAAAAACCATTTCAACCTTACTTTTTGTCTACCTAGACACAGCCTCCCAACCCCCAGTAGCCACATCTGCCTTAGCAAAGTTTTGTGGATTGTCTGTGACTCTGACCCTGGCTCAGATGTGTTAACCAAACTAATTGATGTTTGTGCAAGTTTAAACACAAAACTGAAATAATTAAAATAAAATGTAAATTACAAATATTTGCCATGTTGTATCTGGGAGGTTTGCAAGGAAACAGATGTTACAAGACTGCCTTAAATTTGTTGCTGACATGATCCCTATAGCAAGGAACTATTGTGGCTTTTTTGTTTTAAAACATGGTATCTATGAACTTGGGCACCAAGAGACACTTTAGAGGCATGAGCCCACTCTGAGCCATTAATGAAAGGAATCATAGACTTTTGCTCGGTTTAATCAGCATGATAATCAAAACTTGATTTCCTTTCATTTGAAGCCCCTAGCAAGAATCCTCATGGTCTGGGGACTGAGCCTCACTCTATGGCTTTATTCTCCACCAGGAAGAGGTGGCAGAGATGGTGCTCCCTGAAAATGATCCAGGATCCCAACTCCTCTCATGTTTTCCCAGAAAACAAAACATCCTGAGTCCTTCTAACTGTCCTAGGAGGCAAGTCTGTATACAGAATCCTGTTCTGGGTCTGATTTGGGTTCTGGTTAAAGATTATCAGGCCCGTTTTGAGGTCCTTNAAATTAGGAAGAAAAAATTCTGAGGAAATGTCCTATTGCATCTTGTAGGGACACTAATATTCTGGATGTGGTCTTCTGGTTGGGCTTCTCAGGGCATAACTGGGTTTGCTTTTGCTGGAAAGAATGGATGGCCCACTGTGTGTAAGACTGACTGAATACAAGCAGATCATGTCCAAGCTAAGGAATTAATTAGATGACTTGATTTTAGTCATGCTGCTGCTTCTGTTTTGTCTCCCTACACAGACCCTTTTTTTTTTCTTTTTTCTTTTGGTGGTGGTACCTAGGAAAGGGGAAGTGGGCTGCAACCTGCACTCCCCTGATTGAGATTCTGTCAATTTCCCCAGATTCTCCCACTAGATGGTACCACCATTGTTTAAAGTTAGTTTTCAGCCAGGGCCAAGTAGTGGGAGTGGGTGGGTAGGGGAGCAGGGGCAGTGGTGGTGTATAGGGAACTTTCAGGATAGCATTTGAAATGTAAATAAAGAAAATAATAATAAATAAATTTTAAAAAAAAGTTAGTTTTCGCTTTTTGTCTGCAACAAAGAAAGTCTACTTTCCTTGCCAGGACTGGAAATTTATATTTTCCATAGGTGTTTGTGCTCGTGCGCACATGCACTCACACATACAGACACACACACACACACACACACACACACACACACACACACACACACAAAGGAATACACACACAGTCACACATGCTCTAACAACACGGAAGCGGGGCAGGTCTTACATGGGTCATAACTTCATTGTTCATGGTACTGGGTTTTCTCACATTAATCTTTTGTTTCTTTAAGTCACATAGTTTCCTCCTATCATGGTGATCAACAACTTTAAATTCTTACAACGTAAGTGTCCATGATTCTCCAAAGAATGACACTCCAGGCTCAAATAGTACATAAACACAGAGTGTTTTATTCTGCAGAAGTCCAACATGCTGGGGTCTCCCATTATCAAGATAGACCCAGAAGTGAGATCTCATGCCCTATTTAGTGTACATTAGGGGAATCCAGGAGTAGGACTCTGTCTTACTCTATTGGTATGCATTCCAGAACCATTACTGGGGTGTGGTGGCAGGAAACTGTTGCTGAGGAATCCTGGGGTGAGTGGATTTTGCTTTAATNTATCTCTAAGGTGTGGGGCCTGCTGGAAACGGCCTAACCATTGTCCTTGCTTCAGGACAGGTGGTGGGGCAGTTTCTAATGGTGGGGCAGTTTCTGACTATCTACCTGAAGTCTGGGATTTTAGGCCTAGTCTCATGACCTGCCAAGTTGAAGCCTGTCATGGAGTNAGCCTGTCTCACCATCCCCTGCAGTGTATGCTAAAGAATTTCTCCTGAGGGGTTGGGGAAGAATATGGGGTGTACTCTCAAAAGGAAGGCTGTGCACTTANTGTGAGACTGGCTGACTCTCTTCTGAAAAGGGGCGACCATTACAGGTTCCCTGGACCTCAGCTATTTCAAAGGCAGTTTGGTTCAAGTTCATAGAGACTCAGGCCACCCTGATAAGTTCCCTTATATTGAGCAATGGTTGACACTTGTTCAAATCTCACACTTTGGTCTTACGTTTTGTGCTTCTAAAGATTGTCCTGCAAAATCTTTATCATCAGCCTCCCATTGCCTGTCTTGCGCTCTTCAGAAGCCAAGAACCCTCTGCTAGTTTCCCTTCCTCCTTCCTATAACCCACATTCATCCCTCTCATCCTTGTCTTCCTGCATCTCTTCCATATTCATCCTACTTCCTCCAACATCAGAACCCTGTCTCCTATCCCATCCCACTTTTACCCCACTGTAAATTCTTTCACTTCCCCTTATGGATTTATACCCCCTTGTTTTCAATCCCTCCTCCTTCCCACGATTTTCACTATCCCTCCTGGAGATATGCAGTTTTCCCCAACTTCTACCATTTCCTTCACTGCCCTTGGCTTCCTTCTTAAGGGCCTGTCATTCTCTGAACCTGACTCAGGTTCAAGCCCGTGTTTTTCCACATTGGCACTACCCACTACTTCCTGGGAAGGGCGCTGACTTAGAGTGTGTTGCCCTTTCCTGATCTATGGTCCCTTTTCTACTTGTGATCTGTCTGACTCTTATACCCTTTTTTCTGATAAGCCCTGAACACCAAGCTTGCTCCTATTATCTGTCTTTCATCCTCATTCTTCCACCTGGGATGGTTCCCAGAGTGCCTTATGAATACTTTTACTTCAGAAGAAGGCTCACGGTGAAGCAGGGGAAAGGAAGGGTTTTTCTGACCTCATCAATTGGCATGGATGCTGAAAATCTGCTTGCTTTTGGGACAACATTCCCCTCTAAGCACCCTGATTGTGACCCCAATATACATGCTGGTTCACAGGCCCTGGACATCTTTTTACTGGTACATTATGACTGGAATTCATGGTGCAGCTTGAAAACTGACAATTTTTTCTAAGACCACTATGGTTCTTCAGGGTCCATAAGAGTTTCCAGGGGCACATCTCAAGTAGTTACAGGAAGCTTTCCAAATTTACACCCTTTTGACCCATTGAACCCAGAAAATGCTAGGGTATTAACTTTGGCTTTTATCCACAATTAGTCCTAGACATGTGTGGAAAACCTCCAAAAGCTAGAAGATTTTGGAGGGATGGATAGCTCCCAGCTCATGAAATGTCCCAGAAGTTTCCCGCCCCCTCCCCCGCAGAAACCAAGACATTGAAAACAACCACCTCCCAGTGAGGTCTGCCTTACTTCTTGGCCTGCATCTCCTGACCATTTTTTTGATGCTTTGTGTCCTGGGGAGGGTCACTCATACATCTAAAGCCTCTAAGCCCTCACTGTCCATCTCACCTTCTGCTCAGGGACAGAACAGGAGCGGTACTTGCATGGAGTCACCAGAAATCCATTTTTGACCTGGATTGGCTCTGAGTTTCTAGATGGAAGCTGGCACTGACGCTAGTCTTAGTAGACTTCAACCCTGTCAGCCAGATGTAGCTGTCAGGGGTGAGGTCAGGTTCAGTTATCATCCCTCTACATGTACCCGTGTTTCCCTAATCCTATACACAAGAGCAGGGACTGTGCCGGCACCCACAACCATATATATGCTTGGAGCCTAGAATTGTGAGCTTTGTGCTTCAGCACATGGAATAAACTATTCCATATGCTTGATTACACTCTACATGTTACTTCTGCTGTGTGCCCACAGAATCTTACTCCCAGAACAACATTCCAGAAAATTCTTGAGAAAAGTGGAATGTTCTATGTCACCATCCTACAAACAGAACAATTGCCATTTTCATAAGGCCAGTTGTACTTGCTTAAGAACAAAACATTGATGCTGGGTTTGTTGACTGCACATTCACTCCTTCCTAGGAGAGGGCAGGGAGATTTGTTGGGCCTTCACCACTTCTCTTAGCTACAGAGTGGTTTGAGTATACAGGTTGGGGTATACTACATAAAGGGGACTCCATCTATGAATTTATAGGAAAGCCATTATCTATACTGGGTGAAGACTTTGTAGTGTGACTTCTTTGAGGTCACCAACCTTCCTGTCAGTAATGCCTCATTCATGGTCCAGAAGTCTAAATTAGCTCAGTTTCCCCCAGGGGGAATTTGACTTTTGAGGTGGGGTTAGACACTGCCTAGTTCCTCATGCCTTATCTTTTGTGACTTGTGATTGATAAGACATGTATTTATCCTAAAGCCAAAACCTACATTGTTTTGAGACAAGGTTTCACTGAATAGCCTTGAATGTCCTGGAACGTAGTACTATGAAGTATGATGTAAACATCTGTGTTTCCCAATGGTCTTAGGCGACTGCTGCTCTATAGACTAGGCTGGCCATGAACTTAGAGATCCACTGGTCTCTGCCTCCCAAGTGCTGGGATTAAAGGCACCTGCTACCATACCATGCCTCCAAACCTATATCTTTACTCATAAAAGTTAATTAACATTGTAAAAATATTCACTACCACAGGTTAACGGCTGTTTATTTAGAACTCAACAGGAATAAAGGTGCCACACTTTAAACGTTACTGATTAATGATAATATAAACTACAGTCCAATTGGAAAGGCATGTGTCTGAGGTAACATGAATTACATCAGCTCAGGCTCACAATTTCCTCAAGACTCATCAGAATACCATTTAGAGTTAAAGAAAACAGAGTATTTTCGTGCCTCTTCTATTCCATGTTGTTAGAAATCGATATTTAACCATCTGTAAATTTTCTTTCCAGGAAAGCCGTTTGCTTTTCAAACTCACTGTGAATACTAGAAAGTACACTGCTCTCATCTTTGTCCAAGTTCTCCATACCCTAAAGCGCAAAAGAAGGGTTTAATTACAAAACTTTTGACCACAGGTTCTAAAGTTTAAAAATCAATTATCAAAATTAAGAATCTTTTCACATTCATCTAATATATTTCATCTACTCCATCTTCATAAAACTATTGTAATAATAAACACCCAACGTCATACCATAAAAAATGTATATGTATTATATATTTGAACAAGAGAATGAAAGGTAATTGCAGTATTGCTAAAATAGTACACTTTGTGTGAATTAATAGTTTAATGAGAGGTTAAGTTTAGATAGAGCAAAAAACGTGCAGCTACCAGTCACCCTGAGGCTCAGTTGGGAGAGTAAAGAACTGGACACTAACTTAGACAATATACTAAGATTCAGTCTGAAAAGCAGGGAGGGGCCAGGGATTTACATTAGTTGGTCCCGAGCCTGCCTAGCATGAATGAATCCTAGATTTGATCCCTAGTGCAGCATAAACCAAGTAGTGGGACGTGCTTATAATCTTAGCGCTAGAGAGGTGGAGGCAGAAGGATTAGGGCTTCATGGCTAATCTCAGGCATATAGGAAGACAGAGGCCAGCCTGAGCCACATTAAGAACATACCTTTAAACAGAGAGGGAGGACAAAACGGTGTAGAATTAGAAATACCAGTAAAGCTGGCTCTTGTTCTCACAGCCATTGCAGTACACTGAGCTCCATAGAGACGGGGATGAGGCAAGCAAGAGCCGGACGGGCATTGGGTGACTCTGTGCCTCTCGGAGCAAAATCAAGTAAACATGGGCAAAGGAGATCCTAAGAAGCCGAGAGGCAAAATGTCCTCATATGCATTTTTTGTGCAAACCTGCCGGGAGGAGCACAAGAAGCACCCGGATGCTTCTGTCAACTTCTCAGAGTTCTCCAAGAAGTGCTCAGAGAGGTGGAAGACCATGTCTGCTAAAGAAAAGGGGANATTTGAAGATATGGCAAAGGCTGACAAGGTTCGTTATGAAAGAGAAATGAAAACCTACACCCCCTGCAAAGGGGAGACCAAAAAGAAGTTCAAGGACCCCAATGCACCCAAGAGGCCTCCTTCGGCCTTCTTCTTGTTCTGTTCTGAGTACTGCCCCAAAATCAAAGGCGAGTATCCTGGCTTGTCCATTGGAGATGTTGCAAAGAAACTAGGAGAGATGTTGAAAAACGCTGCAGCGGATGACAAGCAGCCCTAGGAGAAGAAGGCTGCCAAGCTGAAGGAGAAGTACGAGAAGGATATTGCTGCCTACAGAGCTAAAGGGAAACATGATGCAGCAAAAAAGGGGGTGGTCAAGGCTGAAAGAAGCAAGAAAAGGAAGAGGAAGATAATGAGGAAGATGAAGAGGATGAGGGAGATGAAGAAGAAGAGGAAGATGAATAAGTTGGTTCTAGCGCATTTTTTCTCATTTATAAAGCATTTAATCAGCCTGTACACAACTCACTCCTTTTAAAGAAAAAAAAATAGAAATTAAGGCTGTATAAGATTTGTTTTTAACTGTACAGTGTCTTTTTTTGTATAGTTAACATACTACCAAATGTGTCTTTAGATAGCCCTGACCTGGTGGTGGTATTTTCAATAGCCACTAACCTTGTCTGGTACAGTCTGGGAGTTGTAAATTGACATGGAAATTTAAAGCAGGTTCTTGTTGTTGCACAGCTCAAATTAGTTTTATATGAGGACAGTAGTTTGGTTTTTGTTTTTGCCTTTCTCCTTTGGTTTTATTTTTGTTTGTTTGTTTTTTTTCATCTTCAGTTGTCTCTGGTGCAGCTTATACGAAGATAATTGTTGTTCTGTTAACTGAGTACCACTCTGTAATTGCAATACAATATTGCTGCTATTTTGTTGACATTCTGAATGCTTCTAAGTAAATAGATTTTTTTATTTAAAAAAAAAACACTAGAAAATCCAAAATTCCAATGAGTAAATTTGATCATTTTGAAAATTTCTGAAAAGGTTCTCAAATATCAGGTTATAGTTTATTTATTATGAGTAACAGCATGAACAAAAATATTCAAATTCTCTGTATTATGACAGTCTGAATGCTTCTAAGTAAATAGATTTTTTAATTAAAAAAGTGGAAAATCCAAAAGTCCAATCATAAATTTGATCATTTTGAAAATTTCTGATAATGTTCTCAAATATCAGGTTATAGCTTATTTATTGTGATTAACAGCATGAAAAAATCATCAAATTGTCTGAATTATGAGATTGTTTTCAAGTTATATGGAACCAACCCTACATTTCAGTCCGTTTTTATTACAGATTATGCTGTGTAGCCCAGCTAGTCTGCAACTTCCCATCTTTTACTCTCAAGGCTCCCCAGAAATGATAGTATTGCATGTGCTACTGTGTCCATTGAAAAATTAAGTAAATTTAACTAACAAGTTATTTTTTGTCTAGTATTCAAGATGGGTTATTATGTGTGGAGAGACATTTGAAAAAATAACACAGGAGAGTTCATCCCTTTCAAAGGAAAAATTGTAAACAAAATAGTTCAAACACTCCATAACTGGATGGAAATTAATCTATTTCTAGTTATAGTGTAGAAAATGGGGTAATTCCAATTAGGTTGGCAAAATAATAATGTTTCAAAAATAGAGGAATTAAAAATATTCTAGGGAACAAACATAACCAAAGAATGGAAGGAAGTACACAGCCTGTGGCATAAAGCAACTATATAGAGAGGTGATGTTGATGACCAGATACAGTGAGTGGAAGGGATCTTGTAGAATTGGGAGTTATACATTAAATTTGCAGAAAAGAAAAACAACAGCTCAGATAGCTTATTTGGGAGACATATGGAACCAGTTCTTTGCTTAATATTTACTTTTTAAAACTAAACTACTCTTTTGTGCACTTTAAATATAGGACTGAGAGGACCCAAGGTGGATCTGACCTAAAGGAAAGCTGCCAAAAGAGGAAGGCAACCAATAGTCTCACTCACCTATGGTGAATATGAGTCACAACAACTGCTAGCACGGCATAATAACCCTAAAGCTGCGGCAGTGGCATGAACACCTTGGCTGTAAACCAAAAACTCTCTACTCGGACTTCAGACCTGCTCTTTGATGGTTTTGGAAATAGTTTTTGAAAGTGTCTTATAGGTAATCCTATGAATGTATAACAACTAAAAAAGATTTTATCATTTATTCATACGGGCATGAACACACACATGCATATGGGTGTTCATCAAGGCCAGCAGAGGGTGTCCCATCTCATGAAGCTGGAGTCATGAGCCAACTGAAATGTGTGCTGGGAAGCAAGTTCCAGTTCTCTGAAAGAGCAGCAAGCAATCTTAACTGCTGAGCCACCTCTGCAGCCCCTGCCTGAACCTACAAATTTTAACCCTTGCCATTTGTGTTCTGGACTCACTTTTAAAATGATAAAATCATTTTGGCTGTGATACTTATTCTAAAAGCTATCATGTCAGCAAATACTTCTCTAATACATTTGGAAACAAAAGTATTGGACAATATCAACAAAGCACTTCCTTATTTAATAAATTCTAGGCATTTGTATAATTATGTATATCAAATAATTATGTTAAAATGTTAATATACTATACATTTGATGCATATGCACAGTTCTGATAGAAAGTCTCATCTCGCGTTTGGAATAATTCTTCACCAAAACTGTGAAGAGATCTGCAAATCTGCTTATCACTTCAGTCACAATCAATGCAGGATAGAAAGTAGTGCAAATGTTGCGCTGTATGAAGAGAATGCATTGCATTACAATACACTACTTACCTCTAAGAACTTGTCATTTGCCTGCTTAAGGGCTTTCAGGCTGTGGATCTGCCGTGATGTAGTTTGTTGAAAAGTCTTCTGTTGCTGACAAAAGGCACTCTACAAACAGAAAGGGATAGCTATGTAATAGCAAGTAAGGATGAAGTTTGCTGCTCTTGATGCTGTTCTGGGCTTCACTCATGCTGGGTAAAGTTACAACTCTGCTAATAACATGGACTGAAATATTCAATTCAGAAAAAAATTATAAAATAATCTTAAAGGATTCCTTAAAATGAATTGCTTTTATAATAAGTGTCATTGAAATTTTTATATATTTTTATCACTTAATTTAGGCAATTTTTGGTTTTGCCACTAAACAGGAGAAAACAGCCTCAAAGTCCTGGCATAGGAATTTTTAAAGACATATTCTTCACTATATAGAACCGTAGGAACTCATCGTCTTCCTGCCTCAGCATTTCTAGTAGGTGGTATTACATGCAGGCAGCTTGTGCCAATGAGCAGGAATTCTTCATATTCAAGACATAACTTATTCTTGCAACCCCCACATAGATGATTTTTCAGTAACAATGCTCTTTCTTTGCCCTCTAACCTACTCATTTAAATCATTGTCCTCTAGATTTTGTCACTGGTGGTAACACACTTGTCTATAGTATGGTATTCGCAAATATGTATTATTAGCTCCATGCCAGATGTTGTTTGGAACCTTATTATGTAGATTAATTCTGTACAAACTCATTTAATACGTCAAACAGCTACAGGAAATAGATGCTCACCATTCAATCTCAAAGATGAGGAAAGTGAGATGCAATGGTACACTGTCTGCTGTTCAGAGCTACCTATTACTACAATTAGATCTAAAACATTATGCTCCCAGAATCTACACTATCATCATTATAGAAACTCTCTCTCTCTCCACATATTATGGGTTCATATACACTTTCCACTGTGGCTTACTCTTCTTAGTATTATGGCTGATCCATCCTTCATGACCAAAAATCCATTAACTCTATCTTCTTGTCATTGTTGTCCCTACTCCTGTTATCTTCAGTTTTCTCTTTCTAGCTTTAAATTCCATAACTGGTTATTAAAATTACCTCTTTGTATATAAGCCTTGCTCAGTACTTACTTTTTCACATTTACTTGGCTAAATCCTAAGTTTGGGAACCTCAGCTCTAGCTAATCTGTCTGATAGCAGCACTTTTAGAAACTGACGACCTTATTTCATGGAGTAAACAGAGTGTGCGCATATACACATGCACCCAAGCGGTGGTTCAGTCTCTCATCATCGCATCTCCCACCTACCTATGGCTATGTGCCATGTGCTTTCCTTTCCAGTTTTAAAGCTGTGGACTCTTTCTTTTGACTAAGTTTCAGTCTCTTCACCTACCCATTATTACAAACTCAGCAGCTGTCTGGGTTTTCTTCTTTTTAAACATATGCCTTTTTTCTTAAAACAAACAACAGAAACTATTATATTACTCCTTGGCCTATCGTAGATTTTCCTATCATATCTTATATTACTTCTATGAACTTTCTGCTCACTTTTCCAATCTAATCATGAGGATTCAGGACGCCAAAGATGAACTCTATATTGTCAAATCTACCTTATTTCACCTGTAACCTGCATACTGCAAATGGAACAGTTTTTTGTTCTTTCAGAAGACTCTCTTTACTTGGAGGAATTTAATTTCTACCTAATAGGTCATTTCTTTTCAACCTGTTTTACTGGCTCACTCTCACTCTCACCCTCAAGAATCAATATACTGAAATACCCCAGGGATCTATCTGCCCTTACATTTCCCATTGACACCTTCAGTTACCTCTTGATGGTTTCATCAGATCTTCATGGTTTAAAAGTTACCTAAAATTAACAATTCTCAACTCTGTATCCTTGACAAATGGCTTTCTCCTCAACTCCATCCTCACATTCTAGTGGCTTACTCAACTGCTCCACTGAATGTCACAACTGTTTCAAATGGAGTAATCTGCAACTGGATTGACCATCCAACCCCAGAACTGTTTGGATATAATCAAGACCTCAAATGTACTATAAAAATGGTTTCCTAAATACAAAAAGGTGAAAAGAGACCAATGGAAAGTGCAACTAATTCCATAAAATGTATGCATGGGTTTAGTTTTTATGGGAATAGATAAGTAACAGGGTCTTAACTGCTGAGGGTAAATGATGTTGTGAACTGGTACGGTAGCTTTACAAAAGTGTGCTTGCCTGACTTGCAAAACTTCCCTGGGTTAAGTCAAGAAGTCAGAAGGACAAAAAGGAGGATAAAAAAGGAAGGAAAGGGGGTGTGAGGCAAGGGAGAGGGAAAGAAGGAAAGGAGCATGAAGATGAGAGGAAGAAAACATTGTAAACCATATTCAGACAACAGTGATGGGGTCAGGAATGGGAAGATGATCAAAACTAGTTCAGTGATATTTCCTCACAGGAATATTATGCCAGAGCTATCAAAAAGACTGTCTCAGTTCACTACAGCTAATACATTTTTTTATTACATCTAAAAATGGAAGTTTTACCATATGGCATTTAGTAAGGTAAGCCAGACCTAGAAACAGCTCAGATAATACTACATAATACATCCTTCACAGCATTCAACTACATGTGAAACAAACCTACCTACAATTTCTTTTTTACAAACTAGTCATCTTTAATTTATTCCTCCACATTTTTTTGTTGTTTGAAATTAGAAGAATTTTAATTACTATTAAAAGTCAAATGGCTTTTATGAGCATGGAATGTGTCTATCTTACTGTGCTTTATGGTGCACCAGGAAGAGAACGCAAAACTAATAACAGATAACAAAACCTGACTCACTTCCCTTTGACTTATGCTAACCTAGTTTCTATTTTTACTTGAGACTTAGTTATAATAGATTATAACACCAATTGTGATACCAACAGTTAGGTTATCTTCGAGGTTTCCAACTTTCTTCATATCAAAATCCCACTGCTGAAACAGAGTTATAATCTGCTTAGTATATTCAATTTTAAACTCCCGTCTGTAAAACATAATGATGAATATTATATTACATATCAAAATGAAGAGTGTGCCAAGAAAAATTTAGTTCCCATTAGTATGCACTGTAAGAGGACATAATAGCAATGTAAATATTCTTGTGGGAAACTAATAAATAAAATTAAATTAATATTGATTCCACAAGTATTATTCCTAACTAAAAATCTGTTCTCATATGACTGTCTTATTAGATAATAATGACATTTGATCATCCATCTACCTATATATGTTGATACATGTGTGTGTATATATAAATGCATTATCATATACATAAGGATGTGTGAATTTTAGAAAAAATCATTTCATCTTCAGTTTTGTTTCATGTTTTTCTACTGAATACATGTTCTAATATCAACACTACATAAGTTACAAATAGAAATATTTCACTTAAGTTTTTTATCTATTCGACATAGCCAAGATCACAAGGGAATGATTAAATCTCATAAAATACATAAATTGTTTATAATTTGAAGTTGACATTTTTCTACCTGTTCAAACATATCTATAAAAAATGAGTAGTTTCTATGACATCTATCTTTTACTGTACTTTCTGGATGGACAGAAATGATTTTTTAAAAATGTCAATTCTCTTCAATTATTATTTAAATAAGAAAACAGTGATATTCACAGGTTTCCTAGAAACTTACTTCAGTCCAGGAAGCTATGACAACTATTATCAACATGGAGAAAAACAGAGCCAAAAATTTTCAGTAGACTCCATTTAGTGGAGTAATTAGCACCAATGGATACTATGAAATCATCGAAATATGACTATAAAGTAATGAAGTCTTACAGTTCATCTTGATGAACTTGCCAATGTTGTTTGATATGCTTGTCACAATCTTTGACAACATCTTTAATATATGACTTCATCCTCTCTTCCTTTTCAGCAACAGCACTGCAAAGGTGAGCTACATAAGAAAAAATATTGATTAAATTTAATGTTGAAGGAAACAATATTGCTCCCACATATGCAAATAAACACAAAAAGGAAAAGGTCCAGGTCTCTTCGTCTCTCTCAGTGTCTCTCTCAGTGCCTCCCCCACTCTCTCTCTCTCTCTCTCTCTCTCTCTCTCTCTCTCTCTCTCTCTCTCTCTGTGTGTGTGTGTGTGTGTGTGTGTGCACGCACAAGCGCACGTGTGAGTGCGTGTCTGTCTGTCTGTCTGTCTGTATATATGTCAATGTGACATCCCTTGGTACATGCTCCTGAGTTCTATATGAGAGCAAGCTGAGCAAGCCATGAAGAGAAAGCCAGTAAGTGGCAGGTACTCTTCCATGGCTCTCCTATCAGCTTCTGTCTCCAGGTTCCTGTCCTATTTCAGTTCCTGTTCTCGCTTCCTTAAATGATGAAGTTTGGTTTAGAAGAGTAAGCCAAATAAATGTATTCCTTCCCATGTTGCTTTGGTCATTTTTTTTTTTTGTTACAGCAATAGTAACTCTGACTAAGACAGGAAGAATTTCTTCCCACTTGTTGGGATTCAAGGCCTGAATGGTGTTTCTATCATGGCATCAGTTGTGCTAAGATCTCGGGACCATTAAAGTTCTGGGAGTGTACAAAGTTCTGGGGACCTGTTACAATAAAGACACCATGTTAGAACAGAAAGAAGTTGGGAGGGAAAAAAGGAACCCAGGAGGATTCCTAGAGAATAGGGTAAGTGAAGCATTGATATACATAAGGATGTGCATGTATAGATATGTTAATCCAAAGAACTATTTTTTATAAAGGCTTTTCATCCATTTCACTTTGTATAACTCCATTTATGTCACACACACTCAAACACACCAGTTTTACTTTTCCTATCAAGGAAAAAGGTAACTAAGAAAATCTCCAATGGCAAGTCAAAAATATTAGAGTAAAACTCTATCACTGACAATAAAGCATAAATTAACCATCTATAGGTTTAAACAAATTTCTCTAGATACATATACATCAAAATGTACCTCCAATGTTTTCCATCCTCTTCTCTACTTCATTTCTGTAAAGAAATGACAATTAAAAAGTTAAAGCTGGGTGTTTAATTCAATGGTTCAGCATCACCCCAATGGTCAAAGCACTAGATTTGACATCTATCACTAACAAAGCCAAGCCTTTCAATTTAATGTTTTTAATATAAAATGCTTGATTTCAGGGAAATATCACATGTAAAATAACATATACAATGCTTGTTAGATAAAGTGGAATCAACTTTTCCTATTCTTTTTTTGTGATTTTTTTGTTTGCTTGTTTTAAATGGGAAGTCAGGCAAAGATTATCATGAGAAAGCTATGTAGCTGAGAATGTCACAGAACATCTTACCCTCCTGCCCCCACCTCCCCAATGCTGCGATTACAGTTATGAGAATAATTATTAAGCAAGCAAAAATTAATATATTACCTTGTGTCTGGAGGATCCAATGCCTTCTCAGTATTACTAAATAGTGGACTTCTTGCTGCATTGAACAAGAAAAAAAAATTTTAAAAAATTAAATATACTATATTTGTTCATTTAAATGAATTATCAATATTATCTGTAGTTCTTTCAGACATTTTCCAACACTGTAGTTTAAAGCAAAAGCATAAATTCAATATTATTCTAAAGGTTAGAGGAAATAATATCTTAATTATTTCTGCTTTATAGGAAGAGTTTCTAAGTCTTTCTGAGGTAATACCACTTTAAGTTATTTACAATTTATTGATGTGTGAAAACTGTAAAGGCAAGGTACCATATGTATTCCTAGAACTTTGATACAGGCTTATGAAAAACAAGTAAGAGTAAACAAAGTGCATGGAAATATTTACCTTTTATTCTATTTCAAGCAACTATGTAAAAAAAAATCAAATAAACCATGCAGGTATGATGACTTGGAAGGTAAGGTAGCAGAGCTTACTTCCAAGCCTAAAATCAACACACATGGGGGAGGAGAGAACCAAATCCTATAAATTGTCATCTCACCAGCCCCCTTCCCCAAGACACAAAAATAAATTGAATTATGGGAAACCATCAATATTCAGAACTAGATAAATTGTACCTGTAAGAGTAGTGGGTTCTGAACATTCCAGAACATCCTCCTCCTCTTCTTCACCATCATCAAAGTTATTGATTGAGAAGTGCTTCTGATTGTCCATTATTGGCTTCACATATGTACGCTGCTTTTTTTCAGGGAAAAATATGTTTTAATGTTTTCTCATTTAAAAGAGAAATAAGAACAAATCTCTAATCTGAACCAGAGCAATGAACTTAAACCAATATAATGTAAACTATCCAATAAGAACGACCTGAGTTGAATAAAAGGTTACCAGTTTCCATATATTATTGAATCAGAAGTCAGCAATCTATAATTTATGAATTTAAAAACAGAAGACGGCTGGAGAAATGCCTCAGTTATTAAGAATGCATACTGTTTATGTAGAGGACTTAAACTTAATTCCCAACAATCACATCAGTTGGCTCCAAACTTCCTGTAACACCAACTCTAGGAAGGTCTAAGGACTCTGGCCTCCACAAGCAACTGAACTCACATGCCTATTCTCACCTACATCCAAATATACTTGAAAATTACATTCTTAAGGAAAAATGTAATGATAGTTTTAACCCTGACTCCTAATGTGTTTGTACTTAAGCACTGAGACTTCTAATTTTTGGCCCCAAGAGTTTTTTAAAAAAAAATAAATAAATATTTAAGGCAGTTTCTGGCACAAATAAACCTGTGGATAGCATTATAGATCACACACATGCCCAAAATCTGCTGATAGCAAAATAAATATAAAACAAAATGTGACAGGGCTGGATACTTAGTTTGGTGGGACAGGGCATGTTTACCATGCAATGAGACTTGGCTCAACTCTCAAAACTACCAGAAAAAAACTGACAGACATGGTGACTCAGGTCGATCTTTAATTACAGCATTCCATTGTGGAGGCTGAAAATGGTTAGCTCAAGGCTAGCCTAAGCCACATATGGAGTTCCTGGCCATTCTGGCCTACACTGAGCCCCTGTCTCAAAAACACTCAAACAAACAAAAGCCTAATTGATCAAACAAAAAGATGGGTGTGCCTATACATTGTTATAATCCCAGTACTCAAACAACTGAAGCAGCAATATTAAAGTCATGGCCAGATACAAAGCAGTATCATTTTTTTACAAAAACAAAACAAACATAACAGCAAAAATTAGGACTTAAAAAACAGCTCAGCAGATAGGCTCACTGAACAACTCGGAGGAGGGAGTTCAAGGCAGGATCTCTCTGTGTAACCCTGGCTGTCCTGGACCTCAGTTTGTAGACCAGGCTGGCCTCAAACTGAGAAATCCTCTGTCTCTAGCATGCTGGGGTTAAAAGTGTGCACCACTAGGTCACACTCCCATGCCCCAGCCCCCAAAGATGGATATTCAGTTCCCAGTACCAGCAGTTAGTGCTACCAAGCTCAAATATACCTGAAACTCAAACTCCAGTGGCTATAATCTCCTCTCTGGCCTCCACAGGCAATGTGTGTGCACACAGGAGCATGTGAGCACTCTCTCTCTCTCTCTCTCTCTCTCTCTCTCTCTCTCTCTCTCTCTCTCTCTCTCACACACACACACACACACACACACACACACACACAGAGTTTTTTTTTATATCTGGTCTGGGTTCTTTAAAAAAAAGTGATGTCTCTACCATCTATACCAAACATGCAACACCATATACAGAAAAATTAAAGTTGGTTTTTAAAGGAGACAGGCCTGGCTTAAGAGACAGTACAGAAATAAATACGGTTCTGTCCCTCAATATACCACTTGCAGACAATATGTCTCCAGCCACACCTCTGAGGCCCCAGTGGTTCCTCAATATACCTAACATGTGCTAGTCCCTCAGTCCACCCAAATCCCCATTTTCCAATCCTTGCTACCCTCTTTCGCTCCTCCTTACCCTCATCTCCTCACCTCCCCTATAGGTTCCCTCTTTGACCCAAGTTGCCATCTCTGTAATAATGACTGAGACTTCCCAGGGTCCCCACTCCTCTGGGCTTTCCCTCCTTCCACACAGGCTTCCTTCAGCCTGTTCAAGATCTAGTACTCAGCAAAGTTCACTACCTCCATTTTCTTGTGAGAGCCTTTAACAAGATTCACCACTGCCTCCAATTTCCTCTGGGGAGGGGTGGGGTGGAACATCAGCAGGATCCACCATCCCCTCCGTTTTCCTCTCAGCAAGTTCAGTGCGATTTACTGCCACCTCCATTTTCCCCTCACTGACTTCCACCACCGGCAACATATTCCCCTCAGCAAGCTAAGCAAGGTTTACCACTGGCTCTAATTTCCCCTCAGCAAGCTCAGCAAGGCTCACCATCGTCACCATTTTCCCCTTGCCGACCTAGACCACCGCCCCCATAGACCTCCACTCCCACTTTCCCCTCGGCAAGCTCGGCAAGGTCCACCACTGGCTCTAATTCCCCCTCAGCATGCTCAGCAAAGCTCACAACCTCCTCCATTTTCACCTCGATGGGATGAACACCATTTTCCCCTCGACAACCACTGCTGCCCCCATTTTCTCCTCTGCGACCTCAATAAGGTCCACCATTGCCTCTATTTACCCCTTGGTGACCTACGCAAGGTTTACCACGGCCTCCATCAGAGGCCCAGGCCCAGAGTAAAGCCAACAGGATTTGTCTCCTGGGTACAATGGTGACTTGGATGGACCTCCGTCAAGGCAGTGCACACTCCCCCTCCTCCACACTTGTTCCTTCTCCTCCTCCTCCTCCTCCCCTCACACTCGTTCCTGCTCACACTCCTCCCCTGCTCACACTCCTGCCCTTTCACACTCCTTCCTCTTTACACTTGTCTGCTCCTCGCACCGGAACTAACCCCATTGGGTGAAACAGGTCTCCAGATAAGAGAAGTCTCTCACAAAGCTGGCATCCTTCTCCTCGAAGCTTCTTAGGCAAAATGGTGTCTCAGTCGAGTGAGAGAAAGCCAGGACCATCCAGGCTCCTTGCTCATTGGCTGAAAGATATGCACATGCGCAGTTGATGTTGCAACGGTCCCAGGAGGTCTTGGGACCTGGGTGCAGTGCATGGTCCCTGGGGGTGGCGCATGGCACCTGAGGGCGGTAAGTGGGCCCTAGAGCAGACACATAGGCTCTGAAGTTGGAGCATGGGCACCAGGGGCGGTACATGGGCCCTGGGGGAGGCGCATGGGGCCTGGGGATGGTAAGTGGTCCCTAGAGCAGGCACATAGTCCCTGGAGGTGGAGCATGGGGCCTGAGGGTGGTAAGTGGGCCCTAGAAGAGGCACATGGGCCCAAGGGGTGGTGCATGGGCCCTGCTGCGGCGATGGGGCCTGGCCCTCTTCATGTGGCTGGTGCCCTCTGAGGCCTCTTGCTTTTCATTTTATAAATTTTATAGCGGGGCTGCTCTTACAGAGGACCAGAATTTGGTCCCAGAGCATAGCAGATGGTTTGTTTGTTTCTTGTTTTTGTTTTTTTTTTCTGACCTTGGGTATCTGTTCAGAAACAAGCATGTTCATACACACAAATAAAAATAAATAAATACATTTTTTGCTGTTTTATACCTACAAAAAATGAGTTAAATACACAAAATGCAAACGCCTCACTGTTGAACCGACATTTTGCCAATATTCATTGAAATATTTATGCACTATTCAGCAATTTCCTGGATCTCTATACAGCACTTGTCTCATCCATGCTCATTTGTTATTTCTCATTCAGAAGGATGAAATGGGTCTTCAAAGGGCCTAATCTCCTTAAAACTAAGGAGACTTCCCAAGAAGCCTGTCCCTTTTGTCCAGAAGTCTCCTCAAGAGGCCTCTCCTCCGGAAAAGGGGTTCCAAAATCCCCATTCTTCTCAACCCCCAAAAGAACTCCTTAAGAGGCACGCATTTCTCAATCACAACTGAATTCTGTAGACAGACTTGTCCATTAAGAATATTATAATGACTCGGTTTGGTGTCTGGGAACACAAAAATCATTCTAAAACCTCTCCAGACTCAGTGGGAGATGCAAGGCTATGGACTGTCTTCAGTAGACACATACCCTGAATCCTTGCCACAGGTTGGGGGGTGTCAGGAGTAAGGCCGAGTCCTGTGAGAGTGAAGTTTGTTTCACTGGGACCTCCAAAAAATGTAATAAATCCGGGTATAAAAGATTCAGACCATGATTTTGATCAGGTCAATTAAGATTGTAAGAGTCCACAGCACTGGGGATATGGAATCTTAAGTGTTTCCTGTTGCCAGGCAGGCACCCAGTGGAACGACAGAAGACATCAACCGACCCACAAAATGTTCAACCCAGAAATTATCCTGTCTGCAAGTAATACAGGGATGGGCGATGGAGCTAAGACTGAGGAAATGGCTAACCAATAACCAGCCCAACTTGAGACCCATCCCATGGGCAATCATCAGTCCCTGACACTACTAATGACACTCTGTTATATTTGTAAACAGGGGCATATTGTCCTCTGAGAGGCTCCATCCAGCAGTTGGCTCAGACAGAGGCAGACACCCACAGCTAAACAGTGGATGGAGCTTGGGATCACTTATGGAAGAATAGGAGAAAGGATTTCCAGCCCCGAAGGGAATGGGAACTCCACAGAAATCCCAACAGAGTCAACTAACCTGGACCCTTGGGGCTCTTAGATATTGAACCACCAACCAAAAAGCATACAGGGAATAGATGTAAGCCTCCCACACATATGCACCAGATAATGTAACTTGGTCTTCACGTGGGCTCCAAACAACGGGCACAGGGGCTGTCCCTAAAGCTGTTGCAGGTAAAAGGGGCCTTTTCTTCTAGCTGGGCTGCCTTGTCTGGTCTTAGTGGGAGAACAAACACTTAGTCTCACAAAGACTTGAAGTGCCAGTGTTGGGGGATACCCAGGGACTCCTGACACGTTCAGAGAAGAAGGGGAAGGGGTGAAGGTTTGTGGAAGGGAGTGGACAGGAGTGGAACAGTGAGCAGGATGTAAAGTGAATAAGTAAAAACAAACAAATGAAAAAACAAACAAAAAAATAAAAAGATTATAAGAGTCTTGGTGCCAAAACTCTGTGGCACAGCATTTCGAAAGGCACAATAAAAAATTATACCAATATTGGATGTGGGTCTGAGTAACCTCCCAACATTTGTTTTGACAGAACATAGCAGTTATTTTAGATACAGCATGTCACTAATTTGGAGGTATTATTTCTTCAGTTATTAAATTTTAAGTTTATGTAAATATTTGTCATTTTAGTTAATATAACTGGACCGTGATCAAGGAGATGGAAACTCAAAAAGGTGGATATGACTGTTGGTGGATGGAGATATAGGGCTGAGAAGTGTCTAAGAACACACAAAAAATGGAGTCAGGACAAGATGGAATTACTTTAATCACTTCAGAATAATTTAGGTGAAAGATATGAATCTAATTGCATTCTTCTGGAGATAGAAATCTAACTTGAGGAATGAGTTTAATTTTTGTCTCATTTTTAAATTGCTGCCCAAGTATCCCAACATATTTTACTATCCTGTCTACTTCTTCCTATTAATTAAAGATATCATCTTTTTAGACGGAACCAAATCAATTTGTAAACTTCCCACTCTGCTCATTTACCTATTTATATAAACCACTTCTAAATTCTAAAATTCTTATGTATCTTTTAATGTATTCTAAGCCAGGTCTCTTGATAGGTAGTTGGATTCAATAGTTTTTCTTTCTTTCTTTCTTTCTTTCTTTCTTTCTTTCTTTCTTTCTTTCTTTCTTTCTTTCTTTTCCTTTCTCTCTTTCTATTTCTTTCTGTCTTTTTCTTTCTTCCTCTCTTTCTATTTCTTTCTTTTTCTTTCTCTCTTTCTATTTCTTTCTTTCTTTCTTTCTTTCTTTCTTTCTTTCTTTCTTTCTTTCTTTCCTCTTTCTTTCTTTTGCAGTACCTATTTTTTAAACAACAATTCTTCTCATATATATTACATTCTAACCAAAGGTTGCCCTCAGTCCCCTCCTCCCAGGCTCTCTCCTACCTCTCCCTCAGATACAAGCTCGCTCCTCCTCCTCTTAGAGAACAGGAAGCGTCCTAGGAATATCAACCAAACACAACATAACAAGCTATAATAAGACCAGGCATGTACCATCACATCAAGGCTAGACTAGGCAACCCAGTAGGAGGTTAAGTGTCCCACAAGTAGGCAAAAGAATTATAGAGAGCCTCCATTCCCACTGTTAGGATTTCCATAAAAAACACCAAGCTACTTAGCCATAACATATATGTAGAAGACTTAGGTCAGACCCCTGCAGATTTCCTGCTCTCTCTGAACCCCTTTTGAGTCCTTGTTAGTTGGTTCTGTGGGCCATGTTCTCCTGTTGTGTTCCTGACCCCTCCGGTTCCTCTGATTCTTCCTTCCTTTCCTCTGCAGTACTCTCCCAACTCTTCCTAATGTTTGACTATGGGAATCTGCACCTCTCCCATGTGCTGCTGCTGAAGTCTCTGTGTTTTCTTTGATAACAATTCTGCTAGGCTCTGGCCCCAGCACATTTTTTTTTTCATTTTAAAAAGTAGGACACAGTATTATATGGTCTCTTTCTAGAAAAAAATGTCACAGCTCTACTGAAAATTGATTACTGGTGTTATGACTATATTAAAACATCCTAACAATAACTAAAGATGTTTTCCCAATAAGTAAAAGTGCTTTTCTGTCTATGTATTTGTGTGGGTACATACGTGTTGTCTGTATAGTGGACAAAGGATACCATGAATGTCATCATTCCTCAAGTATATCTACATTATTCTTGGAGCTTAGGTTGGTTTGGCTCGCCAATGAGCTCCAGGGATTTGCCCATCTTCATCTTCACCCTTGAATTTCATGCAGCACTACACTGGGCTATTTCTCATGGATTCCAGTGATTCAGTTCAGGTCTCATACTTATATGGCAAGTGCTTAAATGATTAAGTCTTCTCCCCAGGACCTACTTTTGTCAAATTTTAACTTTGCTTTCTTTATATGTGAGTGTACTATCTTGGTCATATTTTGGTAGAAAGATGTATACTTGTTGACTATAATAAATTTGATACTTTTTATTTTCTACTTTCTGATACTGCAATACTGGATATACATGGTCCTAAATGTTGATTTCCTATGGAATACTAGCATGATAATTCTGGGATTTTTTTTGTCTCTCTGGAGATAAATTTTAGTTAGCTGTCATTTTCTACACAATTCCATATTACATTTAGTTTTGAAAAATGTTGTGGGTATATAATAAATGAATGGTATAATATAATAAAATATATGTGATTTTAATTTTTCTTCTTGTTCTTTAGTGACCAATAAACTATATGATATAATAAAATCTTTGAATGATGAAAAATTCTTATTTGGTTTTATTTTGGGGGTAAATTATTTGTGCCATTGTGGCTGGCATAAATAGACTAGGTATTTGTATGGGGACATCTTACAAAGGCTCCAACTGTAAGCCATAATTAGCCCTTCCTAAAGTTGTTAATGTCAGAATATTTATTATTGCTGTTATTACTGATACTGGAGTTTGAACTTGCTCAGTTGTAACCATCCTCAAATACAAGATGTTCCTGCTTCAGCCTCCTGAGGAGCTGAGATTGCAGGCTTGTCCTACCAAGACCAATGCTTTTTGTCTCTTTTTCAGGCAAGGTGTCACTATTTCCTCTTGGGTAACCTTGACTCTTTCAGAGGACCTCAGTTCAATCCCAGCACCCAGATGGCAGCTCAAAACTGTCTGTCACTACAGTTCCAGAGGACCTGGCACTCTAGCACAGATATGCAAGCAGAACACCAACATACATGAAAATAAATACATTTTTGAAAATCCACTCAATGAAAGGGAGACAAGAAACGAGACCAAGAAATGTCACCAATAACTTAAGATACCTAGGTCTTAGGAAACATAAACATGAATAACAATAAGATGAGCAAAACTCCCCTGAGAACCCGGTGGCAGAGGCGAAGTGCAGTTATACTCTGGACCTCAGATCAAGTGGTGAGGAGCTTGCAGGCCTGTGGTTGAGCTTGTTCACTGCCCTGTCCTTCTGCCCACTGTGGCCCTGGGTGCTGAGTGCTGCTGCTGTCTGCTCACTGAGCACCAGATCTGCTTTGCCATTGGTGCATAAATTCACAGAGAAACATAAATGGATAACAACAGAGGAAGGGCCTGGAATGGTGGAGAGAAGCAATTCTACACAGGAAGCTTTAGATGTTGCTTACTGCAGTCTGCCTGAAGTAGGGACAAAATTGAAAAACCAAGGAGTTTGGCACTTTGGAGAGCATGAAGGCTGCCAGAGAGCTCTCCTCTCCTCTGTCAGGAGAGGTAGCCGAAATCAGTGAAGCACTTGCCTAAAACCCAGGGCTTGTCAACAAATCCTGTTAAGATGGTTGACTGATCAAGATGACACTGAGTGACCTTTCAGAGATGGATGATTTGAGGAGTGAAGAAGCATATGAGAAATACGTGAAGTCCACTGAGCAGTGACCATGGATGGCACCCCTCCACTTCCAGATAAAACTGGATGTGACCTGATCCAGCATACCTGTCTTAAACCAGTGGAGAATAGAGGACTTGAAAGAACTTTTAGCAGTACTGGTGGAAAGAAACTGTTCTTTACAGTTTCTACTTAAGACTCACCCCCAATTTCCTAATGGATATGGATAAACACAGTGTACAGATTTTTGATACTCACCATACTAAGTATTTAGACTAGGGGTTAAGCCCTGGTGTTTAGAATTCTTAAGACCAGCTGCAGTGAAAGTGGCTATGAGGCTGGGTTTGGTGATGGACCACCATTTAATCCCAGCATTCAACAGGCAGATAGTTGTTAGTTCGAGGTCAGTCTACATAGCAAGTTTTAGACCAGCCAGAGCAATATGGTGAGACCCTGCCTACTGGTTATAAGAATTTCATAATTCAAGATAACAGTGGGCTATCTTACATAATTTGGTAACTTGCCCATATCCACCACTGGGTTTTGGTCAGACTTATTGTCTCCTCATTGGAAATGCCTGGGAATGCAGGGAAGTGTTCTATATACAGGGTCAGAGGCAGGAGAGTACTGTATCTGTTTCACCATGTGCTGTGTTGGCTGTTGTTTTCCCACCGTGAAGCACTGGCTTTGCAACATTGTGAGAAACAAATAAAATATCCATTCCCTTTGGAAAAAAAAAAAAAGAACTGCCAAAACTTAATACTTTCATAGTCATTATCCATGAGAAAGGTAATTTAGATGATATATAGGTGACCTAAAATATTACAGTTCCTTTTTCTATGATCATCCCATTTTTCCTGCCTGATTTGTTTTTGTGTTGGGTAGTTTCTTTGCAGTTTGTTTAGGAGCTGTTTATTTATTCATGTTACTTTGTCGACGTTGGTTCTTACTGCATAGGTACATTTTGCTTGTTTCATGGAAAATAATTTCAAACTGAAGATTGCTAGCAATTATTCCTATTTATTACTTCAATTGGATTGTGTTACAGTTGTCTGTACCTAACTTTTACAGGTTACATATTACTTATATCATAAATCACACTGAAATTACTGGCTTAAAGCAAATATTATCTCGCTCATTCAAAATTCTGCAAGAAAACATTTTAGGGTGATCCATATACTTGTCAGCACCTGGATGACTCAAGGGGACTGGTCTGGTGGTGTTCTGGCTCTTCAGGATGCTACCTTGGACTCTTTCTCATCCTCATTATCTTTGTCCCAAAAGAAGCTAAAAGAAGACAAACCCAGAACACAATTCAAGCTTCCATTTACACACTTGCTCAAACAAAACAGCCCAAGACCAGCTTCAAAAAGCAGAGAAATGATTCTAAATGTTAATGTGGGAGGCAAAAAATTCTAGTTTTTAAAAATAGTATCTTGGAGTTGTTAAAGTAACAAGTGGGAAAGCAGGAAATTATTTGTCTATACAAAGAAATTATTGGGAAGTCAAGATCGTGAAAATGCCATTCAGAAGGTTTGTTCTTGTACGGCTGTAATGGTAAATGAAAGGCAGGGTTATATATGAGAAACTCTGTTTACTTAAGGACATAAACTTCTGGTCAATTCATGGAAAATACATACCATTGCCTTTTAGTGATGCTGAATCTGTGAGTTGTCACTAGCGCTAAGATGCATTTGTATAGAGATTTCTCAGACTTCCACTTTTGGGTCAGCAATGTGAGCATCAAAGGACTGTCGGCTTTCAGCTGATCCATGTCTACAAATGAACTCCACCTATCCCATTAATATGGGTCAGAATTGATATTACAAAAATATGGCAATGTTTTGTTTAAAATGAGTTTTTCTTTTATTTTGTTTTGAGACAGGGTTTCTTTCTGTAGTCCTGGCTGTTCTGGAACGCCAGACTGTAAACCAGACTGTCCTAGAATTTATATAGATCTGCCTGCCTCTGCCTCCTAAGTGCTGGCATTAAAGGCATGGACCACCATTGCCCAGCTTTAAATGAGTTCTTAATGGGGTATGGAACAATTTAAGACCTAATAATTTATACTATGTAACAAAGCACTAATACAGCCCAGAGAATCTATTCACTAGTATGTAACCGTTGGTCTGGCTCTAAGATCTACTAAGAACTACTCTAGCTGCTATGAGAGAGAAAATGACTCACCTAATGCCCTATTTTTATGGCGATGAAATGCAAGCATAGGAAGAAGATTCATAATAAACAAAATATTTACCAAATGAAGTGCTCTTGGAGATGAAAGCTATCATCTAGAAATAAACTTTGGAAAGGTCAAAGACACACAAAGTGGAAAGCAAGCTGCAATCTTAAATCATACCTGGTCACATTTGCCTGCTCACTCCTGGGATCTTGAGCTAAAAGCTTTGCTTCTGCATGAGGCTTACAGGGCTACAAGGCCACTGGCAGCAGAGAATCTGCTCCAGTTTATACAGAATGATACATTTATCTGAGGGTTGAGCTATTTCTTTGCTAAATCATAATGCAATAGGGTATGTTTTTGAATTGACAAGCAACGTACCTAAAGTGAGTCATGTTGCCAATGAAATTATCAGGGTGTTAAAAAAAAAAGAGTCATAGAACACAGATCTCTGGATTGAGTGCCCACATTATTTTATTAAACCAAGATCTTAGAAATAATATTGAAAATGAAGTATAAGGCATGGTTAATACACCATTTCCACTGGGGTCATTGACACTGCTCTGCAAGAACAATATGGTTGGATGCTGTCCCCAACCACCACATTCACAATGTCATATAGCCTAGGTATACAACCAGGAGGTGTATAGAGAGAGTCGAGTTCTGATGCAGGAGAAAGTAGGATGAATATGGAAGAGATGCAGGAAGACAAAGATGAGAGGGATGGATGTGGATTATAGGAAGGAAGAAGGGAAACAAGCAGAGGGTTCTTGCCCTCTGAGGGGGGCTAGACAGGAAGTGGGAGCCTGGTGATAAAGATTTTGCAGCATAATCTTTAGAAGCACAGTCCTGCTTCAGAAGAGAGTCAGCCAGTCTCACAGTAAGTGCACAGCCTTCCTTTTGAGAGTACATCCCATATTCTTCCCCAACTCCTCAGGAGAAATTCTTTAGCATACACTGCAAGGGATGGTGAGACAGGCTGACTCCA
>NC_034613.1:46775024-46776406 GCF_900095145.1 Mus pahari | reverse complement strand
CCATTCTTTCCAGCAAAAGCAAACCCAGTTATGCCCTGAGAAGCCCAACCAGAAGACCACATCCAGAATATTAGTGTCCCTACAAGATGCAATAGGACATTTCCTCAGATTTTTTTCTTCCTAATTTGAAGGACCTCAAAACGGGCCTGATAATCTTTAACCAGAACCCAAATCAGACCCAGAACANGATTCTGTATACAGATTTGCCTGCTAGGACAGTTAGAAGGACTCAGGATGTTTTGTTTTCTGGGAAAACATGAGAGGAGTTGGGATCCTGGATCATTTTCAGGNAGCACCATCTCTGCCACCTCTTCCTGGTGGACAATAAAGCCATAGAGTGAGGCTCAGTCCCCAGACCATGAGGATTCTTGCTAGGGGCTTCAAATGAAAGGAAATCAAGTTTTATCATGCTGATTAAACCGAGCAAAAGTCTATGATTCCTTTCATTAAAGGCTCAGAGNGGGCTCATGCCTCTAAAATGTCTCTTGGTGCCCAAGTTCATAGATATCATGTTTTAAAACAAAAAAGCCACAATAGTTCCTTGCTATAGGGAACATGCCAGCAACAAATTTAAGGCAGCTTTGTAACATCTTTTTCCTTGCAAACCTCCCAGATACAACATGGCAATAATTTGTAATGTACATTTCCTTTTAATTATTTCAGTTTTGTGTTTAAACTTGCACAAACATCAATTAGTTTGGTTAACACATCTGAGCCAGGGTCAGAGTCACAGACAATCCACAAAACTTTGCTAAGGCAGATGTGGCTACTGGGGGTTGGGAGGCTGTGTCTAGGTAGACAAAAAGTAAGGTTGAAATGGTTTTTAAAGATACATTTGATCAAGCCTGATGACCTGAATTCAGTTGTTGGGACCCATACAGTTTGGGAGAGCAGATTCTCACAGGTTGTCCTTGGACCTGCACATGAGCACTGTGACATGTGGTGTGTATGTGTGCATGCAAGCACATGTATGACACGACTTAGATGAATGTAAATATATGATAAGAATGTGTGGAAATAATCAGCAAGCCAAACTTCAAACTCATGAAGACCAATCCTTACACTGACTCCCATCATTATCAGGCAGAGCAGGAAAACCTGGCTNGTGGACAGGAGGGAGTAGATTTAAGAAATTTACTGTTTCCTGTTTACCAGGACATAGGCTCAAATTATAGACAATACACCTGGGTTGAGGCCAAACGACTTAACAGTGATATTTAAGCCACTGATCCAAGGATGGATATATATTTCATCAAAGAGAAGGAAGAAATTGAATTTAGTACAAATGTGGGACATTCAAGTGCCCTTTACCATAGGAAAACCAGTTTGAACATCAAGGAACATGCTGGAATGTTTCCAGCAGATTTATGTCTGCAAAAAAA
>NC_034613.1:44276937-44284171 GCF_900095145.1 Mus pahari | reverse complement strand
GACACTTTATTTTTAATATAGGTGACATTAACAAGATACTTCACACAAAGAGAAAACACATGGAAACTTATATCCAACATTCCTTCAAAGGAAGTAACCAAAAATTAGGACAACTTTGGAAAATGAACAAACAAGAGAGGTAGAGTTGTTAGTTTTGTGGGGTTGCATCTGTATCATTTTAAAAATTATATGTGGCTGAACTTTTAAAAAGTTAGTTATGCCTGAGCCTTTAGTAAAAATGTGTGGCTTTAATTTTGTCTAAGCAAGGAAACTAAATCCTTCAAGGAAACAAAATCCAATTCTTGGAAGTCTGTGAAATTTTATTTTCTACTTTAAGTAACTGCTAATGAGATTTTAAAATTTGATTTACATTCATTGTGGAAATANAGAAGTCTTGCACAAAGTCTTAGAAATATAATATATGGTTTATTATGTTTAACAATATGGAAAACGATCAATTACATTTGCAGACGATTTGTATATTTTAATTGACTCATGTTTTGCACTAAGTCTTAACTGAGTCAATATTGGAAAAATAAGTTAGACTTATATTTGGTAGAAAATAATGTAAAAGCTAGTTTGAAATACAATTAATTTTCTAAAAAATGATATACATTTATATATATTAAAACTTCTTTAATTTTGAAAAGATAAAACATAAAAGAAGACTTCTCTGATAATCTGTTAGGGAAAAAAATCTGTAATGATTTCCCATTAGATAATTTTATACTGCTGTTTTTCTTTTTATAGTATGAAATGGTCATTTATTTTGTTACTGCTTTCATTACTTTGCTTTACAGGAAGACGATGAAGAACCAATTTTGTGAGCAGTATATAACTGCATTTCAGAAGTTTGATATGGATGTACAGAAATTCAATGAAGAACAAGAAAAGTCAGCGGTTGGTGTCATAACTAACTTTATAATTAACCTAGTATAACTAAGTATCAGGTAGGAATGGAGAAACTAGCCTTGTGTTAGGCACATGAAACTAAATTCCGTTTCATTATCTCTCCTTTAGTAGCTCTGTTCTAGTCCTACTGAGTTGTAAACCAGTGACATATGCTCACGTACTATATCAATGAAAACCACTAGGCGTTTTATGGTAGACCAGATCACAAATTTTCAAGAGGCAGATATTTGCTGAAAGATGAAGAGAAGATTACCAGTTTCTACAAAAGGAAGCACAATATGTCAGCCTCAGGTACAGTTGAAAGGAGAGAGAAANCTTGNTTACTGGTGTCATCTNGACTCTGTTGTTAATATTAGAAAACCAACTCATACTGGTAAATCACNTTNTAGAATCCTAAACTTAGTACAAATTTAGTAACAACAATGGATGGAAACAACCTTTCTCAACAGCCCCGGCAGAATATTCCTGTGAAAGAATATCACCAAACTATTTTAGATCATCTCTCCATTACTGTACCAATCACTGTAGTCACAACATGGTTTCCAAGTAAGATCTGATATGATGACTATATTAACTAATTATTTATTTGATTGGTAAATAGTTTGGGAAGTATTCAATTTGAAATGAACTGGAGGCATTGAGGAAGCCGCCACTATTAGTCAGTTCAGGAAAGAGATAGGGACTAAAGATAAAAAATAAATTAATACTTCAATTGAAGGCAATTTTTAAACCTTGAACTCTGGTTGAAATTTCAAGGGGGAGTGATCATCCGTGTAAATGAGGAGTCTAAAGACAGACCCCCAGACTATTTCAATATTTGTAATTCTGCATGGGGTGGGCGGGGGGTTAGAGGGAACCAGTAAAAGGAGGAGAACAATTGGTGGAAAGTAAACTACCATGAGTGAAGGAAAACTTTTAAGGAAGAAAAGATCACTAACTGTGTCATATGCTGCTAATGGGCCAAATAAGATAGATTTGCAGGGCTGGAGATGTTTTAGTTGGTAATCTTTCTCTTGTGCAGGCATGGAGACCCGAGCTTATGTTCTTTGCATAGGCCTGCACACACATACCACCACCACCACCACCACCAACACCAACACCAACAACAACAAACTATCAAAACTAAAACCAAACCACCCCAACAGAAAACGTTGNTNTGGTGGTGAGCATTTTAGAACCACCAAACTCAGATTTAGTTCAGAGATANGAAGATTCTCAGAGCTTTGTACCCACCAGGTGTAGCCTAATGGATGAGCTCTAGGTTCAGTGAGATCCTGCCTCCCAAACAGTGGGGTGCAACCAAAGAAGAGACCCAATATTAATCCCTTGTCTCCNTATNTATGCACACACACATTTTTTTAANGGTAAACTTGGCAACCTGGAGGTCATTGTACTTAATCTGGATGATTTAAGTGGAAATGTGAGGTACAAAACTGATCACAGTGAATAAAGGACCAAATAGGAATGTAGTAGCCCAAGGAGAAAAGGTGTAAAGGNCTTGTCTTAATTTTTTAAAATGCAAATTACCATGGTTGTGTGCCAACCTAAAGAATACAAAGAGAAATTTGTATTACTACTTCCCTGTGTTACTTGACATTGGAACCTAGGGAAAACCAATCTACCACTAAACTTTGTCCCCAGACATCTTTTTACACTTTATTTTGAGGCAGGGTATCTTTAAGTGATCAAGGCTATTCATGATCTTGTGATCATTCTAACTCAAACTTTATAAAAGTTAGTTTTATAGGCATTAAACTGACAGGGCCAGCTAGAGTCATAAATTTAAAATAACAGTTACAATTGCTGAAACTCCTGACAATAATTGAGACAAGTGAAGACATTGGACTTAGTAAAGAACAAGTATAAGGCATCCTTAAGAAAGGAAGAGNAAGTAGAAGACATGGCATATACACCTTAGGTGGGGGTAGATACAGAGATGAGGTCGTGAACCCCCTCCTGGGATTGCTTCTGCTGTTTAGTAGAATGAGGCCATCTTATAGTAAAAGCATTAACACTAGCCAGAGTTCAGCTTCCCAGGCTAGGATTTTACCAAGTTCATGTTTACATGGTGCATGCCTATAATCATAAGTACTTGGGAGGCTAAGGCCAGTCTGTGCAACATGGCAAACACTTTCTCATAAAAAAAAAGTTTTCCTACCCCACCATTGGTAGTATAATTGTATTTCATGTTACTGTCAAAATATAAGTATATTTAGTCATAATAGTTGTTAAAATGTTAAATCAGTTGGAAAACTATTCCTTATAAATTGCATGTGGAATTATTATTGCTCACATAAACTTTTTAGTATTGGAGATACATTAAGTGGTTGGTTGTTAGCCTAGCATTCATGCTGCATGTCAACAACAACAAAAATGAACAGAAGTGTTATAGTAATGTTTTCCTTTTGTATTTGTAGAACAATTATCGAAAACAACAACAAGCATTAACACTGTCCAAATGTAGTCAGAGCCAGACCCTGACAGCAATTAAAGATACACATGAGAAGTTCATGGGGGTATGTTACACATGGTCCATAAAATGTCCTTAGGAAACTAAATATATTTTAGGAATCATAAGGTTTTAACTACTTACTAGTTTGAATTATTTCTGATTGAAGTGACTGATATTATCTGTAGAATCCTAATGACTTTGTAGGAATTATTCAAGACATGAAATGATAAATTGTGAATTTGACCTCAGATGTACCTCAGAGTTTAATAAAACTCTATAATTATTCTGCTTAACTAAACATGGCTCGTCTACACATCATTTGCACAGAATCTTTCATCTTTTTATCCTTGGGAGTTTTATTGGTAAGAAGTGCTTTTCTGTTTTAGGGTTTGATGAACTGGGAGACCAACCGCTATGATATGCTTTTTGATGTAGATGGTGAACTGAGAAAAGAAACGTCTGTGTTAAAAGAACCATCTTGAAGCATACTCTGAAGTAGTCTTCTACTTTCCCATCTTCAGAAGAATGAAGCACGCATAGTTTTCACTTGCTGGTACACTTGTAACAGCAAACTAAAACATTCAGTAACTTTTTTGTCTCCTATAAAACAGTTTGAAAGGCTCTTTAATCCTCCTTATTCTGAAGAATGCCTTCTATTTTGATGTTCAGCAAACCTATAGAAGTTTGATTTTTAGATTAATTCTTTTTTTTTTCTTTCGAGACAGGGTTTCTCTGTGTAGGTCTGGCTGTCCTGGAACTCACTTTGTAAACCAGGCTGGCATCGAACTCACAAATCTGCCTGCCTCTGTCTCCCCAGTGCTGGGATTAAAGGCATGCTCCATCATGTCCAGCTCTCATTTTCTTTTTTTTACTATTAGCATTTTATTTATTCATGCAGATTCAATGTATATATTATGCAACATACTATTCTGTATATTGAAAATATAATTAAAACTCACAAACACACACACACTGTGTCAGTGGCCTGTTCAATGTATTTAGATTCATTCTTAAACGGTTAGTCTTTATTCCTCATTATTTCAAGTATTCATTTATAGATAGAAAGAAGTGAAATATTTGTTTTACCAAATATTCAGTATTTAAACATTTCTTTTAAATCAATCCTACTGTTTTCCTAACTCACTTAAATGAATTAATCATTCCAGATAAGCTGTCGAGTGACTTCCTCTACTGCTGTCCATCTTATTTTGAGATAGTTGTTCTCACTGAACCTGGAGCTAGCCATTTCAGCAAGCCCTGGCATCTATCTCTCTCCACTCCTCCAGGGCTGGGTTACAGACAAGTGCTGGCACACTTAGCATTTACTGTGAGTGCAAGTGCTTTACCCAGTTAGCCAACTTCCTAGCCACTATCCAACTATTTTTTAATTAACGTTTTTAAATCAAAATAATACCCTACTTTGTGCACTGAATTCCAGATTTGTTTTTCACTTTGCAGCAATGTATGTCTATCATTGCCTTTGACACACATAAATCCACAGCCTTGCTTCAGTGGGTAGAGCATTGTTCATTGAATGCAGCAATAACAAAAGCAGAAGCAGCAGGAGCAGCTGCCACAGGTCCTCTCAGGAGCTCTCACATTTATACCCTCTCAAGAGTCCCTAGAATTTCAAACTCAAACTATCTGCAGCTGGGGACAATATGAGGCAGCCCCTTATCCCACTCGTGAGATTAAAACAAAGCAAAACAACAACAACAACAACAACAACAACAACAACAGAACTCATACAACATTACTGGGTTTTTAAAGAAAGCATAATGCTCACACATTCCTTCCTATATGCAGGATGGAGGATCCTACAACTCAGAACTAAATAAAACTTGCAAGTTTTAGGAAGCTCAGAAAGCTGTAAGGTTTGCTGGGACCCTCCCAAAGGCTGGGAAAGAGGAAAACAATTGCTGGGGTGAATAGATTATCTCTTTGGTATAGCTGCCTGCTGGTTGAGAAGAGAGCTCCTGGGGCCAAACTTCATGTGAGTTAGCACTCATGCTGGGGTTGCTTCTCTGTGATGCAGCTGCATTTAGAGTCAGCCATGTTCCTGTAAAGAAACTCCCCCCCCCCACACACACACNCCAAAAAAAAAAAAAAAAAAAAAAAAAAAAANAAAACCCTCACTGGTTCACAAGGTAACCACAAGTTAATAGTTCTACTTAGGTAGAACTATTTCTGTCACTGGTGCCCTATCAGGAGAAAATAGGCAGCTAACTGGACCTGTTGTGAAAGTTTCTATTAGCATTTCTTTACCTTCTATGGACAGGATACATAGCCACTACTTGCTAGGACTGACCTGGCCCTGCTTTGTGGGCCCAGCCTGCTTATTCTGTTATCTATTGTATTTGTCTGACTCAGTTTGGCCAAGGAGTTACTTGGACAGTGCTTTATTTACCACATCCACCTTTCAAGTATAACAAAATCACCTACTCCATCTGCCAACATGGGAGATATTATGTTTTGATACACATCGCTCCCCAGCAGTGCAATGTCAGGANGACTAGAGCTGTCCCCTAGGACAGGGACAAATGATCCAAAAGATACTATTCTCTAACCTAGGACAACCAGTGTCAATACGTTTACATGTCTGTGCCACCATAGATTATGGCTGATCAACTTCATTGAGCCATTGGCAGGACTCTGAGTGGGACTACAGGCTAAATGATAACTACATGTGTGAACATCCTTCTACTCTGGCCAGATGCATCCCTAAAGCCCATTTTTACTGTTCCTNCTAGGAGCACATCTTATGAGNCNCCTGGTAGGAAAAGTGCAAAAATGGTGTTCCTTCAAAAGGAGCCTGCTGCATCAGAGTGTCAACTAGGGACCTGGTAACCTTCTCATTTCAGTATCCCTAACTTAAGGAACACCTGACAGAAAACTGGCTGGCAGATTGGAATGGGCATGAACACAGGGACTGTATTATATTTCAAGAGAGTTTCTATCATGCATTAAGGCACATCCAGGCCTTCCATTCTTTGCATGATGAAATAAAAAGTAGCCCACTTCTCATCGCTGCCATAGCAAGAAATCTGATTTTGGTCCTGGTAGAAACTATAGCCCAGAAGCTAAGGGTCAGTTTTGGCCATGTATGTGAATAAACTAATATGGAAGATCAGTGGCCTGGAGAGANGAAAAAGAACGGGATTCCTGCAATCCTTTGTATGAGACAAATGCCCCAGTCCAACTACAAAGTTTTGACTCTAAAACTTCAGTTATTGGGGCTAGGTGTGGTAGTAGCACAAGCCTTTAAACCTAGCACCCCAGAGTCAGAGATCTCTGTGAGTTTGGGGCTAGCCTGGTCTACACAGTTACTCTGAGCTACATAGTGAGACCCTGTCCAAAATCAAACCCAAAATTAAAATAAAACTTCAGTTGTTTGGGAAAACTGACCTCNCTAGTGGAAGTGTGATTTAAACTTCTGTTGGAAGCCCCACATGCCTGGGCCAAAGATACTACAATGCAGTCACTTAGGAAATCCAATGGTGTGGATCCCCAAACCACTTTGAACAAAACGTTTATCCCTTGTCNAGTTTTTCTCATCTNTGAGAGGCCTGAAACAATGTCAATGCAGATATCAGGNACCGTGCCCTCTGTGGACTATACTGGATATGTGGGGGCACAGCCTAGATTATACTTCCTCTCAACTCATCAGGATTGTGTGTATTGGGGTCTAGCTGTACAGTTTTCTTCCTGTTCCAACTTACCAGTGGGGACCATTTAGAAATCCTAAGTACTGGGAGTCTCAAAGTACATGGTGTGCCCAACAAATTGGCAACTAGAAATAAAATGAGTGGCCATCTGAGTGTAAAATCCATTATCGTGGTCCACCTTCCTGGACAGAGGATGGGTCCTGAG
>NC_034613.1:44266520-44276626 GCF_900095145.1 Mus pahari | reverse complement strand
GAGACATTTCTGCTCCTGTAAGTAACCCCTCACCCATATTCCTGTAAGGAATCCCAGTAAAACTCATTGATCCACCAAGTTGGACTTCAGTGACATCTATAATGTAATCAGTCGNAATTCTACCACAGTTAATGCAACAGCCAAAATTTGGCCTTTATTATTATTACAGATTATTTATATTTGCTTGTTTATTGTGTATAAGAACAACTCAGTGAAATTCTCTCTTTCTTCCGTGTGGATTCAGGCCTTGAAATCCAGTTAGCAGGCAGGGAAACAAGAAATTTGACTTACTGAACCTTCTTGCCAGCGCTGATTTTGCTATCTTTAATGCATACAACAGAAAATGGGCAAAATTCAAATTATTTGTATTTATTTATTCAAATTCATTTATTTAATGTGTTTGTGTGCACGTGTTCGCTTGCCACAGTACATGTGTGTGGATGACAGAGAACAACTTGCAGAAATTGATTTTCTCCTACTGTTTGCATACTAGGCATCAAACTAAGGTCTTTAGGCTTGGCACTAAGCACCTATAGAAGCTGAGACATCTTGGTAACCGGAATTCTTCCACCTTGGATGGGTGCAGCAGAAAGTAGCTTTAATTATTTTGTTTTATTTTATTTCTTTTGGGGGGGGCACATTTCACTCACTGCTGCACAGACCTGGCAGCCATAAAGAGAATTTGACAAAAATTGGTTCTCTCCTTCTACATCATGGATGCAGGAACTCATTCCATCAGGTTTGGTGGCAAGTACCGTTTTACACCCCCCTCAGCCATTTCACTAGTCCTAATTCTACCATGTTGAAAAATATACCCCAAATGGTTTAATTAATTTATTTTCTGTGTGTTTGTATGTGAACACAAGGGCACAATGACAACAGTGTAGCGGTCAAAGGACAAGTTGCAGAAATCAGTTCTCAATTTCCACTGTGGAGTTCTGGATTCAAATTTAGGTTGTGAGGTGTAGTGGCAAACCCCTTTACTCATTGAAGCATCCTGATGTTGTAATTCTATCTTGAATGCATACAATAAAATTGTAAATTTTTTTTGTGTGTGTGTGGGGGTTTCAAAGACAGGGTTTCTCTGTATAGCTCTGGCTGTCCTGGAACTCACTTTGTAGACCAGGCTGGCCTCCGAACTCAGAAATTCGCCTGCCTCTGCCTCCCTAGTGCTGAGAACAAAGGCGTGCACCACCACGCCCAGCTCAAAATTGTAAATTTTTAAATTACACTTGTTTGTTGGAGTGTGGAGAGGTGAAATATGCACACATATCATGACACACAAAAGAAAGAAAGTCAAACAACTGGAGGAAGTGGGTGGGCGGGTGGGGGAGCACCCTCACATACAGGTGGAGAGAGAATGGAGGGGATAGGGGGGTTGTGGAGGGGAAACTGGGAAAGGGGAAAACATTTGTAATGTAAATAAATAAAAACCAATAAAGAGGCCAGCCTGGTCTACAGAGGGAGTTCCAGGACAGCCAGGGCTAAACAGAGAAACCCTGTCTCGAAAAACAAAAGAAAAACAAAAACAACAAACAAACAAAACAAAACAAACAAACAAAAAACAAACAAAACCAAAAACCAATAAAAAATGGGCGGAAAAATGAACTTGGCGAAATCAGTTCTCTCCAGGGGGTGGGTTCCAGTCATCAGTTTGGCCGCAAGTCTGTACCAGCTGAACCATAAGGTTTGCAGGAGTGGGGTTGGGGAGGGGTATGTGTGGTGGAGGGACATTAACTGAACTGCTCTTTACAAGAACATGGGAGTCATGGGATTTTGTGGAGTCTAGTGATTGTCTTTCATTGCTTTATTGAAATATTAGAACAAACGCAAAAATCTTGACACTGATAAATTAGAATAGAACCCTCCAACAGCAGGAGGGCCTGAAAAGCAGCTTTAACACTCAACAGAATGCATGAGCGTGAGTGAGGCGCTAAGATCTTTGCTACTACTCTTCATCCTCCACTTGGTGGCGTACCTGCACATCTTAAGTCTGCCTTACTCAGCTTTTGCCCTTTCCCCCACCCCACACCGCCCTCCTGCTGGGCTGGGACTCAAACTTTTGGCTCCTCCCAGCTCCGCCTACTTGCCCTTTTTGCCTCCTGTTTGGAGCTCGCTGGCTCTGCCTCCCTCGAAGGTTTTCCGGGTCCTCCGTACTTATAGCTCAAAAAGGCACAGGACACGGGACAATGTTCACAGTTCTATGGACTTTCTACAATAGACTTAGAGCACAAGACCGAGAAACCATGGCCAACAACAATCTGAACCGCCCGCTCAACACTGATGTGGCTGATTCTTCCGACTCCAACTCAACACCTGACACTGCTCCGCCACAATCTTCCAGCGACCCTCAAGTGATCGGCCACCAGGCTCCTAGTCCCAGCGCCTCCAGCCGCACTGAGGACTGCTCGTCCAGTTTCGCGAGAGACCTGAACAGCTACAATAATGGTCAGTCGGGGGCAACTGGTGCGGTGTCCTGGGAAGCTCCCCAGGAGCCCTCAGGGGCTAACGCAGTGTCTCAGATCCACCCGGGGAATGGCGAGCATAGCCTGCAGCAGAAGCCTAAGCCACAGAAGGTGAGCGGCTCGAGCTCCCTGGCCACTTCTGAACGCTATAAGACTGAGCTGTGTCGGCCCTTTGAGGAAAGCGGCATTTGCAGGTACGGTCACAAGTGCCAGTTCGCGCATGGCTACCGCGAACTGCGTACCCCGTCAAGGCACCCCAAGTACAAGACAGAGCCTTGCCGCACCTTCCACAGCGTCGGCTTCTGCCCCTATGGCACTCGCTGCCACTTCATTCACAACCAGCCTGAGCAGCAACTTGTGCCTTCCGAGAGTGCCTTTGAGGAGCCCAGCTCCTTCAGTGGCTCCAACGTGCTGCATTTGGGCGTCAACGGGGAGCAGCAGCCCGGACTGCAGAGTGAAAGCCCTTCGGGCTTCCTGTCGGTCAACAGCCAAGCCCTCCAGGCATCTCTGCTGCTCAACCAGCAGGCTTTGAGCTCAGGTGGGGTTCTGCCCTCATCACACTCTGCCGCCGCCGCCGCCAACGTCCGGATGATGTGCTGCAAAACATCATCCTCTACTACAGCCCAAGACCCTGACAAAGATGCTAACAACGACCCGAGCAACGACTCTGCCAACGACGCCCTCGCCTTTCCCCAGGAGCCGGGTGACTTCTCTCCTGTGGCATTCCAGAACCCTAACAATGCTACCACGACTCCCGCTGCCTCCTACAACAACCAGCAGCAGATGGGCCTGGCAGCTTCCGCACAGTTCCAGATGCCCCTTGCCGGGCCTCTGCCTTCAGCCACCATCTTTGGCCAGGCTGGTGTTGGCCCTGCCCTTGCTCCTGGTGCTGCCATAGCTCCTGGAGCTGCCCTCACTCCTGTGGCGGCCCTTTCTCCTGGGGCGGCCATGGCTCCTGGAGCTGCCCTCGCTCCTGGGGCGGCCCTCACTCCTGTGGCGGCCATGGCTCCTGGGGCGGCCCTCGCTCCTGGGGCGGCCCTCACTCCTGTGGCGGCCCTTTCTCCTGGGGCGGCCATGACTCTTGGAGCTGCCATGGCTACTGGGGCTGCCATGGCTACTGGAGCTACCCTCACTCCTGGGGCAGCCCTCGCTCTTGGAGCTGCCATGGCTGCTGGGGCGGCCCTTACTCCTGGAGTTGCCATGGCTCCTGGGGCTGCTATGGCTGCTGGAGCGGCCCTCGCTTTTGGGGCTGCCATGGCTACTGGGACTTCCCTCACTCCTGGGGCTGCCATGGCTCTTGGTGCTGCCATGGCTACTGGAGCAGCCCTCGCTCCTGGGGCAGCAGTGGCTCCTGGGGCAACCCATGCTCCTAGGGCTGCATTCACTCCTGCAGCGGCAGCCCTCGCTCCTGGGGCAGCCCTCCCTCCTGCGGCTGCCCTCACTCCTAGAGCAGCCCTCGCTCCTGGGGCGGCCCTCGTTCCTAGGGAGGCCTTCACTCCTGGGGCTGCCCTCCCTCCTGCGGCTGCCCTCACTCCTAGAGCAGCCCTCGCTCCTGAGGCGGCCCTCGTTCCTAGGGAGGCGCTTGCTCCTGGGGCTGCCCTCGCCCCTGGAGCAGCCCTCACTCCTGGGGCTGCATTTGCTCCTGGAGCGACCCTCGCTCCTAGGGCTGCATTTGCTCCTGGAGCGACCCTCGCTCCTAGGGCTGCATTTGCTCCTGGAGCGACCCTCGCTCCTAGGGCTGCATTTGCTCCTGGAGCAACCCTCGCTCCTAGGGCTGCCCTTGCTCCCAGAATTACCATCACTTCTGGGGCTGCCATTGCTCCAG
This sequence comes from Mus pahari, assembly GCF_900095145.1. NCBI lineage: Eukaryota > Metazoa > Chordata > Mammalia > Rodentia > Muridae > Mus > Mus pahari. The sequence continues at coordinate 44,272,336 of NC_034613.1, read as the reverse complement.
GAGTTGCCACAGCCTCTACCAGCATATTGGCTCCAGGTGCTGCAACTGCCACTGTGGGCAATACATCCTCAACTACAATCACTGCTGCCACCGCTGCAGAGGGTGCCGCACCATACTTCACCTTCCAACAGCCAGATGTCGTCGAGTCAGAGTCTGAGTCTGAGTCGCTGGAGTTCGACGTGGTCACCAGCACCCTGGATTCCCTGTTGGTCAGTGATGACGATGAGGAAGACTTCCCGAGGCGTTCCTCAAGCTCCAGCAGCCCCAATGACTCCGAGTTCGACAACACCAACTCCAGCCGCCGTCTGCCCATCTTCAGCCGTTTCTCAGACTCTGACAAATGAAGCAAAAAGATGCCAGTGGTAAGAAAGAGGTGGTGTTGGGGTGTTGGGGGAAATCTCTTGCTGTTTCTCTCCCCTGTTGAAAGCACTGGGGGTGAGGGTGGGGTGGGGTGACAAAGCCATAGGCCAATTTGAGGGCCTCTCTGAAAGCTTGGACTCAGAGGTTGTGGGGGGACCCCATTCTCGTTTTGGTTTTCTTGTCTTGGTTATTGTTTTCATTGTTATTATGGAGCTTAATTCTTGTTGAAAGGAAAAGGCAAAGAACTTTTTGTGTTAAGAAATGTGTGGTTCTGAGGAAGATAAAAACACCAACAAACCCACACGGTTTTTTGAGACACAATTAAAAAAAAAAAAAAAGGCCTAGCAGCATTTTTTTCCCTGATTACATCTCTCGTGGGAATTCTTACCTTGAACGGCGTAGAATTGTCTTAGACCAGTGTCAGCAAAACAAGTGGCCCCTCCCTTGCTATACTTTTAGAATTCAACATTTTGCCAAGAGTATGCCTTGATAATAAATAACCCTTGGCTCCTCCATAGTCTGTGGTTGTTTCTGTTTTTAAAAACAAAATTAGAAGTGACTTGGGGGGGCAAGAGAAGCTTGCCTTCCAAAATTTGATACTGGTTTCATCGCCACCAGTTTGTGAATGATTAGCTTAGAGCCATTTCATGGGCTCTCTGGAAGCCTCCAGAAGAGATTAGCTTAAGTTGTTGGAGGAAAAACCTGCTTAAGTTTTAAGGGTTTTAGGTAGATTTGCACTGCTGTGCAATAAGTCAATATAAAGAAAACCATTTGTTTATGATCTTGTGAAGAATATATGCTTAAAGTTCTGTTTGCACTGTGACCATCTAGCTAGTGATAAAACAATAGATACATTCCTTTTTTTGAAATCAAAACTTTTATTTTATGACTGAATGAAATCCTCATGATGAACTGGATGCTGCGACAGCTGCCTTCTTGTGTTTAGGTGTCGTTCCCTCACGGAATCCATGTCTGCATCTGTGGTAGACAATCCTTAGATGCCTTCATCTGACCAGTTCCGATACTGTTTCATCTCTTAGCCTTGTCACTCCACTTATACTTTCTCTTGTGTTTAACAGGTTAGCCACGTTTGCCACAGGTCAACGTCTGAAGGTGGTAGGCCTTGGAGCTACTGCAGCAGCACATCATGTACATCTTATTGTGACGCTTTCCAAAGGATGACGTTCCTTTCATCATCCTGCTTCCACCAGCAAGGCCAAAGAGCTAGATACATTCCTATATTATGCTCGATATTATTAACAGATGGGATGTAAAGATGTTCTTTCCATGGTTCTATACATTTATGTGCATACATATCTTTGAATAAAATGCACTCTATTAAATGTCTTCTTTCGCAATTTCATATATGTGTAATGGCTCTGGTTATTCTTCCCCCAACCCTCCCTTACCTTCCTCCCAATATTGGCAGTACTTTAAGGCAAGTGGACCCCACTGTAGTTGGTATAGGACATAGCCAGACGCCAAATTCCTCCTTTTTTAGTACCCCTACACACAGGTCCCTTTCCCATGTTCAGGTGTTTTTGTTTTGTTTTGTGATATAGAGAGCCTAACCAGGCCTATCTCTGTGGATACATGCCTGATGATATTGACTCCCTCTCCCTTCGGCTCCTAATAATATAGCTAATAATATAGCTCAAAGGTGTAGGATCCCTCCCACAAACCACCTCCATCCATTAACTTAAGATACTGCATAATTTCATTATTTTCCTTCCATGTTTATATAAATTTCAAAATAACACTATTTTTTAAAGAAAATTATTTATTTGTGGTGTGAGAATGTATGGAGGCCAGAAGGACACAAACACTATATGGGAATGTTATTTCTTTCCACCTCTTGGATCTTAGGATTAAACTCTGGTCATCAGCCTCGCCAACAGGTACCTTTACTCAGTGTTAAATGAAGACAGTAACCATTTCTTCTCCATAAGGCTTCTTGTGACTATGGTTTCAGGTCTGGGTGACTTGTTCAAATAGGATACAAAGGTTTATGGGCTAAAGAGATGGCTCCTCGGTTAAGAATACTGGTTGCAGCCAGGCAGTAGTAGTGCACACCTTTAATCCCAGCACTTGGGAGGCAGAGGCAGGAGGATTTCTGAGTTCGAGGCCAGCTTGGTTTACAGGCAGATTTCTGAGTTCGAGGTCAGCCTGGTTTACAGAGTGAGTTCCAGGACAGCCAGGGCTACACAGAGAAACCCTGTCTCAAAAAACCTAATAATAAATAAATAAATAAATAAATAAATAAATAAATAAATAAATGTCAGGCAGTGGTGGTACACACCTTTATTCCCAGTTCTTGGGAGGCAGAGGCAGGTGGATTTCTACACCGATAGAGAGACTCTACAGAGTGAGTTCCAGGACAGCCAGGGATTCACAGAGAAATCCTGTCTCTGGGGGAAAAAAAAACAAAAACAAACAAGCAAACAAAAAGAACCACTGGTTGGTTTTCCCTAGCACCTAATTAGAATCTCCACACTCACACAGTGGCTCCCACAGGTCTGTAACTCTAGCTCTAGAAGATCAGATGCCCTCGTCTGCCCTCTGCTAGCATCGGACACATGGGATGTATAGATAAACACACAGACAAAACAACCATACACATAAAATACTTTTTTAGTGCTAATGTTATGATCAGTGCTGGCACCATCATCATCAATATTATTTTGATGGGAGGGTACAGGGTCTCACTGTGTAACCTTGACTGACTTGGAACTCACTATTTAAATCAGGCTGGCCTTAAACTTCTAAAGATCCACCTACCCCTTTGGTTGTCTTCTCATTTGGGGGGGGGGGGTGTGATGCAGAGGGATCAGGATGATCTTGGCACCACAGGCACTGGCACTGTTAGGTCATACCAATGAATTATGAAGATTATTTTTGCTGAACCATAGAATCCAATGTCCTGTTTCTCATCCTTGGCCCATATTATTCACTGCTTATTATTCAAGCCACTACATTCTACTCCTTGGCCCACATAGGCTGGTAGCTACATCATAATGCAAAGTGTATTTAGTCTAAGTTAAAAAATCCACAGTTTATTATCATCTCAATACTATTTAAAAATTCAAAGTCTCTCTGTCAGTGTTCTTTTTTAATTTCAACTTTATTTATTACTTATTTCCTTTACATCCCACTCACTGACCCTCTCCTAGACACCTCCTCCCACAGCCCTTCCCCTCCACCTTCCCTTCTCCTCTGAGCAGGTGGGGGCCCCCTGGGTATCCCCTTACCCAGACACTTAAAGTCTCTGCAAGATTAGGTGCTTCCTCTCCTACTGAGATCAGATGAGGCAGTCCAGCTAGAAGAACATATCCTACAGACATTTGAATGTTTTAAATACCATCAGAGCGTTAATCAGAAGTATCAAATTTATAAATGGGGAATCAAGAAAGTCATGAGCTGATAAATCAGCTTTGGATCTTTTATATTAGTTTCTAAAATATTTTATATTTATATATTTCATATTTGGTCTGAAATATTTGTTTCTTATTGAGATTAAAATCTCCTTAAATTATACCTATTTTTGAAATATTTGATGTGATCTACTATAACAAATTAAGAAGTAGTGATAAAACAAAAAATTATAATAAAAGAGAACATTTTTGTCATCTCAAAAAAAAAAAAGTTCAAAGTTTCTTCTGAGACTTGTGTCAATGTCTTAATTGTAACTCCCTGTAAAAGATACAATGGCACAGGATACACATTACAATTCCAAAAAGAAGGAAAGGGAGCCTAGTGAGGACATACTGGACCAAAGCAACCTTGCTGGGCAAACTCCAAACTCTGCATCTCCATGTCTGTTGCCAAAGTATTCTTCTGATCTCCAACTCCCTTCAGCTTTGTTGACTGCAGCACACTTTTTTCTCTTGAACTGTTTCTACATCCTGTTAGCATTTCTCCTCAGCAGCTATCACACAGCTCTGGAATCTCCAACACCTTGGGATCTCCAACCCAATCCAGGCTTGAGCTTCACAGCTTTATGCAAAGGCCTCTCTGGCCCTCCATTCAAGTACATCCCTGACACATGCCTGACTTCAGTGGCTTTCCTTAGCCCAGGGAGAGGACAGTTCATAACTCCTTTCTTCTACCCTTGATTCTGAAGCCAGAAGTACAAGTGGTGAAGTTCTGCTGCTTCCTGGTGATGGAACTTGGCCCTCTTGTTCAATTACATTTGCATCAACTTTCTGTTGTTGATGGTTTCCTTCACGGTTTAAGCTTTTCTTTAATTATCTTTCGAAAGGTGGAAGCTTAGCTGGGTAACATGTTGCCCTGAAGTCATCACTCCCTTTATTCCATTTAGCATCAGGCTCTTCTTCAAACTTATCTCCTCAAGACCTGAACTTTCTGTCTTCTATATTACATTTCCTGGTTCTCCTTTTCTCCTCAAACTGTATGCTTAGTATTTGTCCAGATTGCTCCTTTTCATTATATATATATATATATATATATATATATATATATATATATATACCCTTTCCCTGATCTGTGGAAAAGTGACCACTAATAATCATGTGACATAGTCAATACTAAGATTTTCATTGCCATTAATCTAAAACTCTTGAATTTAGCCTAGGCAGATTTTTTAGGACCCAGTCAGAAAGTAGCCGCATCTTTGCCAAAATATCACAAGAATGGTCTCTAGACCACTTACTAATATTCTTCCGCCTGAAACTTCTTGAGCTGGGCCCATGTAGTTCAAATCACTCTCAGTACTGTCTTCCATGTTCCTACTAGGATGGTCCATTAAGCTCAGTTTAAAGTTTCCAACTCCTTTTCTAGTCTAAAGTTCCAAAGTCTTCCATATTACTCCAACAAACTGCATAGTCAGGCCTATCACAGCAACACTCTGCTCCCTGGTACGAATTTCTGTCTTAGTCACTGTTGTATTTCTATGAAGAGACACCACGACCAAGGCAACTCTTATAAAAGAAAGCATTCACTTGGAGATGGCTTACAGTTTTAGAGGCTTAGTCCATTATCATCATGGCAGGAAACATAGGAGTACCCAGGCAGACATGGTGCTGGAGGAGTAGCTGAGAGTTCAAGATTGGGATTCACAAACAGCTGCAAGAGAACTGAATCTGGCATGGGCTTCTGAAACCCCAAAGCCCATCCCAATGACACACTTCCTTCACCAAGCCTATACCCACTCCAACAAAGTCACACCTCCTAATTCTTTTAATCCTTTCAAATAATGCCATTCCAGAAAGGCTAAGCATTCAATAAGGAGCTTATAGGGGCCATTCTTTTTTTTTTTTAAAGTAAAGTTACACTAATTTATTAATGAATCCATCCATTAAGAAACATTCATTATATCAGTGATATAGATATCTTTCATTTTCAAAAAATTTAAAGTCTACTTGGATGATGATTTTTTAAATCTATTTAAAACATAAAATAAGTTATAATTAAGAAAACAAAGATTAACCCACTCACTT
>NC_034613.1:44262810-44266100 GCF_900095145.1 Mus pahari | reverse complement strand
GCCTCACAAGAGGCCGCAATATCAGGGTTATAGGGTTCATTCTTATTCAAGTCAACACAGCTCCTAGAAATGCTTCCAAATGGCAAGTGGTGGCTAACAGGCAATCTAAGCATGCTTCGAGGCTCCAGGAATACAGTGATGGGAAGAAAAAAAAGAAGAATTTGTTGGCCATATATGGAAAACTAACATGTGGGAGTGGGGAATGAAGTATTCTCATATATCCATAAAGGTTTCTCAAGTGTAACTTCCTGGCCAGCAGAAGCAGCACTACCCAAAACAGCTTAGAAAACAATTTTGGGATTTGACAGAAAATGAAAAGTACTTGGTTTCCTGGCCCAGCCCAGTGCCGTCCTTTTGGCTCCATAGTGTCATATTCAGCCAAACAATTTAATTACACTATCTTAAAATTTTCCTTGCTTATTTGTTTGTGCACGTGTATAGATATGTCATTGCATCATTGTGAAAGCCAGAGGACAGCTTGTGGGAGTCAGTTCTTCTCTTCCCTTACGTATGTCCTGTGGCACAAACTCAGATGATCATGCTTGCAGGGCAGCACTTTTACCAGTTAAGCCATTTCACCAGACCTTGTTTTTCTCTTTAATGCAAGAATCAAAGATAATTTGAGAGCTAGAACAACCTTAATAATAAGACAGGAGTCAGGGACTCTGGGCCAGAAACCAGAGATTCTATAATCTGCCAGGGGTAGCATAGACTCTAGAGATCAGGGCACAGCTGCTCATACCCTGCTATGCGAAAGCTGCCACAACTATTTCTACAGAAACCTGCAAGATCCCTGTGAGTGTGACTTCACACCTTTTACCAGGAAGACCAAAGACTATAGTAGCTTCTCAACCCCAAGCCACTGCAAATTCATTAGGACCTGGCTGCTGGCTGAATCTATATGGTGCAGGTAGCACGTATTTCCCCTGGGTCTCAGCAACTCATTGTCTATAAAAGCTTCAGAGATGTTCATGCCATTCTTCTCCATGATGGCATTCTCCCACTGCCCAATATTTGCCAGTCACTAAGGTGGAGTTGGGTATAGAAGACCCTAAGGATATGGGGCCCTGCTTGTGACGGCTAACACTCTTGTACTAGTCTCATTTACACTTGAGTCTGTCCGTTCAAGGGCCTTAGCCTTGAGTTCCACAGGAAGTAGAATGTAAGAGGTATGGTCAGTGGTAGCATCTGGTACCATGAGGAGAAAAGATGTTTTGAGACATATACTAGGTTCTCTACCTGTACCACCTGCCCTGCTTGGCCCAAGAGAGCGTGGTATATGACTCAGTTTCTTCTTTCTGTCCTTGCAATCCAGAGATGATTATAATGCACACTCAGCTGGCCAAATGACTATCACAGAAACTCTATTCATGGTCATCTCTTTTCCACTGGGTTAGAGAAGGAAACACAGGAGGGAAGGAGTGTTTCTTTTACCAGGACTTTTCAACATTGCCCCCACACAAACAACATTTCTATCCCCACTTGAAGCATAGCAATTTTGGCTATTATAGGTAATTAGATTGCTCTAGGAATTTCTGTCTCAGCCTCATGAGTCCTGAGAGATGATACCATCAAGGACACATGACTTTTACATGGGGACTAAGGGATCAGAACTCCAGCCTTTACATTTAACTCATCAATCACTGTGTTATTTTCCCAGCCCCTGATTCAAGGTGTTAGAAGATGAAACAAGTAACAATTTTCAACTGTTTTGAAATGTATATGGTAGTGCCCCAAAATGAAACAGTTTCATAATTCATTTGGCCTTTGGTTATAGAAATAAATGCGCCCTATATTTTTTCATTAAAGTAATGTTATGATTCCCCGAGAACACTCTGAGGCATAACTCTGGGCACATTTAATTAAGGACTCTGAAGGTGGAAACCAACAATGTGTTTTCAAGTTCTCTTGGTGGTTTTGCTCAGTGCTAATGTTAAGAGAAACATTGATACAAATAATACAGGAAAATACCAGGTGGTGAGGCTTTTGGATGGTGGTGGGTTAGAAAGAGAGACCCTGGGCACTCCAGAGCTGACCCTGTACCACAGCTCTCCATACCCAAATTCCTCTCAGAGAGAACTGGACTTCCAGGAGGGCTGACACACAGGCTTGCAGGAGGGACAAGCCAAAGTCAGAGACTGTGAGATAACCAGCTGACACCAGAGATAACCAGATGCTCTTACAAGGACAAGAACATAAGCAACAGAAACTAAGGTTACTTGGCATCATCAGAACCAAACTCTCTCACCATAGCAAGTCCTGGATATACCATCACACCAGAAAAGCAAGACATGGATCTAAAGTCACTTCTTATGATGATTATGGAGGACTTTAAGAAGGAAATACTGGAAATCACAGGTAAACAGATAGAAGACTTTAAAGTGGAAACACAAAAATCCCTTAGAGAGTTACAGGAAAACGATACCAAACAGGAGATGGAATTGAACAAAAGCATCCAAGATCTAAAAATGGAAGTAGAAACAATAAGGAAAACCCAAAGGGAGACAACTCTGCAGATAGAAACCCTAGGAAAGAAATCGGGAACCATAGATGCAAGCATCAGCAACAGAATACAAGAGATGGAAGAGAGAATCTCAGGTGCAGAAGATTCCATAGGGAACATGGGCACAACAATCAAAGAAAATGCAAAATGCACAAAGATCCTAACTCAAAACATTCAGGGAATCGAGGAGACAATGAGAAGAGCAAACCTTCAGTTAATAGGAGTAGATGAGAATGAAGATTATCAACTTAAAGGGCCAGCAAATATCTTCAACAGAATTATAGAGGAAAACTTCTCTAACCTAAAGAAAGAGATGCCCATGAATATACAAGAAGCCTGCAGAACTCCAAATAGACTGGACCAGAAAAGAAATTCCTCCTGACACATAATAATCAGAACAACAAATACACTAAGTAAAGACAGAATATTAAAAGCAGTAAGGGAAAAAGGTCAAGTAACATATAAAGGCAGGTCTATTAGAATTACTCCAGACTTCTCACCAGAGACTATGAAAGCCAGAGATCCTGGACAGATGTCAAACAGACCCTAAGAGAACACAAACGCCAGCCCAGGCTACTATACCCAGCAAAACTCTCAATTACCATAGATGGAGAAACCAAAGTATTCCATAACAAAACCAAATTCACACAATATGTTTCAATGAATCCAGCCCTTCAAAGGATAATAATGGAAAACCACCAATACAAGGACAGAAACAATGCCCTAGAAAATGCAAGAAAGTAATCCTTCTACAGACCTAAAAGAAGACGGCCACAAGAACAGGATG
>NC_034613.1:44261665-44262799 GCF_900095145.1 Mus pahari | reverse complement strand
TTCTTAAAGTCCATGACCACTTTTGCAATCGGTGTCTCCTGACTTCTCCTGTGCACATTAACCAGCACATACGTGACAACTCCTTGGCAACTGTGAGTGTCTTATACACCTTAGAGTTCAAATGCTATGGTTGTCACTGTGTCTGCGGGTGGACNTGATTTTAGGGTCCACAGTCACTGTAAAGTGTTCCTTAACAGGTTACCACGGTGAGAAGCAGCAGGTAGAGAGTTTAAGGACTCATTATAGACAGGTCTGTGAGCACAGGGATTTAAACCCTGCATCTAGGGAGAATGACAGAGAAGGATCACATGTCCCAGACCTTAGAAGCTTCAGATCAAGCCTGAGTCCATCCTGGCCAACAAAGTGAGTCCTTGAGTCTACCTCCCAATGTGAGGAAAGGACCTGGAGTGGGGCTGAGGTGTACCCTGGTTGTGTGACATGCAGGAGACCCTAGGTTCCATCTCCAGCATGACAACCAGATAAGTCATGAAACAAATTTGTATTCATGAGNCCAAGGCTCACACTGTAGCACTACACAGGGCCAGGACCCATTCTTTAGGCAGCTGAAGTTGGCATCAACCTTGGGACCCTTGGATGCCACTCACCTCAGAGCACCTTACATGGCCCTAGACTCCCATCCACCCACAGACCTTCTACTCATTCCTCTTGAGGGTTGACTAAATCTGTAAGATCAGGCGGAAGTCAACAAAGGGAGTTGGGTGAATTCATGGCCCCTGAACATCCAACCATGCCAAACAACTTGGACTGAATTCATTCTTGCTTCCAAATACAAGCTGCATGTGGAAACAAGGGGCAGTCCATGTTCACAAGAAGAGGGCTTCCCTGCTCCTGGAAGGAGAAGAAAGTCTCTCAAGTGCCCTTTGTATCCTTGATGGTGGGAACTGGTCAAAGTACCTTCCCACATTGGACCACCATGAGAATTTGTCTGAGGTTCAATTTCACCCAACTCATGGGTACCTGGGGACACCCTCCAGCTCAGTGGCCACTGAGGACAGCTGCAGGCCTGATCATTCACTAACACTCACTCTCTCTCTCTCTCTCTCTCTCTCTCTCTCTCTCTCTCTCTCTCTCTCTCTCTCTCTCTCTCACACACACACACACACACACACACAC
>NC_034613.1:44253155-44260620 GCF_900095145.1 Mus pahari | reverse complement strand
GTTTGCAGAGTGTCATTTTCCAGCCGTGGAACCTGGACAACTTCAATGCCTTTCTGATCACTGTGAAATCAGTCTCCCTCAGAAAGCTACCCCAACCCTGACTCCAGCCTCTGGTCCCTCTTTCTCCTTCCTTGTGCTCCAGGCTTTGCCTGTGCTCAGGGCAGAGCAAGGTCCTGGGAACATCAAGGATGGCCAGGGACTCCTGCTCACAAGATGTTGGAGCATCGTAGGGAGGCCCTGAGGGCTCTGTTCCAGTCAGTCTAACTTATCCCCAGGTTGTGAACACTTTAGTGAGTACATCAGAAGCCACTCCTCAGCTCCAGGCTTAAAGCCACAGACTCCTTGGTCCCCTCACTCTCTGGCATTTCCACAGCTGATCAACGCAGTATTCATTGCTGGGTCCACTGTACCCAGGGCTCTCAGTTGTAACAAGTTGTCACAGGACACAGGACCATGCAGCACAGTAGGGAAGCTGAGGCCCCACACCTTCACACTGCCTGTTTGCCTCATTTTCATTCCTGTGTTGTGATCTGAGACCTTCAGGAGTGGCTGCTGATGTCCGTTGGGACTAGGGCAGGAATCTTGAGGAGTGACACAAAGCAGCTATCCCAACAGCTTTGATGGAATCTCATTTCTGCGTAGTCACAAAAAACAAGGTATAGAGTTTTGTGTTTTGAAACAAATAGGCAGTGCTGGGATTTTACCTAAAAGGTACTCAAGAGGGACCTGTGTCCTTCTGCTTCCCAATGAAACTCGAATCACAGAATGTTTAGACAAAACAGTGAGGGACTCTACTTGCTGGGTAGTCCCCAAAGGGTGTCCAGAAGACCATTGAATGTTTGGACATGGCCAGGTTGCTCTGTAGCCCAGGCCCTACTGTGAAGAGGAACCCACAGAGCAGGCTGAAAGACCTTGGGGGAGGGTATTGGAGAGCACAACCTTCCCCTCTTTGTAATGAGCTGGATGCTCTGGACGCTGTGTAGGCTTTCCTTCCTCTGTCTGGAAAGTGATGCATGTTTGTAAAACCCCTTCAGCACAGCNCTGCTTCTCTAGGATTCAGAGCTCTGGAAAGAAACTCCGAGTAACCAGATGATTGAGAAAATGGGCAGATGATAGGCTCCAAGCTCTGCTGGCTACAAGGTGGAGTTTATATCACCTTGCTGGAAAGTTCTAGGAGGCAATCCCCACTTGCCTCTTCTACCTTCTGGTGGGCAAAGCCATGTTCTGTCTGGCCTCACAGGATCTCCCGCTTTGGAAGAATTCTGAATTTGCTAATCTCTCCCTGCTCTTATGGCTTTTCTTGCCAAAGCTGGGCTCGAGGGTAGGGGCTGGAGTATGACTTTCTTTTGGACTTTCTCTCCGAGGCCAGAAGTTGGGATCAGAAGCTCTGGAGCTGAAGTCACTGGGTGTGTAATCCAGCTGAATGTGAGCACTGGGACCCAGATTCCTGGTCTCTGACAGAGCTAGGGGTGCTCCTAATTGCTCAGTCATATCCACAGCTCCTGACTTTGGAGTTTTCCTGAGAATTCGATTCATCAGATTTAGGACCTTCTCTAACCCACTGTGGTCTCCTTTTCACTTAAATTACACTTCCAAGGGCCTTACTTCCAAGTGAGGTCTTATATTACTGTTACACACTGTCATAGTCTGTGGGACACTGTTCCAGGAAGTCCAGCGCCTGTCACACAGTGTGGTCAGTGAGCAGATCTTATCCTGTTTAGTCAGTTATCAGCCTTCTTTGGGGCTCTTGTCCCTGAAGCACAGGGATAGCCAAAGGAAGCGCTATGACAGGGCTCCAGAGAGTGAGGGTCGCCATCAAACAGAGCAGCTGGGCCCCATGAGAAGGGACTGTGGGTAATGGAGAGAGGCCTCAACAGTTAAGAGTGTGAACTGCTCATCCTGAAAACCTGGGTGGGACTTCAGCACTCACCAGGAATTCTCACAACACACAGTAGCTCCACACCCAGATGATCTGCCACCCTCTCCTGGCCTTGAAATGTGTTGCATGCATATGATGCACAGCCAGGCCCACAGAGTAAAAGACTCATACATGCAAAGGAATAGATTAGATTTTAAAAAGAGACTTGTCTATGGGAGGAATGGTCGGAGCACTTGGAGGGGAGAAGTAGCCAAGAAGGAAGCCTCTAGAAACTGGGGTCAAGTGGCTAGAGAAATGGCTCAGTGGTTAAGAACACTGGCTGCTCTTTCAGAGGACCTGAGTTCAAGTCCCAGTATCCACATGGCAGCACACAATATTCTGTACTTCCAGTTCCAGCGGACACCACACCCTCACAACGACATTCAGGCAAAATACCAAAGCACATAGACCAAAAGGAAAGGCAGGAATCCTTAAAAAAGAGTCTGGTACTAAATTTTATGGATGGCAGGAGCAATTAGAAACAAACGATGCTTATGTACATTCAGAGAGTCAGGCCAGCAGCTTGGTATCGTAATACAATCAGGTCAGCATCTTGGTACATTAGGATGGTCAGCTCAGCAGCTTGTTAGCTTAAGGGAGTGAGCCCAGCATCTTGATACCATAAGACATATCAGCAGGTTGGTACCTTAAGCTCAGTTGCTTGGTACCTTGAGAGATTCAGGCCAGCAGCTTGGTACCTTATGTCAGACTGCTAAGCCACTTGGTAGCTTAAGAGAGTCAGTCCAGCATCCTGGTACATTAAGACAGTCAGGTCAGGAACTTGGTATCTTAAGAGAGTCAGGCCAGCAGCTTGGTACCTTAAGACAGTTACCTCAGGAACTGGTTACTTTAAGACAGTCACCTCAGCAGCTTGGTAGTTTAAGAGAATTCAGGTAAAATCCCGGTACCTTAAGTGAGTCAGGCCAGCAGCTTAGTACCTTAAGAGATTCAGGCCAGCAGCTTGGTAGCTTAAGGGAGTCAGCTCAGCAGCTTGATACCATAAGAGATTCAGGCTAGCATCTTGTACATAAGAGAGACAGGCTACCAGCTTGGTATCTTATGAGAGTCAGGCCAGCACCTTGGTAGATTAAGACAGTCAGGCAAGCAATACATCAATAGAGTATTTACATATATAGTACATCAATAGAGTGAGTCTAGAAGCTTGGTACTTTAAGACAGTCAGTCATCTCAGCAGCGTGGGAATTTCAGAGTCAGGTCTGCAGCTTGGTACCCTAAGAGATAAAGGTCAGCTGCTTGGTACCTTAAGAGAGTCCTGCCAGCAGCTTGGTACCTTATTTCAGACAGCTAAGCAGCTTCATATCTTAAGAGAGTCAGTCCAGCCTCCTGGTACATTGAGACAGTCAGCTCAGGATCTTGGTATCATAAGAGATTCAGGCCAGCAGTTTGGTACCTTAAGTGTCAGGCCAGCACGTTGGTATATTAAGACAGTCAGTGCAGCTGCCTTGTAGATTAAGACAGTCAGGCTAGCAGCTTGGTACCTTAAAATATCCAACTCAGCATCTTGGTACCTTATGAGAGTTAGGCTAGCAGCTTGGTACAATAAGAGAATCAGGACAGCAGATTCGAATGTTAAGAGATTCAGGCCAGCAGCTTGTTACCTCAAGACAGTCAGCTCAGGAGTTTGGTACTTTAAGACACTCAGCTCAGCATCTTGGTAGCTTAAGAGATAAAGGCCAGCCTCTTGGTACCTTCAGAGAGTCAGTCCACAGGGTCCCTTTGGACTTTCTTCTTCAGCCAGGAGGGGGAGCTGAATTCCAGACCTCTGTGCACCTTCCCTGCCAGAGGAGAGATTGCCTGCAGAGAGTGCTCTGACCACTGGGACTTAGGAGAGGGATGGACTCCCAGGAGTGCTGACAGAGGCTAACCGAATAACAGGAGGAAGAAACTCCAGGCAGAGACAACTAGAACATCTAACACCGGAGATTATCAGATGGCAAAAGGCAAACATAAGAATCTTACTAATAGAAACCAAGACCACTTGGCATCATCAGAACCCAGTACTCCCACCAAAGTGAGTCCTGGATACCCCAACACACCCAAAAAGCAAGATTCTGGTTTAAAATTATATCTCATGATGCTGGTAGAGGACTTTAAGATGGGCATTAATAACTCATTTAAAGAAATAAAGGAGAAAACTGCTAAACAGGTAGAAGTACTTAAAGAGGAAGCACAAAACTCCCTTAAGGAATTACAGGNAAACACAACCAAACAGGTGATAAACTTGAACAAAACCATCCAAGATCTAAAAATGGAAGTAGAAACAATAAAGAAAGCCCCAAAGGAGACAACTCTGGAGATAGAAATCCTAGGAAAGAAATCAGGAAACACAGATGTGAGCATCAGCAACAGAATACAAGAGATGGAAGAGAGAATCTCAGGTGCAGAAAATTCCATAGAGAACATGGACACAACAGAAAAGATAATGCAAAATACAAAGAGATCTTAACTCAAAACATCCAGGAAATTCAGGACACAATGGGAAGACCAAACCTAAGGGTAATAGATATACATTAGAATGAAGATTTTCAACTTAAAGGGCCAGCAAATATCTTCAACAAAATTATAGAACACGTCTCATATCTAAAGAAAGAGATGCCCATGAACATACAAGAAGCCTGCAGAACTCCAAATAGTCTGGACCAGAAAAGAAATTCCTTCCAACACATAAGAATCAGAACAACAAATGCACTAAATAAAGATAGAATATTAAAAGCAGTAAGGGGGAAAGGTCAAGTAACATATAAAGGCAGACCTATTAGAATTACACCAGAATTCTCACCAGAGACTATGAAAACCAGAAGATCATGGACTTATGTTATACAGACCCTAAGAGAACACAAACGCCAGCCCAGGCTACTATACCCAGCAAAACTCTCAATTACTATAGATGGAGAAACCAAAGTATCCCATGACAAAACCAAATTCACACAATATCTTTCTATGAATCCAGCCCTTCAAAGGATAATAAAGGAAAAACACGAAAACAAGGAGAAAAATTATGCCCTAGAAAAAGCAAAAAGTAATCCTTCAACAAACCTAAAAGAAGATAGCCACAAGAACAGAATCCCAACTCTAACAGCAAAATTAACAGGAAGCAGCAATTACTTTTCTCTAATATCTCTTAATATCAATGGACTCAATTTCCCAATAAAAAGACAGACTAACAGACTGCCTACACAAAGAGGACTCAACATTTTACTGCATACAGGAAACCCACCTCAGGGAAAAAGACAGACACTACCTCAGAGTAAAAGGCTGGAAAACAATTTTCCAAGCAAATGGTCTGAAGAAACAAACTGGAGTAGCCATTCTACTAATGAATAAAATAGACTTCCAACCCAAAGTTATTAAAATAGACAAGGAGGGACACTTCATACTCATCAAAGGTAAAATCTTCCAAGATGACCTCTGAATTCTGAATATCTGTGCTCCAAATGCAAGGGCAGCCACATTCATTAAAGAAACTATAGTAAAGATCAAAGCACACATTGCACCTCACACAGTAATAGTGGGAGACTTTAACACCCCACTCTCAGACAGATCCTGGAAACAGAAACTAAGCAGAGACACATTGAAACTAACATAAGTTATGAAACAAATTGATTTAACAAGCACAATTTGCAAAACACATGAAACTCAAGAAAAAGGAAGACCAAAGTGTTGATACTTTGTTCCTTTTTATAATGGAAAACAAAACACCCATGGAAGGAGCTACAGACACAAAGTGCAGAGCTGAGATGGAAGGACCATCCGGAGACTGCGCCACTTGGGGATCCATCCCATATACAATCATCAAACCCAGACACTATTGCATATGCCAGAAAGATTTTGCTGACAGGATCCAGATATAGCTATATCTTGTGAGGCTATGCTAGTGTCTGGCAAATACAGAAGTGGACGCTCATAGTCATCTATTAAATGGAACACAGAACCCCCAATGGAGGATCTAGAGAAAGTCCCCAAGGAACTAAAGGGGTCTGCAACCCTATAGGAGAAACAATATGAACTAACCAGTACCCCCGAGAGCTTGTGTCTCTAGCTGCATATGAGCAGATGATGGCCTAGTAGGCCATTAATAGGATTAGAGGGCCTTGGTCTTATCAAGATTATATGACCCAGTACAGGGGAATGCCAGGGCCAGGAAGTAGGAGTGGGTGGGTTGGGGAGCAGGGAGGGTGTAGAGTATAGGGAACTTTTGGGCTAGAAATAACAGAATAGTGGCTATTTCACTTGTGATAAGAGAGAGAGAGAGAGAGAGAGAGAGAGAGAGAGAGAGAGAGAGAGGCCAGCATCAGCATCTTGGGCTTAAGATTTTAAGATTCAGGCCAGCAGTGTGGTAACATAAGAGTCTGACCAGCAACTTGGTAGCTTAAGAGAGTCAGGCCAGCAGCTTGGTAGCTTAAGACAGTCAGGGCAGCAGATTGGAAACTTAAGAGAGTCAGCTCAGGAACTTGGTAGCTTAAATGGGTCAGGCTAGCTGCTTGGTACACTAAGAGAAACAGGCCACCACCTTCAAATGTTAAAAGATTCAGGCCAGCAGGTTGGTACCTCACAACAGTTAGCTCAGGACCTTGGTACTTTAAGACAGTCAGTTCAGCAGCATGGTAGTTAAGAGGTGTTGGGGTCTCCCACCTCCACTAACCACTCTCCCTCTATTGCACCCCCTACAGGCGCACAGAATTGCTACTGAGAAGACCTCCCCAGATCTCCCAGAATGCAGCATCGTCAGACCGCCCTACGTCATCACCACCCACTATCGCTCGGACCAACTACTAACTTCGTCTCTGCCCATGGTCCTCAGATCCGCCTACCGGATACACATCTCCGCTCATGATCGGACCGCACGGCAGAGAGAGTTTTTCAAAGGGACTCAAGGGCAGGCTGAAAACCCTTCCTCGTTTTTAAGAAAGTCCGATTAATAAAAATCATGCTCTGATCAGCAGACCGACAGGGCATTCATTTTCCTTTCGCATCCTCTTTCAGGATGTTCAAGCTCTTCAGTACGAACCCAGTCCAAAGCATTTCTGCCCACGCAGAAATGCACAAAGAGGGTCAGGCCAGCAGCTTGGTAGATTCTGACAGTCCTGCCAGCAGCTTGGTAGCTTCAGAAAGTTAGGCCAGCAG
This sequence comes from Mus pahari, assembly GCF_900095145.1. Lineage (NCBI taxonomy): Eukaryota > Metazoa > Chordata > Mammalia > Rodentia > Muridae > Mus > Mus pahari. The sequence continues at coordinate 44,253,557 of NC_034613.1, read as the reverse complement.
CTGTGTAGCTTAAGACGGTCTGGGCAGCAGATTGGTAGATTAAGAGGGTCCAGGCAGCAGTTTGGTACCTTAAGAAAGTCAGTTCATCAGTTTGGTAGCTTAACACAGTCAGTTCATCAGCTTGGTAGCTTAAGAGAGTCCAGCCAAAATCCTTTTACCTTAAGACAGTCAGCTCAGCATCTTGGTATCTTAACACATTCAGCTCAGAAGCCTGGTAACTTAAGAGAGTCAGGCCAGCAGCTTGGAAGCTTTTGACAGTCTGGGCAGCAGCTTGGTAGTTTAAGAGGGTCCAAACAGAAGCTTGGTAGCTTAAGTGATTCAGGCCAGCAGCCTATACATCATTTACAGACTGAAAAACATTCAATACCGCTGTCAACTCTGCTAACTGAGCTGAAAGCCCAG
>NC_034613.1:44249963-44252420 GCF_900095145.1 Mus pahari | reverse complement strand
AACTATCTTCTGGGGGAAAACAGCTTGATCTGTAAGTCTGAAACCCAAATAATTATAAGGATCCTGAGTCTGTACCTTCTCAGGAACTATTTGCAGCACCTTATCAGCTAAGGTCTGTTGTAAATCTCTATAACATAAAAGCAAGTCCTGAGGGTCTTTCCCACTAATAAGACATCATCTGTGTAATGAATGATGTATATCATTGGCCATTGTTGTCTCACAGGCTGAATGGCTTGTGCCACAAACTTTTAACATAAGGTAGGACTATTAGCCATGCCCTGTGGAAGAACTGTCCATTGATATCTCTTCATAGGTTCCTTAAACTTAATAGAAGGAACACTGAAAGCAAATCTTTCACAATCTTCAGGGTGCAAAGGAATAGTAAAAAAGCAATCCTTTAAGTCTACCACAATTTTATAATATCCTTTAGGAATGGCTACCGGAGACAGAAGCCCAGGTTGTAAAGCTCCCATAGGTACCATGGTTTCATTAACCTTCCTTAGATCTTGTAACAATCTCCATTTACTAGATTTTTTCTTAATAACAAATATTGGAGTATTCCAAGGAGACTGGGATTCTACTAAATGTCCTGCCTCTAATTGCTCCTGCACTAGCAAAGAGATGGCTTCTATTTTCTATTTAGGTAAAGACCACTGATCAACCCACACCAGAATATCATTAAGCCATTGAATTTTATCAGCATGGGATGCAGGCAAGATAGTGACCATTACTGAAAATACCCTAAGCCTTTTATGTTAGAGTGAGGTTTAGGATCTTTAAAAGTCTTAATACCTTGTCCTTCCTTTCCTAGCCCCTGACCAGGCAAAAATCCTTGTCCTAGCATCTGCTAGGACGGCACATTATAATGGCCATCTGTGACAAGAGATCTCTTCCCCATAGGGTAACAGGCAAAAATGTTATGTTTGACATAACATAAGGCTGAATTTGTCCTGAATTGCCCTCCTTATCTCTCCAGGTTAGGAATTTAGAGCTTTGTTTTGGGTTATTGGCATAACCAATTTCTTGAAGGTGAGTAAGCATATCAGACAAAGGCCATGTTGAAGGCCAATCTTGTCCTCTAATAATTGTTACATCAGCTCCAGTATCTATTAATCCTTCAAAGCTCTTTCCTTCAATTATCAATTAAAGGTTAGGTCTCTGACTAGTAATAGATTGAACCCAGTACACATCAGAGGAACCAAAGCCACTCCGTCCTCTCTCATTCTTAACAAATCTGGACGGTAGCGGATGCAAGGATACTAAGATAAGTTGAGCAATTCTTTGATTAGCAGGTACAATTATAATACCATGAGAGGAAGCAGCCATGATTTTAATTTCTCCCTCATAATCATTATCTATAACACCTGGATAAATCTGCAGACCTTTTACAATAGAACTGCTTTGTCCTACAAGAAATCCCCAAGTCTCTGCAGGTAGAGGTCCAAAAACTCCTGTAGGCAGAGTTTGAACTCCCATTTCTGGGGTTAATACTGTGGGTGGTGGAACAGAGGTCCAATCCCGCACTTCCTGGGGTTGCCCTGACAAGTTCAAAAATTGATTTCTTTGTCTGGGCAGCAGCTTCACAGCCCCATAAGCTGCCTGCTGTGGGTAACTCAGGGCCTGAGGCTGACCCCTCCTCTTGTTTCCCGGCAACGAATGGCCTTGAAGGTCTGACTTTGATTTACATTCTCTAGCCCAATGGTTTCCCTTTCTGCATCAAGGACAAACTCCTGGAGCACAGCCTGCTTGCCCACTCTCGGCACCTTTATTCTTAGGACAATCACATTTAAAATGAACAAAACTTCCACACTTAAAACATGCATTATTCCCTCGTCTCTGTGTAAGCATTGCTTGCACGGTGGTTCTTTGCAAAGCAGTAGCCAAGGCCAAACCCTGATTATACGATGGACCGATCTCTGCACAGAGACGAATATATCCCACTAAATCTGTCTGTCTTCTGTGCAGCCTAAGGGCAGCGCGACATGCTGCATTAGCATTTTCATATGCCAATTGCGTAATGAAAGGAATTCCCGTTTGAGAATCTCCAAAAATTCTGCTAGTCGCTTTTAATAACCTATCCACAAAATCCTGGTAAAGCTCATCAGGACTCTGCTGAATGCTGGTTAAACTTCTACCAAGATCCCCTACACGGCGGGCCGCCATAGCAACCTGCGTGTACATTCCAACAGGAAACCCAATCTGATTAGCATTGCCTTCATATTGACCTTCTCCTGAAAGCATGTTAATATCCCAGTCTGGATTACCTGTCTGAGCATTCAAAGCAGCAGTTTTTTTTTAAAGATTTATTTATTTATTATATGTAAGTACACTGTAGCTGTCTTCAGACACACCAGAAGAGGGCATCGGATCTTGTTATGGATGGTTATGAGTCACCCTGTGGTTGCTGGGATTTGAACTCTGGACCTTCGGAAGAGCAGTTGGGTGCTCTTACCCACT
>NC_034613.1:44246340-44249372 GCF_900095145.1 Mus pahari | reverse complement strand
TTGAACTCCAAAGTCTGGTATTGTCTGACTCTATTATTTTGCTGGTCAAGTATCTCTATTACAGGAAAGGCTAGCACGTCAGATGTATCCTGCCCTTTCCTGCGAGCCTGACTTACAGCTCTATCTAGCGGTGATTGGTACATTTCAGGAAAGTTGTTCTTTCTTGTATTTGAAGCTGTTTTTAGCTCCTGAAACTCATTAGTCAATTTCTGCAACTTAATTTCAAACTCCAATTTACTTAGTTGCATGTCCATTTGAGTAGCCTCTGCTATAGTGGAGGCCATAGGTGGAGCAGAAGATTCACAAGGAGGCCAATCCTCATCAGAATATTTGGCGGCTCCTTTTTCTAAATGATCTTTGTCTAATGTTAGCTCATCATCAGAATCTCTATACCTTTCTAATTTAGGGTCTTCCTGAGATTCTTCAAGCTCTGCCTGGGCACTATCTGACACCTGTGAGGTCTCTTCATCAATAGCATCTTTTGTGAGCGCCCAGGGGCAGAGGGTGAAATTATCTGCCTGGGTGTTTCTCAGAGCTTCTCCAATTCGCTCCTAGGTTCTCTTATCTAAAGTTTTTTTTTTCTTTTCTGAGCCATGGGCAGCAAGAATCTATCTGATCTAAAAAAAATCTTCTAACAACTGTTCTTCAAACCCTATTCCTCTCGCCTGAAGCAGCTCTTGAAGGCTGCGGAAAAAATGCCTGTTTAGAATTTTCTAATCCCATTTTCCACTGTCAACCCCTAAGTGGAGTCAGTGTTGGGTCAGCACTGTTCCAACTTAGCCTGTATCGCACCTACAGCAACAAATTTAAAAAGATGAGTTTTAAAGTCAACGTTAGCATGAATACCTGTTGCTCACTGTGCCCGATACAATCTTCTTGTTCTTCCCTTCTCGTGGAGCTCCACATAAGACAGAGTTCCCTCAGCCTTGTCCTGCCATATTTAGCCCCCCATTCGGGCACCAACTGAGTGTGGCCGCCCACGGCCACACAAACTGGATACTCCTGAAAGGAAAGGCAGGCTGGGGCTGAAAGGAATTAGACGGCAAAAAGGAAGGAGGCTAAGACAACAGAGTCTGATCAAAGCCCGTAAGTTTACGAAGATTCTGAGCTTATAAAGAAGGGGGGAGCCCATCCCCCACCACTACATTCTTGGAGCCTGTTGCCAGCCTGAAGGTGATCTCAGGATGCTGTCCCCAGAAAATCTCAAGGGTCTTAGTAGTTAGAGATGATGTTTTGGAGAGCAGTGGCAGGTGTAGAACAATAGAACTTGCTTTGCAAGTTGGAAGGTTCTACCCCAGGTGGTCCTGTGCTTAGTGGCAACAAGGTCTGAATCAGCCTGTTTCAAGGCTGGGGGAGGCAACACCTAAAGTGGTCTGCAACCCTATAGGAGGAACAACAATATGAACTAACCAGTACCCCACAGAGCTGTGTCTCTTGTTGCATATGTAGCAGAGGATGGACTAGTTGGCCATCAGTGGGAGGAGAGACCCTTGGTATTGCGAAGATCATATGCCCTAGTACAGGGGAATGCCAGGGCCAGAAAGCACGAGTGGGTGGGTTGGGGAGCAGGGTGGAAGGAGGGCATAGCAGGCTTTGGGGATAGCATTTGAAATGTAAATCTAGAATATATCTAATAAAAATGCCTTAAAGAAAAAAAAAGACAGTCGGCAGCAGCTTGGTATTTTAAGAATATTCGCAGAACACCTTGACACCATATGAGAGTCAGATCAGAATCATGGTACCTAAACACAGTCAGGGCAGCAGCTTGGTGTGTTAAGACAGTATACTCAGGGGCTGGTGAGATGGCTCAGCGGTTAAGAACACTGACTGCTCTTCCGAAGGTCCTGAGTTCAAATCCCAGCAACCACATGGTGGCTCATAACTACCTGTAATGAGATCTGACTCCCTCTTCTGGTGCGTCTGAAGACAACTACAGTGTACTTACATATAACAATAAATAAATCTTTAAAAAAAAAAAAAAAGACAGTATACTCAGAAGCATGGTAGCTTGAGAGTGTCAGGCCAGCACCTTTGAACCTTAAGATTCAGGCCATCTGCTTGGTACCTTAAGAGATTCAGACTAATAGCTTTGTCCTTAACAATCAGGCCAGCAACTTGATATCTTAGGAGAGACAGGCTAGGAGCTTCATGGTTTAAGACAGGAAGGGCAGCAGCTTGGTAGCTTAAGAGTGATCGGATAGCAGCTTGGAACCTTAAGAGAGTAAGACTAGCAGCTTTTTCCTTAACAGAGTCAGGCAAGCAACTTGCTATCTTAAGAGAGTCAGGCCAGCAGCTTGGTAGCTTTTGAGGGTCTGGACAGCAGGTTGGTATTTTAAGAGATTCAGGCTATCAGCTTTGTCCTTAATAGAGTCAGGCCAGCAACTCTGTATCTTAAGAGAGTAAGTAGGAAGCTGAGTAGGCAGACAACCCTATGGTCCCTAGAGGACTCTCCACTGGATCTTAGGATCACTGGTGAGCAGAACACTACATCTGCTCCAACCCAATTGCGCGGGACCTGAGACAGCATTAGGGAAGCAGAAAACCGGCCTGACCAGGGGCACAAGTCCCTTCTGGTCAGCACCAGCACCAGGTCAGGGTCACCTTGGGCACGGATTCAGCGGACAACCCCACAGTCCCCAAAGGAGTCTCCAAGCGATCTTAGGATCACTGGTGAGTGGAACACAACATCACTTCCAATCCAATTGTGATGAGACTGTGACAGCAGGAACAAGGACACCAGAGCCATTCCTGACCAGAGGATCAGGTTCCTTTTGAGAAGTACTGGTTTACCTTGGTTTGGAACAGATCAGACAGCTCCATGGTCCTCAAAGGAGATACCACTTACAGGCACTGTAACAAGCCTAGGATCTTAGGATAACAGGATCCCAGGATAACAGGAGCTGGGTCACACTAGTATTTGACAGAGGAGCTTGACTGCCAAGAACTCAGACACACCCAGAATCTCAGGATCACGGGAGCCCACAATCAAAGAATCACAGAGAAATCTGGACTCTGAGAAGTCCTGAATCAAC
>NC_034613.1:44236658-44243765 GCF_900095145.1 Mus pahari | reverse complement strand
CTTCATCCCAGGGTTGCAGGAATAGTTTAATATACAGAAATTCATCAACATAATCCACTATTTAAACAAACTCAAAGATAAAAATCACATGATCATTTCATTAGATGCTGAGAAAGCATTTGACAAAATCCAACACCCCTTCATGATAAAAGTCTTGGAAAGATCAGGAATTCAAGGCCCATACTTAAACATAATAAGCAATCTACAGATTCAATGCAATCCCTATCAAAATTCCAACTCAATTCTTCAACGAGTTAGAAAGGGCAATTTGCAAATTCCTCTGGAAAAACAAAAAACCTAGTATAGCAAAAACTGTTCTCAATGATAAAAGAATCTCTGGGGGAATCACTATGNCTGACCTAAAACTGTACTACAGAGCAATTGTGATAAAAACTGCATGGTACTGTTACAGTGATAGACAGGTAGACCAATGGAATAGAACTGAAGACCAAGAAATGAACCCACACACCTATGGTCACTTGATCTTTGACAAAGGAGCTCAAACCATCCAGTGGAAAAAAGACAGCATCTTCAACAAATGGTGCTGGCACAACTGGTGGTTTTCATGTAGAAGAATACGAATTGATCCATTCTTATCTCCTTGTACTAAGCTCAAATCTAAGTGGATCAAGGAACTCCACATAAAACCAGAGACACTGAAACTTATACAGGAGAAAGTAGGGAAAAGCCTTGAAGATATGGGCACAGGGGAAAAAAATCCCTGAACAGAACAGCAATGGCTTGTGCTGTAAGATCAAGAATTGACAAATGGGACCTCATAAAATTGCAAAGCTTCTGTAAGGCAAAAGACACTGTCAATGAGACAAAAAGGCCACCAACAGATTGGGAAAGGATCTTTACCAATCCTAAATCAGATAGGGGATTAATATCCAATAAATATAAAGAACTCAAGAAGATGGACTCCAGAAAATCAAATAACCCCATTAAAAATGGTACACAGAGCTAAACAAAGAATTCTCAACTGAGGAATATCGAATGGCTGAGAAGCATGTGAAAAAAATGTTCAACATCCTTAATCATTCGGGAAATGCAAATCAAAACAACCCTGAGATTCCACCTAACACCAGTCAGAATGGCTAAGATAAAAAAATCAGGTGACAGCAGGTGCTGGCGAGGTTGTGGAGAAAGAGGAACATTCCTCCATTGCTGGTGGGATTGCAAGCTTGTACAACCACTCTGAAAATCAGTCTGGTGGTCCCTCAGAAAATTGGACATAGTACTATCGGAGGATCCAGCAATACCTCTCCTGGGCATATAACCAAAGATGTTCCAACTGGTACTAGGGACACATGCTCCACTATGTTCATAGCAGCCTTATTTATAATAGCCAGAAGCTGGAAAGAACCCAAATGTCCCTCAATAGAGGAATGGATACGGAAAATGTGGTACATTTACACAATGGAGTACAACTCAGATATTAAAAACAATGAATTTATGAAATTCTTAGGCAAATTGTTGGATCTGGAGGATATCATTCACAAAAGCACTCAGATAATATGCACTCACTGAGAAGTTGATATTAGCCCAGAAATTCAGAATACCCAAGATACAATTTGCAAAACACATGAAACTCAAGGAGAAGGAAGACCGAAGTGTGGACACTTTGCCCCTTCTTAGAATTTGGAACAAAACTCCCATGGAAGGGGTTACAGAGACAAGGACTGGATGTGAGACGAAAGGATGGCCCTTCCAAAAGCTGCCCCACTTAGGGGTCAATCCCATAATCACCCACCAAAGCAGACACTATTGCATATGCCAGCAAGATTTTGCTCAAAGGACCCTGATATAGCTGTCTCTTGTGAGGCTATGCCAGTGCCTCGCAAACACAGAAGTGGATGCTCACAATCAGCTATAGGATGGAACACAGGGTCCCCAATAGAGGAGCTAGAGGAATTACCAAAGGAGCTGAAGGGGGCTGCAACCCTATAAGTGGAACAACAATATGAACTAACCAGTACCCCCAGAGCTCGTGTCTCTAGCTGCGTATGTAGCAGAAGATGGCCTAGTTGGCCATCATTGGGAAGAGAGGCCCCTTGGTTTTGCAAACTTTATATGCCCCAGTACAGGGAACACCAGGGCCAAGAAGGGGGAGTGTGTGGGTAGGGGAGCGGGGGCAGGGAGGGTATAGGGGACTTTGGGGATAGCATTTGCAATGTAAATGGAGAAAATACTTAATAAAAATTGAAAAAATGAAAAATTAAGATTTAAAAAGGAAAGTAAAAAAGAAAAACATCATTATTTGCAAATAATATTATTTTTAAATACCTACATTTTCTAAAGTAATTTACAGATTAATAAAAATCCTCATCTTAATGACAATGACATTTTAAAAAGAACTAGAAAATCTTTGCCTTAAACAATGTCTCACATAACATATGTTAGAACTACAAAGGAAAACTGTCAAAGCATACCAAAAAAAAAAAAAACTAAACAAAATAGTAGGCAATAACAAAGACCCCCAAATATCACAGCTATGGTGGTGCCTGAGTGGGTAAGAGCACTTGCTGCTTTTGCAGAGGACAGGGGTTTGATTCTCAGCACCCAGATGGTGGCTCACAATCACCTGTAATTCCAGTCTAAAGGGCTAATGCTAAGGTTTTGTTTCTAGTTGCTTCTTGATTTGTCAGTAAAGAAAGATGAGGGCTAATTGCCAGGTCAAAGGTATAGATGGGAATTCTGAGTCCCCAGGGGAAAAAAGCAGACACAAGGAATAAGAGAAGAGTTTTCTGCCATGCTTTGGAGGGAGAAGAACACAGCAACCATGTGTCCCAGGGAAGCTGGGGCCTGTGGCCACTAATACAGGCATGTGGCCAAGGATATATGACAGGAGCTAGGTGGAACTAACCTCTAAGTTTAGGGCAGGTGGAGAAACAGATAAACTATTAAGGGCACACTTTTCTAGGTGAGAGATGTCTGAGCTCAGCAATTATGCTATGAAGGCAAGTTGTAAAGTAACAAACTGTATGTGTGTGTGTTATCCTTGGATTTAAGGGAAGCTGGGAAGGGGCTGGTATCACAGTCAATACCTGGAGAAAAGGTGAATAGAACAAAAGGGAAGCTGGATGGGAGCTGGGAGCATGGACAATCCCAGAACAAAAAGCAGTAGCATGAAACTATATAGAACACCAGTCCCTGTGGATTTGACCTCCATAGGCATCAGGTCCATATGTGGTACACATACACACATGTAGGCAAAATACTTAATACACATAAAATAGAAAATAAATAAACATAAAACTATATATAACACCAGTCCCTGTGGATTTGACCTCCATAGACATCAGGTCCATATGTGGTACACATACACACATGTAGGCAAAATACTTAATACACATAAAATAGAAAATAAATTAACAGAAAAATTTAAAAAAGAATCACAAACATCAAGGGAAAGAATGGACAACTGCCAACAGAAAGCATAATGGCCTTCAAATTAACTGGTGCTCTTAACTGGTGCTCAGTGGCAAAAGTACATACCTGGAGTACCCAAGACCTCAGTTTGCTCTAAACTCTAAAATAAAACAGAAATAAGATATATAAATCAGTAAGAAGCTTAATAGCAACCAATTTAAGAAATTCAAAAAACAAAAACAAACTTTCTGAGGAAATGGAAAAGTATATGGCTATTACAAGTTTTCAGGAACCAAAAGTATGCATGATTAAAATAATATAAAAGACTCCATGAAATATCAATTTCCCATACGTTTAAATAGCAAAATTTAAAAATGTGATCAATACCAAGTGATCATGAATACAGATAACAGTGTTCTGGTTCCTTAAATTTTGATTTTTATTCATTTTAATGAAGTTACCCTTATGTCCAAATACATTTTAAAAATTTAGCAATACACTGTTATGGGGAGAACACCAGACCACTTAGGCAGTTTTAGCCAATTGAAAGTTTTTGTTCCAATTACCTTGGGTTATACAAGGTTTCTCAGGAGCAAAGTATAGTCTTGAGTGTTTAGGGTAAGGATTTCTTAAAGAAAGAGAAGCATATCCTGGTATCTCACTCAGCAGCTGAGGAGTGGGGTTGGGGAAGTTGTAAATAAGCAGTTAAACAGACACTAAAGTAAGTTATTGTTTGTAAGGAGAGATATGCACAAACAGGTAGTTTAGCAGAAGGTAAGAGAAGCTGTTAACTAGGGCTCTTGATTATGGGTTCCTAAAATAGAGTTGGGCAATTTTTCACAGAATTCTCCATCAAGGAGATCAAATTCTGGTCATCTCTTGCTGGTTCTCTGTAACATGCTGGAGAACACAGAAAGATTCAGAGACTGTACCTCTACACTTAGGGGTCTAGGAACTCCCAGGAGCAGGAAAGAGTGCATGCCCTGGCTGGGGAGGAATACAACCTTAGATGTTCCAGGGTCCAGGGAAAATCTTCTCTGACCAATTGCTACAGTGTGCTCTGGGGGCAAAATATCACCACCACCACCCCCAAAAAACAATAGGTGAATCTGAGCACCTCTAGAAGTAAGTTTGGTTTCTTCTTCTTCTTCTTCTTCTTCTTCTTCTTCTTCTTCTTCTTCTTCTTCTTCTTCTTCTTCTTCTTCTTCTTCTTCTTCTTCTTCTTCTTCTTCTTCTTCTCCTTCTCCTTCTCCTTCTCCTTCCTTCTTCTTCTTCTTCTTCTCCTCCTCCTCCTCCTCCTCCTCCTCCTCCTCCTCCTTCCTTCCTTCTTTTTGAGTTTTTTGAGACAGAGTTTTTCTGTATAGCCCTGGCTGTCCTGGAACTCACTCTGTAGACCAGGCTGGCCTTGAACTCAGAAATCTGCTACCTCTGCCTCCCAAGTGCTGGGATTAAAGGCATGTGCCACCACTGCCCGGCTTCACTTTGGGCTTCTTTAGTGGTTTGAGTATTGTTCCTCATCCCAGGGTCTCAGTCCTGTTGTCTGTGTGTAGTGGGAAGGGGTCTGACCTGTCATCCTAGGTGCCCCTGTCAACTAAGCAGAGTACAGGCTGGGAGTAGGAAATAGGCCCCAGAGCTGCTGTAAGCAGCTAGGTGAGGCCAGGGAAGGGGGATATAGTTTTCCTTGTTATTCCAAGGGGGAAAGTGATAGTTCAATTCCAACCCTGTCCTTTTCTATGAGTAACTTTTGTACAATTGGAAGACCCCAAACCCATTCATTTCTCAGAGAAGCTACAGGACTTTTTCAGCCTGTTGGAAATTGTTTAAAGATAAAGGTGCCTGCTGCCTGGCCTGACGAGGACCAAATAATGGACAGAAATGACTGACTCCCTCTAGGTGTCCTCTAACCTATACACAATCGCTATATGCCTTACCCACAAGTAAATGTACATTTTGATTTCTTTTTAAATTTTTAAAATTTATTTTTCCAGACAGGATTTCTTTTGAGTAGCCCTGACGGTCCTGGTACTCACTGTGTTGACCAGGCTGGGCTCCAACTTGTGAGTGCTGGGATTAATGGCGTGTACCACTACTGCCTGGCTTTTTTTTCTCTTTAATTTTAAAAATTATTTTAATTATGTGTTTGGGAGGGTATGTTCACATGAACACAAGTGCCCATAAAACTCCAAGGTGTCAGATTTCCCCCGGAACTAGGGTTACAGGGAACTGTAAGCCATCTGATGTACTAAGAATCAAACTGGGGTCCCTTGGGAAGAATGGCGTATGCTCTTAACAACTGAGCTATCGCTCTAGCTCCAAATGTAAAACTTTAAAACAGTTCTAAGGGGCTGGTGAATGTCCACATCCATTCACCCCAACTGGTCCTTTCTGATAAGCTGTACCTCACCCTGTGCCAACCCACATGACCCAAGTCCCGCCCCGTTGGATTTGCTCCTCTCCTGCCTTCTCCCGAACAGCCCTCTCTTGTGGATGGGGGTCTGCCTCTTGCCCACAAAGCCCTGATCCTTGCCCNTGACACTACCATCCACATCCAAGCCCCGCCCCTAAGGGGCAGCCCACCACGGGGTGCCCCACCCACACTCAGGTGTCTGCTACACTCTCAAAAGAGCCTAGCANCAATTCTTCAACGTGTTAGAAAGGGCAATTTGCAAATATCAAAAACTCTTCATAATGATAAAAAAAAATCTCTGGGGAAATCACTATGTCTGACCTAAAACTGTACTACAGAGCAATTGTGATAAAAACTGCATGGTACTGGTAGAGTGATAGACAGGTAGACCAATGGAATAGAATTGAAGACCGAGAAATGAACCCACACACCTATGGTCACTTGATCTTTGACAAAGGAGTTCAAACCATCCAGTGGAAAAAAGACAGCATTTTCAACAAATGGTGCTGGCACAACAGGCGGCTATCATGTAGAAGAATACGAATTGATCCATTCTTATCTCCTTGTACTAAGCTCAAATCTAAGTTTATCAAGGAACTCCACATAAAACCAGAGACACTGAAACTTATAGAGGAGAAAGTAGGGAAGAGCCTTGAAGATATGGGCACAGGGGAAAAGAATCCCTGAATAAAACAGCAATGGCTTGTGCTGTAAGATCGAGAATTGACAAATGGGACCTCATAAAATTGCAAAGCTTCTGTAAGGCAAAAGACACTGTCAATGAGACAAAAAAGGCCACCAACAGATTGGGAAAGGATCTTTACCAATCCTAAAACAGATAGGGGACTAACATCCAATATATATAAAGAATTCAAGAAGATAGACTCCAGAAAATCAAATAACCCCATTAAAAATGGTACACAGAGCTAAACAAAGAATTCTCATCTGAGGAATATCGAATGGCTGAGAAGCATCTGAAAAAAATGTTCAACATCCTTAATCATTCGGGAAATGCAAATCAAAACAAACCTGAGATTCCACCTAACACCACTCAGAATGGCTAAGATAAAAAATTCAGGTGACAGCAGGTTGTGGAGAAAGAGGAACACTCCTCCATTGCTGGTGGGATTGCAAGCTTGTACAGCAACTCTGGAAATCAGTCTGGTGGTCCCTCAGACATAGTACTACCGGAGGATCCAGCATATACCTCTCCTGGGCATATAACCAAAGATGTTTAAAACAGTTCTAAGGGGCTGGTGAATGTCCACATCCATTCACCCCAACTGGTCCTTTCTGATAAGCTGTACCTCACCCTGTGCCAACCCACA
>NC_034613.1:44233158-44234860 GCF_900095145.1 Mus pahari | reverse complement strand
GGAAGATGGAGGTGGTGGTGAGCCCGCTGAGGTCGCCGAGAGGAAGATGGAGGTGGTGGTGAGCCCGCTGAGGTCGCCGAGACGAAAATGGAGGCAGTGGCGAGCCCTGCTGAGGTCCCCGAGGGGAAAATGGAGGCAGAGGCGAGCCCTGCCGAGGTCCCCAAGGGGAAGATGGAGGCGGAGGTTGTGGCTGAGGTCCCCAACGGGAAGATGGAGGTGGTGGATGTGGCTGATGTCTCCAAGGGAAGATTGAGGTGGTGGCGAGCCCTGCCAAGGTTCTTGAGGGGAAGATGGAGGCGGTGGTTGTTCTCACTGAGGTCCCCCAGGGGAAAATGGAGGCTGTGGCGAGCCCAGCCGAGGTTGTAGAGGGGGAAGATGGAGGCCGTGGTGAGCCCTGCCGAGGTGAGCGGAAAATGGAGGGGAGTTTGTTGAGGGGAAGATGAGACAGTGGTGAGCCCTGCCGAAGTTGCAGAGCGAAAATAGAGGTGGTGGTGAGCCTTGTGGAGGTCACCGAGGGGAAAATGGAGGAGGTCGTGAGCTTTGCTGAGGTTGCTAACAAGAAAATGGAGGCGGTGGTAAACTTTGCTGAGGTCCTCGAGCGGGAAGATGGAGGCGGTGGTGAGGCTTGTAGAGCTTGCCAAGGGGATAAAATGGAGGCAGTGGTGGACCTTGCTGAGGCCATCGAGGGTAAGCGGNGGTGAGCCTTGCCCAGGTCACCGAGGGGAAGATGGAGACAGTGGTGCGTCTTGGCGAGGTTGCCAACAGAAAAATGGAGCGGTGGTAAACCTTGCTGAGGTCTCCGAGGGGAAAATGGAGGTGGTGGTCAAAGTCACTGAGGTCGCAGAGGGTAGATGGTGAGCCTTGCTGAGGTCACCATCAGGAAAATGGAGGTGGTCTCTGGTGAGACTTGCTGGGGTTGTTGACAGGAACATGAACCTGTGGTGAAACTTGCTGGCCTTGGACAGGTTGATGCCTAAGTGGAAGGAAGGACAACCTAGAGCAGTATGGAGACCCTGGGAGGTTTCTGCTGTCATTACAGGGGTGGCAACTTAGAGCGTGGGGGCTGGGGTTCGGGGTGAAGGCAGAGGCTAGGAGTGAAGGGACGCTGGTGGTAAGGATTAAAACCTATCCAGGTCTTGCTTATATGTAATCTCTCCCAGTTAGTTTCCCTTTTTGTGGTAAGGAGGAAAAGAGCAGGGAGAGTGGTTAAGAGCAAGGAAGAAAGCCGGATGGTCAGAAGAAATACTGTGATGTGAAGTTGGGAAAAGGAGGGGCTATAGACAAGTTGAAGCTAGGGTGGAGCAGAACAGTTGGAGTCCAAAATGGGGAAGGAAGAAAGAAAAAACAAAGAAGTTAGAAAGGGACAGAGAATAGGAAGTGAGTGGGGAGGGCATGGCCTAGAATAGGGCAGAAACACCTATTACTGTACAGCCANGATGCATTCAAACTGGTAAGTCTCTGGCCTTAAAGGTCCTGGGATCACAGGGACACATTGAGCTTTTTCTGTTTTACTTTTGTAAAAAGGATCTTACTTTGTAACCCAGGGTGGTCTAACTTAGGTAGGCCTTAAAGTTGCAATGTTCTGCCCTTGAAGGCTTAATTTACCAAGACTTTCCTCCACTTTAGAGGTAGGGCTGTGCCTGGGAAGAACGAAGGGCTTCTTATGGGCCTGGCATGAGCCTCACAGTAGAACTACGTTTCC
>NC_034613.1:44229837-44230704 GCF_900095145.1 Mus pahari | reverse complement strand
CAGTCCTGACTGTCTTAGACCTCTTTGCAGGCTAGGCTGGCCTCAAATTTACAGATATCTGCCTGCCTCTGCCTCCAAGTGTTGGGATTAAAAGTTGTTTAATTTCAGTTTCTTAAAATAACTTATTTAATTTAAAAAGTGTTTTTCTTTTTCTTTTCCTTGTCAACAGAACTGAGTTCAACATCTGATTCACATGGGGAGAAAAGTCCTGTAGAACTATTTACAGATCCACGGTAAAATATTAAAAAATATGTTTGTTTAATAATGTACTTCAAGAAACATTTGCTTTGTTTATGCAACAAGTAGCATGCATAAAACATTTGCTATTTCTCCCCAACTATTCTACCTNATGAATCCTTAATTAATCAGCNTTTGATATCCAGCAGAGGGTTTTATGCATGCTCGGGAAATGTTCTATTACTGAACTACAGTACCAGCTTTAATAATTTTTAATAATGTGGTTTCTTCATAGGGAAAAGGTGGAGGTTATCCTTGGAAGAATTGGAGGTATGTTTTTGGATATCTTTATATTTTTATAAAATTGTTGAAAACTGCATAACAATCTTCATAATAAATGTTAGCCAGTGTACTATGTATCTGCTATTCAATGCCTTGTTTTCATAGTATTTTTCATAAATATTTATGACTTAGCATCATAGATATTCTTCCTTAAATGTTTCCATGGTGAGAGAAGCAAAAGCGATGTTTTTAGATATGTGACTTCTGTGGAATTTCAGAAGAAGAAAACAGGAAAAGNCTTNTACTTCCTTGAACAGATGAAGTGATGTACTATTTCTATATATAAGTTTCTTCTTTTACTGTCTATATTAGTTTTTTTATTCAATTTATTTCCTAGGATTTATACTG
>NC_034613.1:44211626-44223327 GCF_900095145.1 Mus pahari | reverse complement strand
AAGGAACTTAAACTGAAGTGATACAGTTCAAATGCCAGCGAGGAGCCATGCTTGAAGACAAGTATTAGGATAAATGGTGAGATCTTTAGTCATTAGTTTGCCTCTCTTGTCCTTTATTTAGAATAAGATCCAGTTATATTAGTACCAAATCTTCCTGTATGTCCAGGATTTGCCTCTTTTGTTACTATACTGTGAATTTTTCTTTATGACACTGTTGAGTTGTTATCAGTAAAAATGATTGAAGTTTGGATATTGACTTTAGTATATTTATCACTCCCAAAGGCACAAAGTGCAGGTATAGAACGTTACGTTGGTTTTATCTCATTTTTCTGACAAGGTCTTACTATGTTGGCCATGATGGTGTCTAACACTGAACCCAAAAGAAACTTAGATATAATCTCAGGTAGTCCTTGAACCTCAGCCTCCAAAGCACTGGAGACGACAGGTGGCCACCACTATGCCTAGTTTACATGGTTCTTTGAAGAGAACCCCTTCAGTCCATTTCATGTACTTACTAAATTGCTTAGCCCATTGTAAGAAAATGTATCAAAGAGCTTGAGTTCATGCCTTGACATTAAATAGTTAAGACATTAATAAAGCTGAGTATAAATACTAGGGTTTGCTTAGTTTTTGTTTTTTAAGACAAGGTCTTGCTATGCAGCCTTGCTTGGCCTGCAGCTTGCTATGTAGACCAGGCATTACTCAAACTCATGTATTCAAACTGCCTCTGTTTCCCAAGTGCTAGGATTAAAGGCGTGTACCAGCATTCCTTGCCTACACATCAGTTTTAAGATATTACAAACTTCATTTCCACGGGCCATGAGAATGTCANTGGGATTGGTCTGCTGTTAAGTAGCATGTGTCCTTAGTAGGATTTAGTAATGATTATTATGATTATGAAATAGTAATACTTATCATGAAGGCAGGCCATGGAAGCACATGCCTTTATTCCCAGCACTGGGAGTCAGAGTCATGCAGATCTATTGGGTTTTAGGCCAGCTTGGTCTACCTAATGCAATTTCCAGGACAGCCAGGGCTACAGAGTGAAACTGTGTCTCAAAATTTTTAAAAGGATATCATGAGTATAGCTAATTTTTATTGTTTAAGAATGTTATATCTGTCTTTAAAGATAAATTTCCAACTGATGGAAACAGATGCTTGGGGAATTCTGTGGAAGAGGGGGAGGAAAGATGGTAGCAGCCAGAGGAATGAAGGTCACCACAAGAAAACCCACAGAATCAACTAATGTGGGCTCATAGGGCTTCATAGAGATTAAACCTACAGCTAGGGAGCCTGCATGGGCCTGACCTTGGCCCTCTGCATGTATGTTCCAACTGTGTAGCTTGATCTTCTAGTGGGATTCCTAACAGTGGGAGCAGGGGCTGTCTCTGTCTCCTGCCTTTGTAACCTTTTCTTCCTATTGATTGAATTATCTAGTATTCCTAGGAGATGAGGTGCATAGTCAAAGTGCAACTTGATATATACAATGGCAGATGGAGATCCATGGGAGGCCTGGCCTTTTCTGAAGAGAAACAGAGTGGACTGGGGGAGGGGAGGGGAGGGGGAGAGACAGGAACTGAGGAGAGGAGGGAGTGGAACCTGTGGTCTGAATGTAAAATTAAAAATAAATTTCCTAGAATAACATTCCAAACACTTGAATATTAATGTAATCAACTATTTCCAAGTTTCATTTTTACATTCATGATCAAATGTGAACAGTTTCATACCTTGCCTTTTAAGATGTGTGTTTTGAGCCAGCAGGCCTTGCTTTGTAACTTTAATCCCAACAGTGGGGAGGCGGAGGGAAATTGCTCTGAGTTTTAAGGCCAGCCCGGACTCCAGAGCAAGTTCTAGGACACCCAGGGCTACACTGAGAAATGCCTTCTCTAAAAGACAAAAAACAAAACAAACAAAAAGTCATTTTCCAGAGAAACTTAACAAAAATGTGGTTGAATAAATGTGAAACTTTAAACATATTTTTGGAATTAGTAGTTGACATTGCTCTCAATGAAGCATTTGGAACAACAACAACTCCTTAAATTCTGTTTTTGTCTTATATAACCCACCCTCATCATACAGTGAATGTACTCCAACTTAAAAAAAGACATCTATAAGTTGCCCTTTTCTAAACGTGTATAGCTTATATAGAAAGAAGTTAGTCTTTTACCATTAGTGCATGATTAGATTAAGAGAACGGTTTCATTCCTTTTTGTGTGTGTGGTTCTGGGATCCCTCTAATGTCTTGTCTTCTTCCTCTTGTATTGTAGGAAATCTCTCAGGTCACCCATGACACAAAGGCCAGATTCCTTTCATCCCTAACAATTGAGCAAGACACATGGTAGTAGTAGTAGTTAGATGCTAGACTTATTATAAGTAAAAGATAAAAGCATAAACTCTGCTGCACAGAACAGGAAGGTCCTGGATAAGTAGGTGTGTGGCTCAAGAACCTCATTTGATGTGTCCAGGTGCTTTTTACTACAAAAGGGAAAGTAAAGGTTCTCTAAAAGGGTGGAGCCTTGGTTGGCTGTTCATGTGATTAATGTTCTTTGCTGGAAGGGTTTTGTACAATCCTTAGGGCAGTCAAAGAGATGGGTTTTTTTATTCGGTTATTGTAATCTCCTTATGACTCATGGTCATGTGAGGCTGGCCTTGTTTTCCTGCCTCATTTTCCACAGGGCTGTATTTCCAACATGAAATAGGAATTTTAAATACTAATCAAGTTTCTAAGGAATTCTTTATGTTTCAAGTTACTGATATTTACAGAGATGAAATAAGGACTTCAGAGTGTTCTCAGTGTACTTAATTCATATAAGTATACTTTTCCTTTTAAGGTATATTATCTTTCTTCACTGTGCCTGTTCTTAATATATATAAGGTCCGTGCTTCTTAACCCCCTAACTAATCACCAGTCATATGGCATATGGGCAGCCCGTGTCTTTGAAAATGCACCCTTTCTTCAGCAAGCCCAACTTCCACTTTTCCTCTACTGAGCTGACCTAAATGGCAACTTTTAAAAAGCTGTTTGCTATGTCCCTACCACACCCTTCATGTGACATTTCCCCCAGGTAGGTAATAAGGCCTTTCCCAAAGGAACCCCCCAGAGAGTTGTGTCAATGCTGGAGACATTCCTGTATGGCGTAACAGTATTTTGTAGGCATGGTCTGTGACTGTCATGTTGACTAGTATATCCTACTACAAGAATGGGGCCACGTTAATGTTAACGCCACCACATAAATGTCCAATTATTATCTGGGCAGCCAAACATTCAATCTCTTAAATCTCCAAATCTCCCNAAATAGCAATTTAGGGAGCAACTAAATAAAGGGGTACATAGTATGTAGTACAGTACACTGGCTAAGGATATTGGTGAAAGTATCTGGGTAGGAATAGCTTACTGCCATATATTCATGGGGTTAGGAACCTAAGAAACAGTGACAAGAGCCAAGGTCCAGTAAAACCTGGACATGTGCGCTTTTCATTCCACTCCAATGTCTAGATCATAGCCTGATCCATAAAACAGTTATTAAGAATTTACTTAATCAGGTCACTCCTATGATCTTAATGACAAAGTGGAGTAAAACCCATAGGACCATGGAGAGTGCTTACTAGAAATACAAAGCAAATTCATAATCAAGCTTACTCCAGGCCTGGAGCATATGGTAAACTAGTGACTCTTAGGGACAGTGTTAGAGCCCACCGTTACTTTCCATAGGCTTCACAACATGGCAGTCACCTGGGTACATGCTGTTAAGAAAAAAATCAAGGAATCTCATGGAGTAGACCAGTGGGATCCTGGGAACACTCCCCAGCTTAAGAAACTTCCCTTCCGGGAAAAAAAATACCCATGGAAGGAGTTACACAGTGTGGAGCAGAGACTGAAGGAATGACCAATCAGAGACTGCCCCAACTAGGGATCCATCCCATAAACAACCACCAAAAACAGACACTATTACCGATGCCCACAAGAGCTTGCTGACAGGAGCCTGATACAGATGTCTACTGAGAGGATCTGCCAGTGCCTGGCAAATATGGAAGTAGATGCTCATAGCCAACAATTGGACGGAACACAGGGTCCTCAATGGAAGAGCTAGAGAAATGACCCAAGGAGATGAAGGGGACTGCAGCCCTATAGGAGGATCAACAATATGAACTAACCAGTACCCCCAGAGCTTGTGTCTCTAGCTGCATATGTAGCAGAAGATGGCCTAGTCGGCCATCATTGGGAGGAAAGTCTCTTGGTCCCGTGAAGGTTCTATGCCCCAGTAGAGGGGAATGCCAGGGCCAGGAAGTGGGAATGGGTGGGTTGGGGAGGAGGGGGGTAGAGTATAGGGGGTTTTCAGGGGGGAAACCAGGAAAGGGGATAACATTTGAAATATAAATAAAATATCTAATAAAAATTTTTTTAAAAAGCAACTTCCTTTCCTTCATAACGTTTGGATTTGCTCCAATTCTTGCCTGTAGCTAGGCAGTACCTACCTCTCTCACAAAGGGGATCATGGGAAACGATGCACACCCCATACAGCAATACTTTTGTTTCAAAAAAACAGCGAGTAAACAACTAATAATATACAGAACAATTTTACTCCTAGAGTCTGACCGGCAAATTAAGTACAGGTAAACAGTATTGATGCTCAGACAGCAGCTTTATTGAAGGTATAAACAAGCACCCTGTGGGTATGGCTTTGACATTCTAACATGGGAGCATGGGTTCTACTAGAAAAAAATATTAAATATAGCAAACTGAGTAGATAATGGAAAACGAAATTTTTCATGGGAAAAGTAAACCCTGTACACAGCAGAAGGGAACTCAAAATTGAAGGCATCTGTGACTTTAAATTACACACATTCACTTGCTGGCCTCCCTCTGCATGTTTCTCAAGGGATAAAGCCACTAGCAGTATTCCTGACCTTAGAAAAAAGCAGAATTTAACGTAATATGCAGTCTTGTTTCTTTGCTATAGACAAACAAAAGAAAACCAAACAAAAACAAAAATGGTTTGGGGATGTTTTCGAGTACATCAGGCACCTTCCTAAAGTTAGTCCATACTTCCAACAAAATTACCAGGGCATTTCCACGAAAAANTGTATTTTACATGTATTTTGGCTCATTGTTGCTATTCCCATTCCACAAACTATTGCATTAAACCAGGCCCTTCATTACCCATGCAAGTAACACTGAGGAAGGAACACAGGGGTTGGGTTCCTACAATACTTGTACTGGGGACACTGCAACTGCTCTCCAGAAATAGTTGGACTGCATGCTCTGCACTGCAACCACATTGACAACATCATCTGGGTGCAGCACATATCCAGAAGGAAGTTTAAGAGAATCCAAGGTGAAAAAGATGGTGTCTCCCAACACCCCAGTGCGTCCATCTGTTCTGGTAACACGGACCTGTCATTTTAAAAAAGATGGCAGNAATGAGTGTAGAAAATCATAATCTATGGTCATAGACTCTGCTGTTCTCTGGCCCTAAGCAGCAGACTCCTGGATTCCACCACAGATTCCCATCCTGCTTTGCAGGTTAGCAACTTTAGGTGTTGTGTAAACACCATCTCCTACCTGCACCCACACCTAGGTTCAACTTCAAAAGAGACCAGGTCTCCACTGAGAGAATTTTGTTCTAAATAATTACCCACAATGGGTGTGAACTTGTAGTTAAGGCTGATTGCTTGAAAAGAGTGAGAAAAGAANGTGTTGTTAACCTTCTCCTCTGCTTCCTCTGTTGTCTTAGAAGCATATTCCTTCATTTTTCTGATGGTGCAAAACAAATGCCAGCCAACTCATTTTCANTTTTTCCTACCCGTATCATACTCACATGCTAGCAAGGAGTTCAAGTGACACTCCATCCAATTTTCTTAAAAATTTCAAGAAACCTGGTTATTGTTTTTGTTGCTCTTAGAACATTCTGATGCTTCCCAGATAAGCATTTTTTTATCATTAAGTACTACATTAGTCTCATGAATTCCTTTCAGAATTACAGTATTTTTTATTCACTTTACACCCTCATCCCAGCGCCCCCCAGCTCCTCTGCTCCTTGTCTCACCCTCCCAAATGCCTCCCTATTACCCTTTCCCCTTCTCAGAGAAAGGGAACCCCCCCTTGACTGCCACTCAACCCTGGGACATCCCATACCAGTAGGACCTGGCACATCCAGTACTAGCAGGGCCAGGCACATCCTTTCCCACTGAGGCCTAACCAGACAGTCCAGCTAGGGGGAAGGGGATCNAATGGCATGGAACAGAGACAACAGTCCCTGCTCCACTTGTAAGGGGANCCACATGAATACCAAGCTGTACATCTGCTACAAATGTGGAGGGGCACTAGGTCCAGCCCTGTATGCTCTTTGGTTGGTGCTTCAGTCTCTGTGAGCCCCCATGGGCCCAGGTTAGTTTCTTCTTGTGGTGTCTTTGACCCCTCCAATTTGCTCACTTCTATCCCCCACTCTTTCACCACACTCCATGGGCTCTGCCTGATGTTTGGCGATGGGCATCTGCATCTGCCTCCATCCACCTATATGGTAAATCGTTTATTTTTGGTTTCTTAACATTTGTAATATAATCCTGAGCAGCAAAATACAATGATCACAAAGGAAAGAGAAGCAGAAACAAAGAACAAGTGCAGCACACAGAAACTACCTCAGTTAAATGACAATGTTTCAGAGGCTTCACCAAGATGGCCCTTCTGCTCTGCACGTCTTGCTCATCAGAAAACTCAATTTCTACCAGGTCACCATTATAAGGTTTGAAATCTGTAACAGTCATGGAAGAAACTCAAGTTATAAGAGGCAATGTGACATTTCACCATTTCCTGGAATGTTAGCCCTGACACAGTTTCTATTACACATAAAGTACATTTTGAANATTTAGAACCCTAGGGTTGGAGAGATTTTATTGCTGTTGCAAAGAACTCAGGTTCACCTCCCAGTGTCCCCAGCCACATCTGGCTTATCTGTGGATTCCTCTGGTCGCTGTGGGTACCCACATNCATGTGGNATACGCTTGCACAAAAGCACACATCCNCATAAATAGAGGCACTGTTTTGTAAATGATGAGGGTTGTAGNGGTGGCTCTTCAGCTAAAGGTACTTGCTGTTCTTACTGTGTGTCTGGGTTCCGAGTTCCCGCACCCACACGGAGGCTAGAGATGCCTGTAACTTCCAGCGCTAGAGCCTCTGTAGGCATGTGAGCAGTACTGTACACATACATGCAGGCAAACCTCTCTCGCATACACATAACATTTTAAAAAGATAAAAGTAAAACAAAAGTGTCTGGGACAGGATGAGGCAGTAAAATATCCTGCACAATAAACAGGAAGGAAATAACATATTCATTACTCATATTGAGTTTAGGGCAAAACATGATGATGTTTTTTTCTTCTTTCTATTCTTTTAGTTTCTCCTTGAAGAAATTNTTGAGGCTGTAGCTTAGTTAGCATGGGCAAGCACCAGGATTCGATTTCGATCAACACAGGGATAATATAAATAGTAATGGGTTTCATAGTATTCATTCAATAGCATTTATTCTGACAATTATAGACATGACAGGCTGAGGCCTTTAAGCTGGGTCCCTAGTGCTAGGGACGAGTACCACCTTTAATAGCCACAGTCTTCTCTTCCCCTAGAACAGTCTGCTATATGACTAATCCTATTTCACAGAAGTAAGCTGTTCCACCTATGCCTTGGGTCCTATCCTCTATTTATAGCTCAGGGACCTGACTCCATCATTTCTTCCTGCTCTGCTCAGCACATTTAGTCATATCCTTTGCACTGTAAACATGTCCGAGTCCCTTCCACTCTAAGAAGAGTATTTTCTAGTAGCCTTCCTGTTGTTGACAACTACCTGTTCGCGTAGGACAGGCTAATAAATTGTCTTTGGAACTTTCCAATCACAGGGACCTTTTCCTCTGAAAACTGAGAATTTCTGAGGGAAAATGTTCTACCATCCTAGACAGCAAGCAGTTATCATTGGAGAGTTCCTGAGATAAAAACCAATATCAGTTGAAGTTTTTACACCCAAGAAAATTAAACTAAAAAGCAGTTTCTTGTAGCTGGGACAATGTCACTCTTTATCCAAGTTAAATGGCACCTGACTAAGAGTTCATCTTGGAAGTGGAAAGCCAAGGCAAGAAGAGGGCATGTTTTGCAAATTGTATCTTGTGTATTCTAAGGTTATGGACTAATATCCACTTATCAGTGAGTGCATATTATGTGAGTTCTTTTGTGATTGGGTTACCTCACTAAGGATGATATCCTCCAGATCCATCCACTTGCCCAAGAATTTCATAAATTCATTGTATTATATGGCTGAGTTGTACTCCATTGAGTAAATGTACCACATTTTCTGTATCCATTACTCTATTGAGGGACATCTGGGTCATTTCCAGCTTCTGGCTATGATAAATAAGGCTGCTATGAACATAGTGGAGCATGTGTCCTTAAGACATCATTCCTCCTTAGAATAGGCAACAAAATACCCATGAAAGGAGTTAAAGAGTCAAAGTTTGGAGCTAAGACAAAATGA
Organism: Mus pahari; assembly: GCF_900095145.1. NCBI lineage: Eukaryota > Metazoa > Chordata > Mammalia > Rodentia > Muridae > Mus > Mus pahari. The sequence goes on along the minus strand of NC_034613.1, from coordinate 44,214,805 downwards.
TGGACTATCCAGAGACTACAGCACCCAGGGATCCATCCCATCATCAGCCACCAAACCCAGATACTATTGCACATGCCAGCAAGATTTTGCTGAAAGGACCCTGATATAGCTGTCTCATGTGAGGCTATGCAGGTGCCTGGCAAACACAGAAGTGGATGCTCACAGTCAGCTATTGGATGGAGCACAGGACCCACAATGGAGGAGCTAGAAACGTACCCAAGGAGCTGAAGGGGTCGGCAACCCTATAGGTGGAACAACAATTTGAACTAACCAGTACCCCCTGAGCTCGTGTCTCTAGCTGCATATGTAACAGAAGATGGCCTATTCGGCCATCACTGTGAAGAGAGGCCCCTTGGTCTTACAAACCTTATATGTCCCAGTACTGGAATGCCAGGGCCAAGTAGTGGGAGTGGGTGGGTAGGGGAGCATGGGCAGGGGGGGATTATAGGGAACTTTCGGGATAGCACTTGAAATGTAAATAACGAAAATATCCAATAAAAAAAACATTAAATAAAAAGAGAGAAGAGGGCATGATTTTAACAGTGTGAGACAAAACATAGGACTATAGCAAGCCCCGTCTCGAGGTGGGTGCCAGGCAGGTGTTATATAAAGATAACAAGTTTACCTTTCATTAGGTTTATATTTTATGAGATTTATATTTCATCATGCATAATACTTTTATTTTTTATTTTGTCTTGGTCTCCATCTTGATTGTTAAAGGCACAAAGTGGCAGCTTATAAAGTTCAGCGTGCTCAGTACTCACAGCCCAGTTAGCCTTCTCTGGTTCTCCCTGGCACTCTTTTGCCCAATGTTTATCCTCTGCAGCTTAGTCTCATGGATTCACAGGTCTGCCTCTGGGTCCCCATGATACTATGAGCTCTTAATAAGCAAGGTTTAATNAAGCCTTCTATATTTTGTCCTCTGCCTTCACCATCTAGAACTCTCTCTTAAACCAAATTAAAGTTCAATAGACTCTTTAAATGATCATGTCGTTGCTTTAGACATAAAAACAATGGAATGTTATATCAGATAAATACAAATAGAACTCAACACTGAGTGCACATATACATGGCTTTTCAGGCTATTTCCNGGCCTTATTTTAAAGCATTTGAAGCATTATGAACTAGTTTCTTTTCATTTGTGTAATGGTGTTAGAATAGAAATTCAATACCTATATAAATAAAAAGTTGCACAAATATTAGTGTACCCAAATGAAGATGTAACAAATGATAGTATGAGACTTTTGTGTCACAGTAAGCTACACATTATTTTCAAACTCCAGTGGTCCACTTCACATATTGAAGTGAAGCTGAGAAATAACGAGTATAGGACAGGGAATGCATCTCTGTGATGGAGCCCTTGCCTAGCAAGCACAGGCCTGAGTCTGCTCCATGCAAACATCCAAGTATATTGCACTAGCGACTGTAATGCACAAACCCTCTCATCAAATCAGCATGTTCCGTATGGAACCCTGAAGAGGACGCCTACACCCAACTAGTAATATTTCAAATGGGCAAAACCTCATTTTACATTTAAAAATGAGAGTTGTACCTTTACAAGCAATGTCTAGAGAGACGGAAAATGCATGATCATTGTAGTCAGCATCATCCACTAGAGAGGTAATAGAGCCAAGCAAAACTCTCATGTGAGATTCTGAGGGTTCTTCATCATGGTCATCATCTGCCTGTATAGTAAACAAACACACAAACCTTAAAATGTTACTTCAAACAAACCAAAACACAATGTAAAAAAATCTGAAACCCANCCTAAAATAATTGTTCAAGCAATTGTTCAAATAACTATCATAGATAACTGACACATAAATTGGAATGCATTAGTGAAATAATGCTTGAGCTTNGTATCATTTTTACTGTAGTTTTAGAGTAAATTTGGAGAATTGAGAAGAAAGTACAGAGTGTTGCCACATACTCACATTGATTATAACTGATAAGCCAGCACCAACACTCTTTATAAATTCCANAGTTTANATTGGNGCTCAGGTTTTGTGTTGTACAATCATGAATTTTAAAAATTTCTTCTAAAACCAATATTTGCCTGTCTGCCAGACTTAATNCACTGCTAGTATTTATGCAATATATATATTCTACATATCAGTAATTAAAAATAAAGGGGAGTAAAAGATAATTCAATAATTCAATAATTCATGCGATAAAAAATTTAAAAACTGGTCCCTGGACTTCCAAAGGAAAAGAGAATTAGGATAAAGACTATTAAGAGTACAGAAAAGGTTTTCAGGAAGTGATTTTTGACCTGGGCTGTGAAAGAAAACATTATCTGGTAAGTTGAGCTGGGAGTTTGTCTCTCTGTGTGTTTGTGTATCTGCATGTGTATGTGTGTGAGAGTCACTGAACTAGAAAAGGAATCATGGACAGGAGGAAGAGCAGGGGAAAGACAGGGTCATAGAATGCATGTGACACAAAAACAAAGGGGGAGGGGAGGAAGGTAAAGGGCACACAGTGAGCACTGGGAGGACAGTGGGGACAGGGGGAAAGAAGGGCAAAGAGTAATGGTATAGAAGCATGAAAACAGCATAATGAAACCCATTANTTCGTATGTGAACTTTAAAACTCATTTTGGAGTTTGTATATGAGTGTTTTGCCTGCAGGTATGCATGTGTGCCATTGTTGCTAAAATTTCTTCCNGTGGAGAGAGGTGAACAACATCCACTACCCCTTCTCTAAGATCGCAATGACAAACGGTGACAGGATTCCACCGGAGTTCGCTCTCAGGAGCCAGTGAGTTTATTAGGCTTCCTTACAGAGCATAGGCGAAGGGTTCCTTCTGGGGGTGTGGGCACTCCTTCCCCAGAGGGACGCATCTAGAAAGCCTTACCTAGCAGGGAAGAGTGTTTCCTGTAGCTGCATAGACAAAACCATCTCCCTAACCCTGGCCTCCTCTAGCCTCTTTCCCAGGTCATATGCACAGTTGATAGAGAGCAGTTGGCTATTTAGGAGGAAGGGGGATGGTGGCTGAGCAGGTAACAAGCCCAACTGGAATGACCATTTGAAAGTGGGCAGAGCTAAATGCACCAAATACCAGATGCTTGACTTGACATGAGCCTGCCGGGTGCCTTCAGGGATCAAAAGGAGAGACCTGAAGAGGTTATCTGATTCCCCCGCATCTGGAGTTACAGATGTTTGTGAGAAATCATGTGGGA
>NC_034613.1:44210178-44211272 GCF_900095145.1 Mus pahari | reverse complement strand
TCCAATGGCCGTATGCCACCTTAAATATGATGATTCTCATCTGATCTTGGAAGCTAAGCAAGGTTAGATCCAGTTCACTATGGGACGGAAGAAAATAACCAAGAGCTGTAGGGTCTAAAACTCAACAGTTAATTTAGGACTTTAAAATAATTTTTAAAAATCATCTACATTTTTATCTCTTAGAATTACAGTCATCTCTAGCTTATCTTCTGTTTTTCTCATTACAAAAATAACACACGTTCAGCATATAAAATGTAAAATGACATAAAAGCAAGAACATCACATATAATTCAGAAATCTATTCCCGAGCCAGTAACTGTGGCCCTGTTCTCAAGAAGTGACCAAGATAACAACACCTTGACCTGATCTTACCCCNACTCCATTTTGAGTCTGCTCAGACAATTTTCATCCCTAATTCTATGAACAGTCACATCTGCCTTGGCCACACATTAGAGGCTTTCTAGGACCCTGACCATGGCCTAGATGTATAATCTAAGTACTTACTGAGTGTATAAGCAAAACCAACATAATGGTTTTCTCCTGACCTATGTCATTGCAGGTTTTTGCCTTTATAAACTCTGTGCCTTTGAGCTTCGGTGCCAAGAGTTCAGTGTCGCAGCAACCTATTTTTGATTGTCAGCTAATAAAGGACTCACATTTGGTTTTATATGGTAGTAGTCTGTAACTTTCTTCCCTGGACTTGTTCTACAATCTTTTAAAGGAAAAGGTAATACCACACATGTATAATAAATATATAACAAAATGGAAACAAATAAACCAGTTTATTTTAACTTTTTAAAAGATATTATGGTGCCCTATGAAAAGGATGTGCTGTAATTTAGTGGCACTATTCCACATTGGGCATACAACTTATAATCTACTATACTACATAGTTTCCTAATATATAAATGTAGGACCAGATATCAGGAGCAGAATTTTGTGCTCCAAAGTTTCCATTGAGGGTTCCCACAGCTGCTGGCCTATGGTATGAGCCCAGTGGCCATGGGCTCCATTGTGCCCGCCCCAGCTTAGGGCCTACTCTAACATCTGCTGTGGCTCCTGAAGCCCACAGAGCCTCTGGGTGCCTTGATGGG
>NC_034613.1:44207858-44210092 GCF_900095145.1 Mus pahari | reverse complement strand
CCACACAGGACCAGCAGTTCAGAATCTCAAGGAAGCCTGTGCAACCTGGGGTGGCAGAGCAGCCTTTATTAGCTTGCGAACTTGGCTGGCTCGCTCTTCTTCTTACCAGGTCCTCTGAAAGAAGAAGAGGACACCTTTGCACAGACTCAGCATTGGCTTACTTTTTCTCACTCATCCCTGCCCCCTCTAGCCCCTAGCCTCAGGTTTCACCCAGAGCTGAAGCTGCTGACCCCATCCTGGGGCAACTGTCTTTGCTTCAGATTGGCCAGAATGCACCTGGCTGGGCCTGTCCTGCCTCTTTGAAGATTTCCCTGAGGGCAAGGAGTAAATTGAGGCTGCTTGCATGAAGTTGTCTCTGAACTGACTTGGTCTTTGGCAGGGATTCTGTGTTTAGACTGTTTTTAGAGCTGCATCAGTTTTCTTGTTTATTAATTGGTTTATTTATCTACTTTTAATTAATTGATTTATTTTTCTCTTATAAAATACATCCCTGCCAGCATTCTTCCACTCTGCCCAGTCTCCCTCACCCCCACCCCTTTGTGTCTAGTATTATTGTAAATGACTTTTTTGTTTGTTTTTCTGGGGCAGGGTTTCTCTGTGTAGCTCTGGCTATCCTTGAACAATCTTTGTAGTCCANGCTGACCTCCAACTCACAGAGATCCTCCTGCTTTTGCTTCCCAAGTATTATGTAAATGACTCTTACACAGCTATTTGCTCTGAATCACAAGGCTCGTTTCACAAGTCATCATCAATGCTGGGGACATATTTTGATGACAGAGCTGCCTTTGAGTCACCTGTGGTCCTGTGACTAATCTGCCTGAAAGACTCCAATAAGCTCACTACATATCCAAGTTAGAGTTGGCTGGAGTCATTTCTTTGTCTGTGTCTGGTGTTCTATCTGGAGTGAGTAAACTTTTTTCCTACATCCCTAGGAAAAGGAGCAAATAAGGGTGACTCAATTTGTGGTTTTCAATGTAGCTGTCTAGAAGGAGAAAGCATTGGTTCACACTACTCATGTAAAATGTCTGTATTGGAGGGAGCTGTAGCTGAGAGATGTTTATGCCTATACTTGCAGAACTCAGAGGCCACGCATTGGGATCTTCTGTGACGAGTCTCCACCTTACCTTTGAAGATAGGCTTGCTCACCAAACTAGAATGCCGTAACTGGCTAGACTGGCTGGCCAGCAAGCCTTGGAACCCTCCTGTCTCTGCTTCTCCAGCACTGTGATTAAAGGTCACCCTGCAAGTGGGCGCTGGCCCAGGCACTGTGTTTTTGCAGCAAGCCCTTCACAGGCTGAGACATTTCCCTGAACCTCCTTACTCTCCTCAAAGTTGATGGCACTTTAGGAAGCTTCTAAACAATGAATTGCCTTTTCGTCCTCCAGATGTAGCTACACTCATAACCCCCTTGCAAAGGGGTAACTGAAACTGTGGTGATCATGACTTACGGGGCTCATTAATTGAATTTGGTTGGGGGAGGCAGGAAATGGGTGAGAATTTCATGCATTATGAATTCATTTGCACGTTTCCAATTTGGAAGACCCTGGATTCTCCATCTGCACCTGTCAAAACCAATTTCATGATTATTTATTTACTCAGTTTTATCCATAAATTCACAAGTAGGCTCACATCTCTTTACCACCACTGAGTAGCTATGAGGATGATCCACTGTACCCTCTGAAATCAGTGCTCTATCTTCACACTAACCACATGGTTGGGAGTTTTGAGACAGGGTTTTTTTGTGAGTAGCCTTCGCTGTCCTGGAACTAGCTCTGTAAAGTAGGCTTGCCTTGAAATCACAGAGATCTACCCACCTCTGCATTTCAAGTGCCAGTATTAAAGGCATGTGCCACCACTGTCTGTCTGGCTTTTCACTTCTTAGATAGCTAAAACTCTTAAAGATTGACAATCCTTCCACACTTGCCAACCCTGAGAAACAAGGAGTCTCATGTTCTGTTGCTGCTGGTGTCAATTAGTAATAATAATAACCTCATTTGCATGTATCGATCAAAATGATAAGTATCTGAATTTTGGTGCTAGATTCAGATTCTGTAAATATAAAAAGGTTTTAAACTGGGGAACCCCATAGTAAGTAAACTGTACTTCAATAATTTTATTTTTTCAAAAAAATAATAAAGGTACATGTCCGTTCATTTAGTAATTAATAAATAACACAGACCTATTATTTGCATTATAAGAGGAAGGTGCAGGATAATATAAACACTAATAATTAT
>NC_034613.1:44199604-44204201 GCF_900095145.1 Mus pahari | reverse complement strand
ACTAGAACTCCAGAAGCGCTGGAAACAACAGCAAGAATAAGCAAATAGAGCTGCAGTGGGAAGGCATATGAGTAGATGACTGGGTTAACAAAAGTTAGAATGTGCCCTGCCNCTCTCCCCGCACCCAAGCAATGTGCTAAAAGGGTGGGCCCAGACCCTGCTGTCAGGAACAAGTAGGAGGTCAAAAGGGTGGAGAACAGTCTCTTAGAAACAAAAAATAAATAAAAAATAAAAATAAGAACTTCTGGTATTGGACAGGACATTCATCTGAAAAGAGATCTTATCTGCTTCGTCAGATGTCCTTGCTACAAACAGCTACAATGACAAAGGTCAAAACAAACAACCTGTACCTCCTGTGATTAACCGGACCATNAGATGGCTACCCGGCTGCTCAAGTTCACTGGCAAGGACATGTCAGCTCACAAATGACCACCATCGAGGTGNTGGTCTTCCTGCCTCCCTTATGGTACAAGATGGGGATCTCCTATTGCTTCATCAAGGCAGCAGCAGGACGGGGCAGCTGCTCTAGGAGGACATGGACCACCACTCTCTTAACACAGATTAAATTTGTCTTTACAAAGGTGCCCTGGTTAAGCTGGTGGAAGTTCTGAGAACTGATGACAAGTAATGCAGGGAGATTTACCATCCTGAGTCNCAAATCTGTGGCTCACAGTGCTAAGCTGCGGAAGACTGAGGCTAAAGAACTTACCACTAAACAGACTTAAATATACAGTGCTGATTTTGTTGTGTATGTATGCGTAGTGTGGGCATGTTCAAGACAGGGTTTCTCTGTGTAGCCCTGGCTGCCTTAGAACTCACAATGTAGACTAGGCTGGCCTTGAACTCAGAGATCTACCTGCCTCTGCCTCCTGAGTGCTGGGATTCAAGTCCTGCACTACCACTGCCTTGCCTGAATTTCCTCTAAGTAAGTATAATTAAAAACAAATTCACTCCCAAAATGACATGTGTGTCTAACAGTGGAATATTAGTCATAAAAATTAATAAACCATGAAGCAGTGGTGGCATACCTCTTTAAACCTGGCATTTAGGAGGCAGAGGCAGGCAGATCTCTGAGTTCAAGGCCAGCCTAGTCTACAGAACAAGTTCCAGGACAGCCAGGGTTACATAAAGAAACCCTATCTCAAGGAAAAAAGAAAGAAAGAAAGAAAGAAAGAAAGAAAGAAAGAAAGAAAGAAAGAAAGAAAGAAAGAAAGAAAGAAAGAAGAAAGGAAGAATAAAATCTAAATCTAAACTACAGTGAGATTACAGTGAAGTGCTGTATCATATCTACTTAAATGTTTACAATTTTTTAAAAAGACAAGCATTAACAAGTGTTGGCAAGGGTATAAAACAGTTATAACACACATACATTGTGAACCCATTTGAATGGCTGATCAACTAAAACAACCTTTCCCCTGGGCTGGGCTGTTCGTCAGAAAGCTAAAAGCAGAATGACCACATGCCCTGATGGTCTCACTGCTAGACGTATTTCCAAAGGAATGACACCATATGACATTTACAAACAAACTGAACTTTGAACATTTTGTTCTATGGGAAAGAAGTCACAAAAATACCAAATACTAAATCAGGCATGATGGAACATTCTTGTTGTCCCAATACTTAAGAGGTGGAGACAAAAAGATTGCTGATAAAAGATTGCTGAGCGCCTCAGGGTAGCCTGCAATATATGAGGAGTTCACAGAGAGGGAGAGAGAGACAGACAGATGTTTTTCTTCTTTTCTTTCTTAGTAAGTTACTTACTTACTTTTCTCTCTCTTTCTTTCTTTCTTTCTTTCTTTCTTTCTTTCTTTCTTTCTTTCTTTCTTTCTTTCTTTCTTTCTTTCTTTCTTTCTTTCTTTCTTTTTTTTTTTTTTTGAGAGGATTTCACTCTGTAGGCTAGCTATGGCAATCCTCCTGCATCACAGGCTCCCAGTACTGGGATAAGAGAAGCAAGCTACCAGGTCCAGTTTCAGTTCTATGGTTTAAAAAGATGAACTTTGCACTACGAGAGTAACATGGTGTCTTAGTCCCTGTTCTATTACTGTGAAGAGACACCATGACCAAGGCAACTTAGAGATCGCTTATTGGGGCTGGCTTACAGGTTCAGAGGTTTAGTCCATTATCATGGTGGGGAGCATGGCAGCCAGTAGGCATGGATTCCTGGAGAAGTTGTTAAGAGAATAAACTCTCGAATGTGCATGCACATGTGCAGAATAATAGAATTAAAAATATCTAAGAAAACCTTAAAATAACCAAAACAACAACAACAACAACAAAAAACCCTGCTACTTTTTACCATAAGGCCTATAGTGAGAGACAATTCAGTTCTTGTCAATCATTCTAGCACCAACTGGTTAGGAACCTCATGAGAGTAAGGTATACATGATGGGAGAAATTTCACTGTATGATCTGAAGCATCCTTTCCAGTTTCAGACATTGGTGGCTCCATCTTCAAGTTCTAAAGTTTGTTGTCATAATAAAGTTACATGTAGGCTTTGGTAAGACATGTTTGTTTGTAGGAAGTACACTATAAATCCAAGAATAAGCAAACTGAACTAAGGCATGTAACTCAGGGGTAGAGAGCCAGGCTAGCACACACAGATCCTAGGTTCAATCACTGGGACTGAAGGGAAAAATCAATGGGTAAAAGGTGTGTGCCACCAAGCCTGGAGACCTGATTTTCATCCCTGAGCCCACACAGTGGAAGGAGAGAAGCAGCCCGTCCAGACTGTTGTTTTACCTCCACATGTGTGTGACTGTTCACATGAGCAAGCGTGTGTGTGTGTGTGGTGTGTGTGTGGGTGTGTGTCCTTCCACACACTTATGCTCATATGGACATTCACACACACACACACACAAATAAATGAATGAATAAATAATAATTCAAAGAAAATCATCTTCCACCTGAGCTCTTGGCACTTAGGCTTCCAGTTTCTGCCAGAAATCTGGTGCCCCAGGCTTTGGGTTATGCTGGCACATGGCCTAACAGGTCCTACAGCTGCCAGCATCACAGACAGCTTCGCAAGGAGTGTTAGTGGAATTCTGCTCTGCGTTGTCTTTTTAACAGCAAGGATATAAAGGCAAGCAAGTCATCGGGAACCTCTCAATCTTATATTTACTCGTTTACTTATTCGTACATTTATTATTTATTTAAGTTCATGAACATATACGTGTGTGCATAGAGTGCCTATGGAAGTCAGAGGATGTTCTGACCTGAGGAGTTGATTTTTCCTTCTATCATGAGGGTCCTGGGGTTTGAAGTTAGCTCATTAGATTTGACAGTAAGGGTGCCAAAAATGTTAAATTTTTGGCATTTGGACTACAAACAAAAGAATACTCTGAGAAAGGAAATGAAAGAAAACCCCAGATTCCATCAACAGCCAAACCGTCTAATCACTACTTTTATTTTTATTTTTATTTTTATTTTTATTTTTATTTTTATTTTTATTTTTATTTTTCAGACAGAGTCTCCACAGACTACCTTGGCTTGGAGTTCACAGAGGTCTGCCTGCCTCTGGCTCCTGACTACTGAGATTAAAGATGTGTTCCAGCATGTCTTGTTGTACACTAGTTTTGAAAATAGATTAGTGTTTTAATAGCATGTTCCCTTATGATTTAATTGTTAGTGTATTAAGAAAAAGCTTATAACAACAAAAGTGCTTTAGAAATACAAATTAGTGTTTGTAGTGTCTGACAAGGAGAGAATGATATACAAACCGCAAGGGAACTGAATGGCACAGCAGTTGAGGCCTTTGTTTTAAAGGTTAGCTGCTTTGGTTTCTTTGATTAGGGTGACTATTGCAAGATGAACTATAAGGTATTATTTCACAGAGTAAAGTAAGATACTTTACAGTTATCATGTTTTTCATTATTGGTTTTTTCGTATTTAGAGACAAAGCCTGTGTGTTTGCCGGCTGTCAGTTGCTGCAGCCCTGTAGATGTGCCTGCAGATGTGCCTTACCTTTGCTTTCCCTTGAACCTGACGCCATAAGGCAAACTGAATTTCACTAATCATCAACTCACAAGTTGCTGACCTTCTTTTAACAGATTTTGTTTAGGACAGAGCAGTAAAACTTGGGGACAGTGGGGTTAAAAACCTCATGGAAGCTCATGGCTCTTTTCTTTGAAGTGGAACATATTTCAAAATATTTGAGGTTTTATTCTAGTTGAGATGGGTTTTTTAAAAGATTTATTTATTGAAGTTGTACTGCACTTGTCCTTATAAAATAACCACCAGTTATATCCATGTTTGTTTGTTTGTTTTTATTTCTTTTTATTCATTTTACATCCTTACCACAGTCCTCTTCCCTTCTCTTTCCCCCACCTCTCCCTTCTAGGTCCCTACTCCCACTGCCCCCTCCTCTTCTCTGAGGTACCCCTGGGGTACCACCACACCCTGTTACATCAAGTCCCAGTAGGACTAAGCACATCCTCTCCCACTGAGGCCCAACCAGGCTTTCCAGGTAGGGAAGGGGATCCAGTGGCAGGGAACAGAGTCAGATGTAGTACCTACTCTATTTGTTAGGGGACCCACATGAAGACCAAGCTGCACAGCTGCTCCAAATATTAGGGGGTCTAGTTTGTTTTTTAATGACTG
>NC_034613.1:44170760-44176659 GCF_900095145.1 Mus pahari | reverse complement strand
ATTTTATGGGAGCTGTGTGAGCCACTATCACTAGCTCATCATGTTGAGAAGTTTTTAAATCATCTCTAACGTTTTAGCCCAGAAAACATGGTCACTTTCCCCTTGACCCATATGCACACAGAAGCCTGTTGCACAACACTAAACTGAAGAACACATTTTAAAAATCCTCTGTTGATGTCAGAGCCCACAAAGGGGGAAAGGCAGGGTCAAGTGTCTGACAGCTTCACGTCAAGAGGGCAGTCAGCTTGGGTGGAAAACACGGGACCTGTCAGGTGGCCTGCATTCTCCGTCCCACCTTCACGGTGGGTCTCTTGTTTACTTTGTACAGAAGTATGTTATTCACGCAAGGCATATCTATCCTGGAGTCTGTGATGCCTGAGCTCTGTCATCCCTCTATGAGGTTGAAGACACAGAGATGACCCTCTGGGTACAGTTCCCTTGGAGTGTAGACAAAAAGAAAGAAATTGGTTTTCATGGAGGATATCTACCCCACGATGAGAACAATTTTTGGTGGGGACAGTCTCCACCCTGGCCTAGTCCCTCTTACAGGAAGCAGATTGGATCTCTGCACTGAGATTAACAGAGGCATACCTTCTCATAGGTCTGGGCCTGTCATGTTCACGGCTCTGTGTGCTACATGGAGCAGACTGCTTTCTTGCTACTGCCTTGCTGAGAGTTACTCATGCACCAGGGTGGCATGCTGGCTACGTTAGTGGCAGGGTTGCTACCTCTTTGACTTCTGCCCTTTGTCCTGATCCTCGGGGCCTCTGTAAGTTTTGTCCAGGAGTCCCTAAGTCCCTGACATGGAATTGACCCAAGAAGTACCACCCAAACTTAAGCAGAAGGATCCCTTGAAGCTGACCATGAGCACACCCACTCTCCGTGGCCCTAAGAGGCTGTCTATGTGACCAATGATGCCATTCTGATCCAAAGTTCAGCTTACGCAGGAACCAGCTGCCAGTCACTTGCAGGGCCTTCTTCAGCTCCCCCATATGTTGTAACCATGTCAATTCACCTAGTCATCCTCTTCTAGGTGACTCTCAATGGGTGACCCTGAGGTTGGATCTGGGCCCAGATCCTCCATGGGCCCAGCTGAAGGAGCATCAAGTCTGGAGGCACACACAAGCAGAGAGTGTAGCTGGGGCTGTGAGAAATGGTATGGAGCACTGTGATCTCAGAACTACCCCCATGAAGCAGGGACTGCTATGGGAAGAATGACTGCCTCCGGGGGGAAATGACTCCAGAAGCACCAGATGGGCCACAACTGCAGAAGTGTGGACAGAGTCCAGTGTTCAGAGATGTGTCTTTTTCAAATCCCACACAATAAGAGGAGATGTCTGGAGATGTGTAGCAAGGACCCCAGTGGATAGTACCAGTCAAGGCTAGGAGGCTATCCACAATGAAGCAGGCGTTTGCAGAGTGTCATTTTCCAGCCGTGGAACCTGGACAACTTCAATGCCTTTCTGATCACTGTGAAATCAGTCTCCCTCAGAAAGCTACCCCAACCCTGACTCCAGCCTCTGGTCCCTCTTTCTCCTTCCTTGTGCTCCAGGCTTTGCCTGTGCTCAGGGCAGAGCAAGGTCCTGGGAACAACAAGGATGGCCAGGGACTCCTGCTCACAAGATGTTGGAGCATTGTAGGGAGGCCCTGAGGGCTCTGTCCCAGTCAGTCTAACTTATCCCCAGGTTGTGAACACTTTAGTGGGTACATCAGAAGCCACTCCTCAGCTCCAGGCTTAAAGCCACAGACTCCTTGGTCCCCTCACTCTCTGGCATTCCCACAGCTGATCAAAGCAGTATTCATTGTTAGGTCCACTGTACCCAGGGCTCTCAGTTGTAACAAGCTGTCACAGGACACAGGACCATGCAGCACAGCAGGGAAGCTGAGGTCCCACACCTTCACACTGCCTGTTTGCCTCATTTTCATTCCTGTGCTGTGATCTGAGACCTTCAGGAGTGGCTGCTGATGTCCGTTGGGACTAGGGCAGGAATCTTGAGGAATGACACAAATCAGCTATCCCAACAGCTTTGTCGGAATCTTATTTCTGCGTAGTCACAAACAACAAGGTATGGAGTTTTGTGTTGTGAAACAAATAGGCAGTGCTGGGATTTTACCTAAAAGGTACTCAAGAGGGGCCGGTGTCCTTTCTGCTTCCCAATGAAGCCCGAACCACAGAATGTTTAGACAAAACAGTGAGGGACTCTACTTGCTCGGTAGTCCCCAAAGGGTGTCCAGAAGACCATTGAATGTTTGGACATGGCCAGGTTGCTCTGTAGCCCAGGCCCTACTGTGAAGAGGAACCCACAGAGCAGGCTGAAAGACCTTGGGGGAGGGTATTGGAGAGCACAACCTTCCCCTCTTTGTAATGAGCTGGATGCTCTGGACGCTGTGTAGGCTTTCCTTCCTCTGTCTGGAAAGTGATGCATGTTTGTAAAACCCCTTCAGCACAGCNCTGCTTCTCTAGGATTCAGAGCTCTGGAAAGAAACTCCGAGTAACCAGATGATTGAGAAAATGGGCAGATGATAGGCTCCAAGCTCTGCTGGCTACAAGGTGGAGTTTATATCACCTTGCTGGAAAGTTCTAGGAGGCAATCCCCACTTGCCTCTTCTACCTTCTATTGGGCAAAGCCATGTTCTGTCTGGCCTCACAGGATCTCCCACTTTGGAAGAATTCTGAATTTGCTAATCTCTCCCTGCTCTTATGGCTTTTCTTGCCAAAGCTGGGCTCTAGGGTGGGGGCTGGAGTATGACTTTCTTTTGGACTTTCTCTCCAAGGCCAGAAGTTGGGATCAGAAGCCCTGGAGCTGAAGTCACTGGGTGTGTAATCCAGCTGAATGTGAGCACTGGGACCCAGATTCCTGGTCTCTGACAGAGCCAGGGGTGCTCTGAATTGCTCAGTCATATCCACAGCTCCTGACTTTGGAGTTTTCCTGAGAATTCGATTCATCAGATTTAGGACCTTCTCTAACCCACTGTGGTCTCCTTTTCACTTAAATTACACTTCCAAGGGCCTTACTTCCAAGTGAGGTCTTATATTACTGTTACACACTGTCATAGTCTGTGGGACACTGTTCCAGGAAGTCCAGNGCCTGTCACACAGTGTGGTCAGTGAGCAGATCTTATCCTGTTTAGTCAGTTATCAGCCTTCTTTGGGGCTCTTGTCCCTGAAGCACAGGGATAGCCAAAGGAAGCGCTATGACAGGGCTCCAGAGAGTGAGGGTCGCCATCAAACAGAGCAGCTGGGCCCCATGAGAAGGGACTGTGGGTAATGGAGAGAGGCCTCAACAGTTAAGAGTGTGAACTGCTCATCCTGAAAACCTGGGTGGGACTTCAGCACTCACCAGGAATTCTCCCAACGCACAGTAGCTCCACACCCAGATGATCTGCCACCCTCTCCTGGCCTTGAAATGTGTTGCATGCATATGATGCACAGCCAGGCCCACAGAGGAAAAGACTCACACATGCAAAGGAATAGATTAGATTTTAAAAAGAGACATGTCTACTGGAGGAATGGTCAGAAACTGGGGTCAAGAGGCTGGAGAGATGGCTCAGTGTTTAAGAACACTGGCTGCTCTTTCAGAGGACCTGAGTTCAAGTCCCAGTATCCACATGGCAGCACACAATATTCTGTACTTCCAGTTCCAGCGGACACCACATCCTCACATAGACATTCAGGCAAAACACCAAAGCACATAGACCAAAAAGAACGACAGGAATCCTTAAAAAAGAATCTGGTGTCAAATTTGATGGATTCAGTAGCAAGTAGAAACAAGTGATGCTTATATACATTAAGAGAGTCAGGCAAGCAGCTAGGTTCAAAGAGGCAGACTTTCAGCCTGTGGATTTGTTCCAGATGAATGACAAAAAGAAAAGACAAGGACATTACTGTTCCCAGGTGTGGTAGAGGGGAAGGATTTTTGTTGATATGGGGGGAGAACATGGCCTGAGTTTGAGACAACAGGGAGCGACCCGAATGGACATGACCATCAGAGTGAGTTGGGGCCCATGAGGAGAGGACTGAGGGAAGACCCAGGAGGCCAAGGGCCCCAGTGGGCAAGAAAGGCAGTCATAGACAAGATGTCTGGGTTATACAGGGAGGAGAAGCTGGCTAAGGGCAGGCCCGCCCAATCCTGTCTCTGAAGAATCTTAGGACAGGGGACTGGGTTCACTTAGCCGTAAGGACTGTAAAGAGGCAGTAACTGAGAGATGTGGGTAGGGCCTGGCAGCCAGAGTCAGATTTGATTTATCAGTAGGCTTCTCAGTTAGGCATCTGTCCCCCATTTTGAGACCTAACAACATGGTCTAGGGGAAAATGCATCCAACAACTTTTTACTTTGTTTTCTATTAACAGAAGTGTCTCATTAATTTTCCAGGGCAGGCTTGAGCTCTCAAACCTTCTAATCTAGACTCTAAAGCAGCAGAGATTTACTCGCAGCTCAACAAAACATGTCTCCTAACCCCAAAATACTTCTCTCTATCAGGAAGAGCCCACAATTCTGTCTTCCAGGTTGAACAGCCCTTTATGCAAGCATGGGGTCACCCTTATGGCCCAAGTGGCCCCCTGGCAGTCACCAGCAATTGTATGACCCTTCCTCGAGAGATGTGAAAAAATGTCTAGACACTCCAAATAAGACACCAGTCATAGTCAGCAAACTCATTCAGCACAGGTTCAGCTGAGTTAACCAGTGATTGTGTTTGGGTCCACCCAGGTCCATAGACAACGTGTTGCTGCTAGGAGCACAAATGACTCAAAGGCAGCTGTTTCCCCCTCACACCCCGAAGGCTCCCTAAACATGAGTGACAGTTCAGAGGGTTACAACCCTGTGTCCTCTTGCATGACTTGTGGGCAACTCAGCAAGTTGGCCAGAGAGGCTCTTCCCCCCTGAAGTGCTCCACTCATTGTATAACCCTGTGAAGTAGCCTTGTGCTTATTAGAAGTGTCCCCCTTGTGAGGCTTGCTTTATTCATTCCTGAAGTCTCCTTAAAGAGGGAGTGTTTCAGTCCCCTGGCAATCACTACATGGTTGTCTCTCCCCAGCTCCCCATGGGTCCGTCCACTTGTGTCTTGCCATGTGTTCACTGTATGTTCTGCAGCAGGTCACATGCTCCTCTTTCTTTGCCGATCCCCTGGGGATGAGGGACTGCTGTCGAGAAGAAGACCTTGGCTGCATCTCTGCTGCTGCTTTTTCTGTCTTATCCTTGCTAGAGCCTGAGAATTTCCCATAACATCTCTGCTTTCCGGCATGTACAGTTGTAGCCTTCGTGCAGTGGACAGAAGCATCACTTTTCCTGGGAAGCTGCTAAGATGCCTGCAGCCTTTTCTCCCTGGTAAATATTTCAGATTCAGCAGCTGTTAGTGATGGCAGGACACTGGGGATTCCTCTAACCTAATGGTGTAAATCTGACCTCTTGAGAATCAGGGACAAGCACCAATAGAAGGGACAGCCTGAAAACATGAGGAGAGCAGGGGTACCTCTAGAACACTAGTGTATTTCAGGAAGCAGATCACCCGGGAACATGCCAGAGACTCCCTGTAGCAACCTCAGGATGCTGTGAAAACCTCACAGGCAGCATCATAATCCCTAGCGGAGTCTGCATTAATCCCCAAAGCTTGTGGCAAAGATTGCTCCGTTGGTGAGAGTCTGGGAAGGTTTTGTGTACTCGGGCACTCAAAAACCTCAACCTAGAACCAGCCATCCAGCACCCCATTTGTAGCCTTGGAGATACATGATATATGTGACCATAACAATAGGTATAGCCAGGCGGTGGTGGCGCACTACTTTAATCCCAGCACTTGGGAGGCAGAGACAGGCAGATTTCTGAGTTCGAGGCCAGCCTGGTCTACAGAGTGAGTTCCAGGACAGCCAGGGCTACACAGAGAAACCCTGTCTCAAAAAAAA
>NC_034613.1:44164195-44170745 GCF_900095145.1 Mus pahari | reverse complement strand
CAAAAAACCCAAACCAAAATAAAACCAACCAACCAACCAACCAACAACAACAACAACAACAACAACAACAAAAACAATAGGTATAGACAGAGCTCCATCAAATAAAAACAGACTAATTCATAAGACTTTTTGGTACCTTTTCGCAACATCACCTCCCTTGAATTAGAGGGGCATGAAGCTGTTCCATCACCTACCTAGACCGTGCAAACCTGGTCTAGGGTTCCTTCATGTTAACTTGTCCCCAAGTAAATCCTGATGCCAACAAGAGAAGAACTATGATCCTTCCACCCTCATGCTGGAACCCCGCAGTTCAAAAGATCTGCCCCTAAATTGTTTGGGTATAAGCTGAATATACACATGAGCCTCACCTTGCTTTGACAACCATTTATTAATGCACATTTAAAACTTTTTTACCACAAGGGTGGGGTCGACAAACATTTTCACCACAAACGGAGGTCACAGTGGTCTCCTAGCCACTTCTGTATCAACTTGGGCAGGCATATGCAGACTGCCAGACTCTGAAGAAACAGTCCAGTGCTTGAGCTGTTTTTCAGTTTATGGAGGCATAAAACACTAACAGAATTTCTGGGTTGTTGGTTGTTCTCTTTGTTTGCAAGTCTCCTTTAAGTCACTCTCCAGAAGCTAAGGCCGAATGCAAACTCACCACATGACTTACGGGGTTTGTAACACATGAGACTGAACCTTTCCAACATGCAGGGAAACCCCTTTAAGCAGGAAGGTAAAGAAGTCAAAAGAACTTCAGGAAGTCCCTGAAACTGAAAAGATTCATGAGCCCCCAACCCTGTCAGAGTAAGCAATAAAAGCTGAGAGTCCCTCACAGACAAGGCAAGCTGCAAAGGCTGCTGAGACCAGACCAGCTGCCTGAAAGAAGCAGAGCTCAGCTGAGCTGCCTGGAAGGCATTTAGACCCACCAAGGCCAGAACACTGTCTAACCTGTTGAGCTGCCTGCAGGCTGTGTGTGCTCCAGGTTCCCAGCCTTGGGAGCTCTGTCTCATCCGTGCTGGGGTGGGCTTTGGTGATGCAGCTGGCTTTGCGTCATTCTGTTACTGCAAGTAACACCTCACCCATATTCCTGTAAGTAACCCCAGTAAAACTGAGTTTCCTAGGCTAGACTTCAGTGGTGTCTGTACTTCTAGTCTGTCTTGGGTTTCCTATCTGGGGTGAATAGGGGTGTGTGTGTGTGTGTGTGTGTGTGTGTTGCCTCTCCCCACAAAAAGATTTGTCACACAGTGCCAAGGAGGACTTGACACTTGTGATTCCCTCTCCTCCTCCTGAGCGCTGTGACCATGGGTGCAGACTATCCAGTCAATATGTGCTGAGGTTGACCCCAGGGTTAGAGGCAAACATTCCATCAGCTGGGCTACAACCTGAGTCCAGTCACAGTTTTCTGACATGGGTATATATTTTGGCATAGATTATTAACATTTCCAGCCCTATCTTAAAAACGTTTTAAAATGTCTCATTTATTTGCTCACTTGTGCTGTATTTTTAAATTTTAACCAGTCTTGATAGGTATGCAAAAACATACTTAATTTTGGTTTTGCCTCTCATCTTTCTCAGACAAAATCTGCTAAATCCCTTATGTAGTTCCACTGAGGAGTTGAGTTTCATGATTTTTAAGGCGCCCATTCAAGTGTTTGGCCTATTTTATTTTTAAGATTTCTTTTTATGATGTGCAGTTTTGTGTCCTTTTGAGCTCATAGGTGCAGTACCGGACATGGCCAGCAGAGGGCGGAGGATCCCTTGTGTTAGACTGGTTGATAGGAGGAGGTAGTTCTGAAAGCCAACTAATTTGATGGTATTACTGGTACTGGGAAGCAAATTCTGGCCCTCTGTGAGCCCTTTCTTTGCTTCTATTAAGTTTGATCTTTTCCTCATTGATTGGTTTCTGGGTTTTAAATTGTATCGATTTATGGAGATGGACTGTAAGAGTGAGAGGTATTCCACGCATGCTCATTGGGTGATTACAGCTTGCCCACCCTCCAGGTTGATCGCCTCTCTCCTACCCTCACCCCCATCTCTTCACCGGGGCAGCCTCTTCTACTGCTGTGTTTGGTTCTTTTCCTTTTCTCGTTTGAAACGTCTTCATATATGAGGGAGCGCAGGCAGAAGCTGTTCATAGGTATCTCTGTTGGTGGCTTCCAATGCAGATTTAGTTTCCATTTCATCCCTCTGTACTTGCAGGAATTGTGACTGGCTTGGCCCAGTCTCCCACTCTGTTCTCAGGTTCATGGACTTGCACTTAGGGTAACATCTAAATTCAGTTTTAAATAACTTTCAGCAAACACAAATTCATACCCTTTGGGGTTCATTTGTTGTCAATATTTTTTTAAGACATTAAAAAACATTTTAGGGCTGGAGATGTACTTGGCAGGCAGATGTACTTGACAAGCTTCTTCAAGGCCCTTGGCACAGTGCTCAACACTTCAGGGAGATATTGGTTATGTACAGTTACATAAGGCTTCATCCCATTCTGAGATCATGAACGTGTTTTATATCATGAACTAGACTACTCTGTTACTTACATACACTAAGATCAGCATACATCCCTGGAACTTACTCTTGTTTGGGGTGAGCTAGACTGAATTTCCCTTACCATCATATGAATACTCAATTTTGCTAGCATCATTTGCTGCTTGCTTTCTGGCAAATGCTGCCTTGGAAACCAAACATTTCTCTACACCTGAATTGTGGGTGCTGTGGCCCCTGGGTAGGGCCCAGTGGACGCTTGGCAAGGTTCCATCCAGCCATGATAGTACTAGTGCTCCTGTCCACTTGTAGGCAGCTTGACATGAAACAGGGGATACTAGCAAACCAGGAGAAGCTCTGAAGTGGCCTGGATTAAGGTGACACCTGCCCAGCCCCAGGCTTTACTGATTTGCCCTCAGATGCTGGCAGCCTGAAACCTCCCCAAAGTGACAAATGGGATGGTGAACTATTGCAGAATTCATGTCAGTTTCCCATTGGTCCAAAAGATGCATACAAAATGCTTGCTGCTGCACACACAGTACAGGAGATGTGTACCTCCTTGCTGGTCCAGAGTTGGTTTCCCTGGTTCCTGACTCTGCCTAGTCAACCCTTTCCTGGATCCTGGTCCCAAAGCTGGGTGACTGGTCTTTATCCTAATGACCATTACCCACTACACTAAACACAACTTCTTATCAGTAGAAAGAACGGACCTCTCTGTCTTATTGTGGATCTTTGGATTTTGAGATTGTATATTTCTGCTGTGCAATATTTTGGCAGGTATTTAGTATTTATATGCTGTCGTAAATATACTTTCCCGCCCTTGTTTGCTACACATTTTTACAGTCTAAGATTGCTCTTTTTAGTCTTTGGCCTAATGCAAACTGCATGATCTCAGTTTATTTCTGCTTTATTTTTTATGTGATCATGAACTTTTGAAGTCATTATTCTGGAGCTCTAGAGACCAGGCTGACTTTAAACTTGCAGAGAACCTCCTGCCTCAGATACCCAACTCTGGGTTGCACACAAACACCTGGCTTGTCTGCATTTTACAGCAAGCAGCACAGCTGAAGATCTTTTTTGTTCTTCTGAATAGAGCACTTTGTTGTGTGTGGATAGTCACATCTTCCTCCCCCCTGAGACTTCTAACTTGGTTTCTGGGTCTAGCATTATTTTACCCCTCCCTGTGGCTTAACTACAAACCTCCCTGGCCAGTAAACTCATTTGTCATTCCCACGGAAACATTCCCAGGGTTTCCCCATAATTTATCTTGTTCCTTAGAGATTTTCATAGCTGCCCCTTGGGAATACAAACGTCTGTGAACATGGGAATTCTTACCAGGAATCGTGGATGAGCAGTGTCACATTGATTTTCTTGCATATACAGACAGATGATAGGAACAATTTCCATATGTTTCTATTTTCAAGAAAGATTACACCGAATGGTATTTGCAATGGTAAGACCCAAAGTGAGCCTTAGCTACTGAGAGACCCCCAAATGAGACACAAGAATGCAGTTTTTGATGCCAAAGCAAGAGGTTATTGTTCCAGCGCTCTGGGGTCCTACCGCACCCGGAGGAGAAGCGGCCCCTTCTCTTCCTTTCATAAGCTTTTTACAAAATTATTGAGGGCAGATTATTGTAGATTATTGAGATGGTAGAAATTGTTCCTACCATCTGTCTGTATATGCAAGAAAATCAATGTGACACTACTCCTCCACCATTCCTGGTAAGAATTCCCATGTTCACAGACATTTGTATTCCCAAGGGGCAATTAGATGCATATTGACGGATGGTTTGGTGACCTTTACATTAATTGGCTGGGCAGTGAGGGGGACTGACCCAGGGATCTTGCCTTNGGTCCAGTGGGAAGTTCTAATTTGGGGCTCTCTTACAACCATAGTCATGGAATAAAACAGACCATATCCCTATACATTATGGTTTTATTTAGTTGTGATTCTGGGATGTGCCACTTACATGTAGGTACAATGTGTGTGTGTACAGTGTGTCTATGTTTGTGTGTGTGTGTGTGTGTGTGTGCCTGGGTGCCTGCAGACATGAGTGTACACACAGGTGTGGATGTGGTAGGAGCTTGTAGGTAGCATACTAGATTTTAATATAATTTTGTCTATAAATTTAATATAATATTTTATTTTAAAATACAAAAATTTGATTTTATTTTGTTAGAAAAGGTTTAACCTTTATTCCTTTTAACTAAGAGGCACACATTCATACTACTGCCAAAGAGGATGGTGTGGCAACTGTCCCTTAAGACCTAGGGGTCTGGTTTGAGGAAGGAAGGGGAGAGGCTGTGATCCACACATTTGCCAACACAGCTAAGGAACTTAAAAGAGTAGTCCTTTAATCTAGAACTCTAAACACAGACAGAAGATGCCCTTGCCTGGGGTGGTGTGTAAGTGTGTGTGTGGGGGGAGGACCCAAAGAAGGAAGTCTTTGTTTCTGTAGGCTGTCACCATTACTGGTTGTCAGTCCTTAAGTCACACACTAAGGAGGATTCAGGGGACAGAACTGTGGCTCTCATGAGGTGCCACATTAGGCATTCATGAGAGCTGTTGATTTTCATGAAGCAGCCCCTTGCTAGGAACCTCCATCTCTGCCTAAACAGAGTGAAGCTTACAAATGAGCACCACTACAGCCCTCTCTTTATTTTGTTAAAAATGGACAGATTCAGATCCTCGTGAGGGCACAGCAGGCACCAACCTACAAAACTATCTCCATCAAAACTATCTCCCTTGCCCTGTAGCATGTTCTTTATGAATTAAAAGAATGTATGTGCCCCTAGATTGGTACATTTCTGTTTTGATCTTTATGATGGACATACTGCCTTCCAGTGACAAACTTTGTTGGGCTCACAGTATCAACTGTAGAATGTTCTGTTGGATTCTATGCTATAGAACATTCACTGGATACATCATACATACATACATACATACATACATACACATACTACATACACAGGGCAAGAATGTACCACTTTAGTTGCCAAGCACATTATAGCATCAGAATCTTTGGTGCTGCAACACCCAGGTGTGGCATGCCTGATCAGGCTTTACAAATACTACTTTATGGATCCTGACAGCGCCAAGGGATCTTGTATAGCTAGTACCCAAGAATGTGAGAGGGAATGATGGCCACCATTATGAGACTGATGCACAATGTCCTTACAGAGTGTTTTACTCCCCCAACCCACTTTGGATTTTGAGACAAGGTTTCTCTGTGTAGCCTTGAGTCTCCTGGAACTCATTCTGTAGAACAGTGTGGCTGGGAACTCAGAGATCTACAGGTCTGTGATTCCAAATGCTGGGAGTCAGGGTATGTGCAATAGTGCCAGCCTAAGAGAGCAAAGAATCTCTTCCCCTCCCCTTCCCCTCTCCCTCTCTCCCTTCCCCTCCCCTCCCCACTCCCCTTAGCTTCTTGAAACAGAGTTTGTCTGTGTAGCCCTGGCTGTCCTGGAACTTACTCTGTAGATCAGGGAGGAAGTCCTGGAACTCTGAGATCTGCCTGCCTCTGCGTCCCTTCAGCTGCAGGGCCAGACTGTTCTCATGGACTACACAGTAACTGAAGCATTGTCTCTGTATCTGAACAAGTCCCTCATGTCATTTTACCTTACTAGTGAATGCTAATGTGCTCCCCCTTTCTCTGGGTATGTATTTGTTCTTGGAAATCCTTGTAACCGTCCCTGCCATGAATACCTTACTGGCTCAACATGGTTTNTCTCAGGTCAGTTAGTAATATGATTACTATTGTCCCTTGACAGTATCTTTATATGTAGCTGGAGGTGCCATAGAATTGAGTGTGCAGCCTGCCTTGCCCTCAGTCCTGCAATGGCTCCTCCTCTGCTTCCCCAGTGCAGGAGTCACAGACAACCCCCCCCCCGCAGCCTCCTTGTATATGTTTAATAGAAATGCTCATGAACAACCACAGTGTGCTAGTCAGCTTGGGCTGCCACTAGAACCTAGCTCAGACAGGGTAGCTGAGATGCTATTCTTCACAGTTGTTGAGCTGCATGTCTGAGATGAGCCTGCCAGGGTAGTTGGGCTATCC
>NC_034613.1:44158276-44162860 GCF_900095145.1 Mus pahari | reverse complement strand
GTTTGAATGGGCATAGAACTCCATAATCGCTCTCTTATTCTCCAGTGACAGGGAATTGCACCATCACCAAAAAAGTACTAGGAGTCCAGCATCCTCCTAGNCTCTCTGAGTCTTCCTCATATGTGCCTAGGTACAATCCGGACTCTTCCCTGTGCTTTGCATCATGGCTGTGCTTATGTGAACAAAACAAAACAAAACAACAACAAAACACCCCTGAAGCATTCTCCTTGTCCCAGAGTCATGCCTGCACACTGGCGACAACCAAGGTTTTTAGATGCTGTGGCATGGGCTCTGCAGACAGGCTTGGGTCCCACCCACAGGCATCCTAGCACAGGCCCCGCCTCCCCTCCTACGCACTTACAGCTCAGCCTTGGAAGTGACAGGCTGCGTGCCCAGCAGAAGCAGCAAAGAGCAGCAGACCCTGTGAAGAGCGCCCCCCCGACCAGGCAGAGATCCAGTCCACTTATTGACAAGCCAAGCAAGGAGACCTCGCCGCCATGGACCGCCGGATTAAGTTGATCATGGCTCTCATGGCCTGGCCGGAGCTGCGTAAAAGCCGTTGGCAGAACCCCATCCCATTTCCAGAGCTGTTTGATGGCGAAATGGAGAAGCTCCCGGAGTTCATCGTGCAGACCCTCTCCTACATGTTAGTAGATGAGAAGACCTTCGACACCGACAAACGTAAGGTGATGTTCCTCATCACCCGCCTCAAGGGCCGGGCCCTGCAGTGGGCTATGCGTTACCTCCAGACAGATAGCCCCATGCTCAACAATTACTCCGGCTTCCTGGAGGAGATGAAGGAGGAGTTCGGGTGGGAGGAGGATGAGGACTTCTAGGCCTCTAGCAACCCTGGCCTGGGGCAGGGGCTACAAGAGGGTGAGCTGCTACCCCCCACCCCACATCGCGATTCTCCTCTACTCCTCCCGCCCCCGCCATCCCACCCCACCCCCAGCTCCCTGATCAAGCATGAATGCCCCTGTCCCTTCCTGTGTTTTAGCCTTTGTTCCAGGAATAGCTCCCCAGTCTCCTGCTGCTGTCCCTGCTGGGCCTGGCTCTTGGAGCACAAGGCCTCCCAGAGCTGACAGCTCAGCCCATTGCTGTCACATTTGAACACTGTCTGGTTTCCAGCTACAAGATGAGCTCCTGTCATTTAGTGGGCAGATCACTCGCCTCCAGAGCATTCCATTGCCTCCTACCCGGTGGACAGTCTGCAAGCTTCTGCCCATAAGGCCTGCGCTGACGCTGCCATTTCAAGCCCCTGCACAGCACAAACCATCTGTGGACTGACTGCTGCCCTTAACTGATCTGGACTCACCTGGGAGGTACCTGGGCTGCCCACGGCCCATGGACATTGATTCACCTTCAGCGGGACCCTTCCCCTCCCTGCTCCCAGAAACCTGCTGTCTCCCATTTTGTCTTGTGGACTAGCTGGTTTTCCTGAGAAACCAGTTTGCAGCTGTTCCTCTGATGCCTATGCCTTTTTTCCAACACAGTAGCCCTGCGCTCTTCCCTTCCTGTCTGCTCTACCTGTACAGAATCCTTTTCCTCACGTTGAATAAACATCAGATGCTATTTAAAAGGAAATGGAGTCTTACTTAGTATAGCAGCCTGCCACCCCTCCCCCACAACCTTACCCTGCAGGTGTCTGCACATGGGATCCATGTCTAGTTAAAGACATGTTCCTGGCCTGATGTTCATTCTACCAGCATACTGCAGATATAGGATTCAGCTGGTAANCAGTCTGGTGGAAGCCTTACTGATAGGCAGTCACACATGGTGGACCTTTATGCCCTTCAGGACATGGACCTTCATCTAGTTTCCCCCATTGCAGCCTGAAAGTCATAAAGGTGTCTCTGGGTTGAAATGGTTCCTTATAGAAAAGATACTGAAGACACAGGAATAATCATAGTTAATTGACAAACCAAGGACCACCAAATTTGTCACTGAAATCTGAAAATGTATATAATCCATCATTCNCAGATCCAGCAGAATTGAATTGGTGTTTTAGTAAAACCATGGACATACATGCTAACTAGCTTCTATGGGGCATGAAAAATTGAATGCCAGACTGCTTGTTCATTTAGCTCCAGATCTGATTGATTACCCCCGGTGTAATACAAGGCCTTTTCCTCCAGTGGGAAGGGACAAATACTGTTCATATTTCCTTGCTAACTCCTTAAATTTATTATGTTGAAGCAAATCTACTATCTCCTATATTACTAGAACAGTTTAGTATCCCAATACAACCAGGTAATCCTTGAGTCACCTTTCAGTATCATATTTATTCTCTTCTTTCGAATATATTGGTGGTTCTCCTGAACCTGTATGACTGAGCAATACTGTAGTGCATCTCTTCGTGTTTATTCCTTTCCTTCATTTGAACAGGGACACTTTAGTCATTCTCACATACAGTGGTGCATATCGCCGTGGACTCTATATTAGAATATGTCATATTTGTCTCAGAAGTGTTACCACTGGCAAATTGCAGCTCAAATGTCCACAAAACAGAGTATTATTCAAATTAAATGGAAAATTCAAGGTGTTTCATGAAATAGACCTTATCCTGTACAGGATTCTTAAGATTTGGGTTTTGTTGTTTGTTTGCTGTTTGAAAAGCAGGCTTATAGAATATCAGAGTGTGGCGCACTAGTATACATGAGATCCTGGGATTCATCCACAGCATCCTAAAACATTGAAACCTAAGTCAGGTTAAGGGCGAATAAACATGTGCCTGCATTCAACTTGGTGAAGAGTTATGAGGGGTGATTTTAATCATACTTTAAATTTTAAATAGATACCCCTAGACAATTTGGGAAACGTTTGGAAGTCTCTGGCAGAGTCTGGCATAGTCCCTGTGACCTTCCAAGGGCTATGCTCTCTGGAGAGGTGAGTGGGGTGGATTGAGATCTACCCTTTTGGCAATGCTATCCTTTTCAGCAGCAATGCAGCTGAAGACACAGTTGTGCAGTGCCTTTCCTTAGGCCTGAGTAATTGAGTCAGAGAATGTTCCTAGTCTACACTGGTCCCTCCTTCCAAAACCTTCTCTCATTCTGAAGATATCCTGCATTGCGTCACACTCCACACCAACCATTCAGGTACAGGTGGGAACAATTAAATACATAGGGAACAAACAATGAATATCTTTAAAATGGTTTATGTTGTTTTGCTAGCTTGCGTCAATACGTCAATTCTATGCAATACTCAATTGATCCAGCAGGGGGCGAAAGACACCTAGCAGTTGGGATTAGAACCCCTGTGAGCAACCAAATGTTTGTTCAGGAGGAACCTGGTAGGTATGGGAGAGCAGTGGGTGCTCTTGCCTAACATGCTGGCCCTCTAGGCCATGTAAATTGTATTTTGAAGATTAGAAACTTTCTTACCCTTTGATTCAGTCTTCCCCTAACAATTTTTCTTTTTTTATATGAGATTCTATTCTTTTTTATTTTGAGTGAGCAAGCATTTTTGCCTGCATGTCTGTCTGGAACACATTCTGGCAGGCCCCTGGGGTCTTGAAGTTGGAGAGGGTTGTCAAATAACACCTGGGTTCTGGGAACTAACCGTTTTCCTCCTAAAGAGCAACAGTAATCCTCAGAGGTTGCTGAGCCAAGGATCCACCCTCTACTGCAGTTGTTACACTTGGTTTTCCTGGGCTTTTATGTTCTGTAAGCCACCCAGGCTTTAACCTGGACCCTTGCTTCACAAGCTCAGGAAACTTGAGGCCTGGGAGGAGGAGGATGAAGTAAGACAGAAACAGATTTAACAGATTTTCTGTTTGGGGAGTTGAGGCTAATAGGGACCTGGGGCCTATAATTGATGAAATTTTCAGGCAAATTGTGTGATCCTCAAATCCTCAGAAGTTTAAATAGTAGAGCAAAGCCGCCTCTGATGATGATTCAGTCTCTCTGGGTCCTGTTTTTCTCAGGAGACTCCTACAAAGACACTGTGGAAAGGCTTAACTCTGCCCTTAGTCCCAGTTGCCTGAAGTCAGCTCTTCCTGTAATGTCACCCTGCCTCAGGGCAGGCATTGAGTAAGTCAGGGCATTTCTTTACAAAGACACCATCTGCTTGTGCCTAGGAGCCTGTAAGAAGCCAGACAGAGAGGGGAGCTGGAACAGAGACAGACAAAGAGCCAGAGACAGACAGAGAAACTGAGTCAGACAGGGAGGCAGAGATGGGGAGGGAGAAACACACACAGAGAGACNGAGAGACAGAGAGACAGAGAATGAAANTGCATACAAACACCCTCCCTCTCCACACTCTCACTCCCCTCACATCCACCCAGGAGCACACAGATCTCATGACCTCATGGTGCCTCTAGGGGTATTTGATTTACAGCTCTGTTTTCTAGTGTGGGAGACTTGGAGACCATCTACTGCAACAAAACATTCTAAGCTCCCGTGAGCTTAAAGTGAAAGGTTAGAGATCCTTGGGACCAGGAACTGGAAGGACAAACATCAGGAGCACTCACACACACCCAATGGTAGGAAATGAGTCAAATGGAAGCCTAGTAGGGTCCCAAAATATATCACAGCTTGGGGAGTGGCCACGCCAAAGAGGGAAGGAAGAGTAGGAACAGGGGAAATC
>NC_034613.1:44155772-44157421 GCF_900095145.1 Mus pahari | reverse complement strand
CTATACAGTGTATGCAGACAACCTTAGTTTATGTACTTCTGAGCATTAGTTGAATTATTCCTTTCTGCATCCATTTGTCCTTCTGTGGTTCAGTGTAGAGANCAAACTGCTCGTGTGGAGATCAGAGGACAGCTTGGGGCAGTGGGTTCTCTCCTTCCACCAGGTAGGTTCCAGGGATTGACAGCCTGTCACCAGGCTTGGAGCCTGCCTTTATCTGGGCACAGCCATCAAACCAGCCACAAAAGCACATTCTTAAGGTAGACTCCAGATGATATTGTCTAAACTACAGTACAGGGAAACGTTTACCAGTTTTAACTTGCCAGTATCCTTGCTCAGAAAGACCATTTTCAAAATTGCTTTCTCATAAGCAATGTGATGGCCTACAAACCTTTTGATGTGAATTTTCAGTTTTTATATTTTATGTGCTTACTCTGAAGGTTTTGCGTTTGTTAATTTTTTGGTGCTTTGTTCGTTGGTTTTTGTGATGGTTTGTATATGCTTGGTCCAGGGAGTGGCATTATTAGGAGGTGTGGCCTTGTTGGAGTAGGTGTGTCATTGTAGGTGTGGGCTTAAGACCCTCACCTTAGCTGCCTAGAATCCAGTGTTCCACTAGCAGCCTTCAGATGAAGGTATAGAAATCTCGGCTTCTCCTGCACCATGCCTGCCTGGATGCTGCCCTGCTTCTACCTTGATGATACTGGACTGAAACTCTGAACCTGTAAGGCAGCTCCAACTAAATATTGTTTTTTATGATAGTTGCCTTGGTCATGCCTTTATCTGTTCACAGCAGTAAAACCCTAACTGAAAGAGTTTGTTTTTTTTTTAAACATGGCCTTGCTCTGTAGCCTTGACTGACCTGATACCCATTATGAACTCCAGACTGGCCTCCAACTTCTGTGGTTTGAATCTCATAAGTGTTGGGAGTATAAGTATAATCCACCACAGTGGCTTTATGTCCAATGCAGATAAAATATTCCTAAGAAGTTCATTTTTCAAGAACAAAGTGACATCTGGTTTGGGGCATGTTTTGGGGGTATCTCATTTCTTTCTCCAAACAGAAAAAGCTTTTAGGATTTAAATTTTTTTTGTCTTCCTCCTTCTGCCATACCAAGTGGAATATATATGTCCATATGTACATATGTACATATGTACATAGGTATGTGTGTACATGTATATGTGTGTATATGTGTTTGTGCATATATGTTTACATGTGTATTGTATATATGTATGTGTTTACATGTGTGTACATGTATCTATGTATATTATGAATAATTGTATTTCTCATCCCCTGTGATCTCCCACATCACGGGTTTGGAGTAAATATGAAAGTGACAGAGCATNTTAGCTCTCTGTCACACCCCTGTAATGCCAGCACTCTGGACTGGAGCCTGAGGCAGGAGAATGTCAGGTTTGGGCCAGCCTTGGGTGCATACTAAGGATGNCCTTTCCAGAAAAGCCAGCATTGGGCTGAGGAGATGATTTGGTGTGTAGAGGCACTTGATGTGAGAGCATGGGGAGCTGAGCTTGAGAAGCCAGAACCAATGNTATACCCAGACATTTGGCATACATGCATGAATCCCAGCATTCCTGTAGAACATGAGAGCCAGAAACAGAAAAATCCCCTGAAGCTAAGAAATGAGTGAGCCTGG
>NC_034613.1:44153405-44154522 GCF_900095145.1 Mus pahari | reverse complement strand
TTCATGAAAATGATGCAGCAATGTATGGTGGTGAAGGCTGAAAATCTCAGATCTTAGTAAGTGGAAGCAGGAGGATTGTATGTTCATGGCCAACCTGGGTTTCATCATAAGTGTTAGCTGAATCTTGGTGTGATGGCTAACCTTGGTTGTAAACTTGACNCCTTCTGTAATCAAAGAAGACCCAGGCTACTGGATCCACTTGTGGGGGACCATTCTTCACTGGATCACTGGGGGTGGGAAGTACCACTCTACATTTTGCACCTTCTTAGATTAGGTCCGGAATTTGGCCTTTCTTAAATTAGTTTGGGTGACACCTTCTGATGGCTGCCTACCCAAAAGGACATGGGAAAGCAATGTCTTTGCTCTTTGTCTGCTTGCCCTGACTGTAGCTTGCCAGTATGTTCCTTCATTGGTATTTGAACCTTCNTTTTCTGCATTTCAATATACACTGGAGACCACTTCAGGCAGCCAGTCTACTAGATAAACTATTGGATTCTTGAAGTTTCTTCATTTTGTTGTTGTCTTTTTGTTTCAAGACAGGGTCTCTCTGTGTAGACTTACCTGTCCTGGAACTCTCTCTGTAAACCAGGCTNGACNTGAACNCACGTTGATCTTTCTGCCTCTGTAACCAGAGTGCTGATATTAAAGGCANGAGCCACCGCCACCTGGATGATACTTGCGACTTCTGTCAGGAGCTATTCATTCTTGGATCAGCTAGAACAGAGCATGTAAGGTGTCATAATAATCCCCTTCATACGTTGACAGATAGTTGAGAGACATCCATTAGGGTGGTCGTCTGGTACTTGTGGATGTATAGATGGTAGCTGCATAGATAAGTAGATAGATGACGGACAGGTGAGAGCTAGATAAAGGTAGTTTTGCTGTATCAACTGTGTCTCCAGAGAGCTGTGACTCATATATTTGGCTNCCTTGCAAACCCTTTCTCAACAATTAATTTNAAAACAACTTATTTTATATCCTTTTCCTGGAAAGACAATTTCTTTATATGTCCTAGGCTGCGCTTAAACTCACGATGTGACCTAGACTGGCCTTGAACTTGTGAACATTCTGCTTGCCTCATCCTCCCAAGTGCCAGGATTACAGGCATGTGTTTCCA
>NC_034613.1:44137835-44143619 GCF_900095145.1 Mus pahari | reverse complement strand
ACAGACAGATCCACAGGACAGTCTTTGGGCAGACACAGATCCAGACTCATATAACAGAGGACAGATGACACGGGGAACATGAAGGAGAGAATTCTAGCATGAAGTCTAGACTGGCTCTTAGCTAAATGGTTTCAGAAAGTAATTGCTTTTCTTTCTTTCCTTAAGGCAACAGGGATGTGCTGTTGGTAACTGGGACTTCATCACTGATGCCTATAATCCATGCAGATAAGCAATTTGTGTGCTCTTCCCAGGAGAAGAGCTCCTGCTCCTAATGTTCCTTTGTTACCTCTAGTTCTCTGTCTAGTGTTGGCACCTCAGGTGTCCCCCACTTCCCCCCTAGCATGCCTATTGGTGTCCTCCTAGGTGTGTCCTGTTTAGGGAGCCATAGGGTGAAACTTAATGGGCATGGCTTCTGACATTTCTAAGAGACACGACCTCACAGCAGGCTTCCTGTTCTTGTGGCTCTTACAATCCTTCTGCTTCCTCTTTAGCAATGATCCTGGAGTCTTAGGTGCAAATGTGAAGTTGTGGATGTAACAGCTGGGACTGTGCTCCACAACTCTGCATTTTGGTTGGTTGTGGAGTTTGTCATGATCCCTCTCTCTGTTACAAAGTGATGTCCCCCTGCTCAGCGGTGAGGGTTACACTTCTCTGTAGGTATACAAAATAAATACTTACGATGTTGTTAGGTTGGATTTAGTTGCTTTATTAAAATGCTGGTTGTAGGTTCCCTTCCAAGGCCTGTGATTACAGTAGCACTGTTTTTCCAGTACCGGGCATGAATACTCTTGATAGTTTTTGTTCTCATTTAGTTTCTTCGTGGTTTTTCTCTGAGTAGCCAAAAGCTGTGTCACTGATCCTCAGTAGTTTTAGATCTTGCATGTAAAGAGGACTAGTGAACACCTGAGAATTAAAGACTCCTGGACAGCAGCCAATATTACTTAATGACTGCTGGACAAGTATAAATCTGCAGCCCCTTGGCTTCTGATCACTATGACTTTGTGGTGGATCCCATATTGTCCTCAGAATTCCATTATTGGATTGTGCCAAAATGATCCCCAGTACAATCTTGATTCACACCATAACACTGCATAGCTTTCTTCCCTTTTTGGCTCTACTCCCCTAAAGTTGGGAAAGTCTCACTTGTACTACTTAATATATCATTGGACTGAATTCTTGGTCAGAATCAACATATGGAGTGATGCAAACTCTCATGGTTTGAATGAGAAATGGTCCCCAGAGTCTCTCGCATTTGAATATGTGGTCCCCAATGGGTGGTCCTATTAGGAGAGATTTGAGGATATGGCCTTCTTGGAGGAGGTATGTTACTGCAGGTGAGCTTTGAGAGCTTAAAGGCTTTCCTCATTTTGAATTTCCTCCCTGTTTCCTGCATGTGAGTTCTCAGCAGCCCCTGGCATGCTCCCCCACCTTCATGGCTGTTGATGGAGTCCTCTCCCTCTAGAACCTTAAGCCAAAAGTAAAGCCTTCCTTCTGTAAGTTGCCTTGTAGCTGGTGTTTTTGCATAGCAATAGAAAATTAACTAAGGCACAGGCCAAAGCTAGTATACAATTGTTTTCTAAAATGATTTAAATTACACTCTTGTCTTTAATATGTCCTATCACTTTCTCACCCTTTTTTGAATTTTGGACAATTTTTATGTCATTTCTAATCTTGTGATGATAAAGCTTGAGGCATTAAGTGTATGTACATGTTAACTTCATAAAGCCATTTAAAAGGAGAGTCTGCTTATGTATTTAAAATTTTTTTTCAAAAATTTTTAGTGTCTGTGTGTGTACTTGTGTGTGCCTAAGTATGTCTGTGCACGTTGTTCATGTAGTGCCTGGGGCAGTCCCAAAAGTGCGTTGGCTCCTTGGGAGTTGGAGTGCAGACATTTGTTGAGTTGTCTTAAATGGGTTCCAGGTAATTCACACGTGTCTTCAGCATGTGCTTCTAGCCACTGTGCTGTCTCCCAGACCCTATTTTTAGTTTAATCATGTGTATCTGTCTCATGGGTATATGCATGGGTGTATGGGTGCTTATAGAGGTCAATCAGGGACATGGGATCCCTTGGGGGTTGGAATTACAGGTGACTGTGCCCTGCCTAATTTGGGTGTAGTGTCTGATTCTACACGAGTCATGTGTACTTTTAACCATTGAACCATCTTTCCAATGCCCCTGCAAAGCTATTTTAATCTCACTCTTTTTATTCTTGTTGAGAAATTTTCATCTATGAGACCATCCATATCTCTTAGTTTTGACACAACATTGTGCTCTGTGACACTAAAACAGCAGTAATATGATGCAAGCTTTGTGGTTTTAACATTTGCAGAGGAGCATATAGTAACTTCTATGTCACTACAGTTTAAGAGTACAATTGCTTATATGAAATACCATGATATGAAACATTTTGAAATGTGAATTGTTGATTAAAGTACTCTTTTCTGTGATCTTATATAACTTCTATTTATGGTCTTTTATTTATGCTGTTAGCAGATCTTAGTATTTATTCTAATTCTTTTGAAGATCTTCATGCTGGCTGTTCTGTAGATTTTCTGTCATTTATGAGAACACACATTCCTTTGGTTTTTTTGATATGTAAAAAAATAGAATATATCCAGGCATAGTGGCTTACTCATGTAATCCCAACAGTTCATGAGCCTAAGAAAGAGGATTACCATAAGTTTGAAGCCATCCTGAGCCACACAGTGAATTCCAGGCCAGCCTTGGGTATACAGGGAAACCCTGTCTCAAAAAATGGTGTCCAAGTGAGAAATTTTAATAATTATATGTAGTAAGATATGAATATCATTAACATGTATCCAGACAGATTTTACATATGCATACTAAAGTGTAAAAAACACCAGATCAACCTATAAAAGACTTCTTGGGCTGGAGTGATTCCTAGGACCCACATGGTTGAAGAAAAAAATTGACTTCTGCAAGTTTTTCACTTGACTTCCATACATGTACCAAGGCATGCATTCACCTCTCCTCCCCAAAGCTCTACAAAATTATAATTTTGAAATCTGCACCTTAGGGATAGGGCTCAGTGGGAGAACATGTGCCTAGCATGCAAGACACTATGAGTTTGATCTCCAACACAAAAGGGCCATACATTAAGTCCCTCCTTCCTACAGCATTTTTAAAATCATATTTAATTATGTGTATGTGAGGCTGGAAGAATGTCTCAGCAGTTAAGAACACTTGCTGCTCTTCCAAAGAAACTTCCATCAGAGAGCTCACAACTGGCTCTAATTCTAGCCCAGTGTATGCAGTGCCCCTAGCCTTTGCTGGCACCCACCTCCTCCACCACACATACAACACTAATACACATAATTAAAAATAATAAAAATACAATTTGAAAAATATGTGCATTGACTATAGCACCTGCAGAGATAAGAAGAAGGCAAAATTACATGCAATTACATGCAATGGCAACCTGTGGGCATGGATGCTGAGAGCACAACTCAGGTTCTCTGCAAGAGTGCTATGTGATCTCAACTGCTAGCCTGTGTCTCCAGAAACCTCCACATTCCTGCTTTTTAATAATAAGTAAGCCAGGTGGCGGTGGTGCACGCCTTTAATCCCAGCACTTGGGAGGCAGAGGCAGGTGGATTTCTGAGTTCGAGGCCAGCCTGGTCTACAGAGTGAGTTCCAGGACAGCCAGGGTTATACAGAGAAACCCTGTTTCCAAAAACCAAACTAACTAACTAACTATCTAACTAGTCTTTTGTATCAGTGAATTAGTTACACTGCTTTGGCTCCCATCGGGTCACATGCATGCTGTACCCACACAAGAGCTTTCTGGAGTCACAAATGAAAGATACACAGGCCAGCTAATTTTGATATGTCTTAACCAGTTCAATGGCTGAGCACTTCTTAACCTCCCTATGACTAGTAAACACTCCCCTCCAGTATTCCTGAGTTAACATCTTTTAAAATCTATATTTCATCTCTGCCACCCCAGACCCAATTGGGGAAGTGGCCCCTAGGGACCCTCAAGTCTGGAAGTGAGGCTTTTGGGAGCCAAAATAAAACAAAGCATTAAAGCTAATTTCCAACTGTCTTTATTTTTATTGTTTTATTTTTGCATGCACATTCCTCTTTCAAAAGTGATATTACAAATCTGATATCAACCATTCCCCACTTCTTGTCACATATGCTAATACAATGTGTGTGTGTCTGTGTGTCTGTGTGTCTGTGTGTGTGTGTAGAATGTAGAGTGGTGGGAGATTAATATTTATTTGATGAAAATGGTTAAACAGTTGTAGTTTTCTGCACATGATCTTTTTTTAAACAAACATGTGAAAATCTCTCCACAAATAGAACATGTATCTCTCATATTCCATTGTTTTATTCATACTGTAACCTAGGGTCTCCTGGAACTCTCCATGTAAGCCAAGCTTGCCCCAAATTAACAGCAGTTCTTCTGCTTAAACCTCCTAAATGCTGGAATTATAGGCATTAACCATAATGTCTGGATTTCTTTTTTATCTTAAATTTTATTTATTTTATTTTTTTATTCTTTAATCTTTTTTTTACAGTCCAGATTTTATCCCCCACATTCCAACTGTTCCACATCCCACACCTCCTCCGCTGCTCTTCCCCCATCTGTTGGTTCTGGCCTATTTATTGGTAAAGGATGTACTATGCTGTGCTTCCTGAGTTTCCCACCTTTAGGACTGAGAGACAAAATCCTCCAGATGTTGGGTGTGTGTGTGTGCTGCTCAAAGTCACAGCAGAATTGCTGTCAAGAAACTGCTAGCTGTAGCAAGAAATACTATTGCCTCCAGACAAAACCAATAACAAGCGCACAAGTGGCTTTTCTCAATTGAAATAGTTGGAATGGGCATGTCAGCACTAGGCATCGCCATGTGGCCAGGGAGGCCTGCGTTCCATGCTTCTACATGGTTTCTGTCTGTTCAATCCTACTTTCCTTACTCAATACATATGTTGTTAGTGACAGTCTGTTTCCAAGGGAATGGAGTTAGGCAGATGATGAGATAGGATTTTGGAGCTTAAACTGCTGGAGGACAAGAAGTGAACAGTACGTCACTCCCTTGTTAAGGAAGTGCTAAAAACAAGTAGAGGTGCCATTGTTACAATGCTCACAGCAGGAAACCAAAATAGAATTCCACAGAAAGCAGGTGTACCAGCAGGTAAAATATTTCAAGTTTGCATAATTGTCAAGATTATACAAGTGAATGGTTGTTACCAAAAGCTCTTGACAAACTTAATAGGCTCAATGAAAGATTACAGATGATTGACAATTAGGGCAAAGTGGGAAGCCAAGGAAGGCTCTCACTTATTTATAGCAGAAAAGCTAAGGACTGGGCTTGGGAAGTCTCTGCAGTTCCTACAGATTGTACCACTCTAGTGCAATCAGAATCCTTTTCTCCTTTCCATCCAGCACCATGCTAATCCATCCATGACCCAGGCCTTTTCCCACCTCTTATGGTCTGGAAAAAATTAGCCAATTTACAAATAAAGCAGTGTTGCTTGGATATATGAACCTTTTTATTTTTTATTTTTGAAGAAAAGATGTCACTATGCAATTCAAACTGAGATGAAAGTCACTAGGAGCCAGTGTTGGCAATGAACTCAGATCCTTTTACCTGATGAAACGCTGGAATTAGAGGCATACACTTCCATGTCCTGTATGTGGCACAGCAGGGTGCACTATCACTGCATAGTGCTATCTTAGAAACCCATCAAAGGATTTCCTGGATGAATTCACACTGGTGTGTGTGTGTGTGTGTGTGTGTGTGTGTGTGTGTGTGTGTG
>NC_034613.1:44115349-44137785 GCF_900095145.1 Mus pahari | reverse complement strand
GAGAGAGAGAGAGAGAGAGAGAGAGAGAGAGAGAGAGAGAGTTTTATAATTAGCACACAAACTTATAGCTTTCATTTAGGCATGTTCATACATAGCTTTGTTATAAATATGATACATTTATACAATGGAACTTCATTAAGATATTAAAATTTAACAAATACCAGTTAAATTTTTTGCAGTCCTGGACACTAGAGAAATTGTAAGAAATAATGACTTTTATTTTACCCTTGAGGGAATCATTTCTGTAGTCATCATTCCATATTACTTTATTATGCTTTGCTCAAACATATCTGCAAACTCTGTTCCTTAATTAACTGTGTATATGAACCTTTGGTGTTCATCAACAAATATTTGGAAATTTATCCATTTAAAAATTGCTTTTAGAAATGAATTATATTTTTCAAGAAACTTTCTCATCTCTTCAGGGCATGTCAACATAAGATTAAATTAGTTTCCTTAAGATTTTGGAATAAACCAGGCAATAGTAGCATGTGCCTTTTATCCCAGAACTTGGGAGGCAGAGGCAGGCTGAGAGTTCAAGGCCAGCCTGGTCTACAGAGCTAGTTCCAGGACAGCCAGGGCTATACAGAGGATCTTGTCTCAAACAAACAAAAAGCAACAACAAAAGAGTGTGGAATGAATTGATTGTAGAAAATCCATAGTAAGAGACTGCATAGTTGCCAGTAAAATCTCCATCCCAAAGTCATCATAAAAATCAACTGTCTCTTTGAGCAAGAGTCAATAAAACCAGCAGTTGCAAACCAGGACATATTGTCAACATAAGGAGTTCATTTAAAGGACTCTGACGGAACAGTGCCATGTTCACCAAGAATAAACTTGTAATAGTGCTTGACATTTGGTGGTGCACTTCACAAACAGACCCAGAGGCCAAAGCAGCAGGGGCCTGGAGCAGAGGTAGGAAGGATGCAAGAGACAGATGCACAGGAGGTGACTCCAGAGGAGGTGGACGTATGATGGAATGGCACCGATGGCCATTGGTGCAGCCCACCTTCCTGGAACCCAGGGGACTGGAGGCCTAGAAGTCCTTGTCCTTCTCCCATCCATACATCTTCATCTCAGCCAATAAACTGACAGGAAGCTGTCTTTTTGCAATGTAGGGGATCACCTGCTGCAGGGCCAGGGCCTTGAGGCTGGTGATGAGGAACGTCACCTTGAGCTCAGTCTGCGTAGAAGATCTTGTCCACCAACATGTAGGAGCATAATGAAGTCTGGAAGCTTTTCAGTGTCTCCATCAAACAGCTTGGGAAAAGGGATGGAGTTTTGCTGATGCCTGAAATGTCAGCCACGTAGGGCTAAGAGTTCTTAGCATTGTTTTGTGCTTGTTCCCTGGACTTGAGTGCACTCTGCTGCACTTAGCAGAAGTCAGCATAGAAGGCTCTAGGGACATGCTTCTGAATGGAGGCATTTGTAAACCCTGGTTAGGCAGAACTAGAGAAGAAACTCGGGCACTGGTGGTCTGTTGGGATTACAAGAAGTGGTGAAATGACAGAGGATGGCCAAATGATTTGGAGGAGGCTGGATCTTGATTTGAGAGGCAGGGCTGAGATTTTCCAATGAGCTCCACACAGGGTGGGGAGGGGGTGGCAAAGATCTGGGAAGGAGTCTAGGAAATGTGGCATGTAAATAGGAAATTCCAGATCTGCACATTTATAGATTCTCCCCAACACACCCTTCCCTGTATATCCTTGAGCTTGTGCCTTAAGTATTTCTTCGTGGAAACGCAGCTTTGGCTGCCAGATGAATTAGATACTGTGAACATGTTTTCCTTCTCCATATGTCCCTTAGCAAGAAAAATATTGGCTCCCTGACTGCAGATCTGGTAGTTTTGCAGCATCAGTAGGAACGACCTAAATATTTGGAAACAATATAAAGCAGATACTCAAAGAGTACTTACTGCACAGAAGCTATTATAGCTAAGGAGAGATAAATGTCAAGAAAGCTAAAAAAATTTTGTATGTGCTGTCCTGCAATTCTGTGAAATGTTGCCCTGTGAAGAGTCATTTCCCAACAATACAGCTTTGTAGCCATAGGAGAAAACGGGATTTTGCTTACTTCTTCCATATTTTATTGCTAAGTTATAGGTCACAGTTCTCACCTACACTCCAAAATATAATTGTCACACACCCTGATTTCCTGTAGTGTATCTCAAGAATGTGAAGGTGTTTTCAATTTTTTAATTTGTAGGGTTGGAGAGCTAACCAAGAGCTGTGGGTGTTAGGCTACGGTGCTACTAGAGGTACTTTTTTTTTAAAGATTTATTTATTTATTTATTATATGTAAGTACACTGTAGCTGTCTTCAGACACTCCAGAAGAGGGCGTCAGATCTTGTTACAGATGGTTGTGAGCCACCATGTGGTTGCTGGGATTTGAACTCGGGACCTTCAGAAGAGCAGTCGGGTGCTCTTACCCACTGAGCCATCTCACCAGCCCTAGAGATACTTTTAAAAAAATGGAGACAGAGTCTCATGTGGCTCAGGTTAGGCTTGAATGCACTGCGTAGCCAAAGTTTTCAGTTAATGCCCAATGGTTCTCCAAGTGCAGGAGATTACCACACACAATTCATATAGGGGTCAAGCTTATGACCTTGTATATATAAGGGCAGGCAAACTACTAACTGAGCTATATTTAAGCTCAGCATTTGCATATATATTATACATTACATATTGTATTTATATAGCTCTTGTTATTGTATATGTATGTATGGTATGTTGGGGGACAGGCATACACATGGGGAGCTTGTAGGGGTCAAAGTACTTTTTTTTTTTTTTGGTTTTTCAAGACAGGCTTTCTCAGTGTATCCCTGGGTGTCCTGGAACTCACTTTGTAGACCAGGCTGGCCTCGAACTCAGAAATCCACCTGCCTCTGCTTCCCAAGTGCTGGGATTAAAGGTGTGCACCATCACGCCTGGCTCAAAGCACTTTTACTTAAGTCATTTCACTGGCCCAGCATTTGCTTTGGTTGAGATAGTCTAACTACGTAATCCGTCCTTCTCTCTACCTGAAGATGCTTCGGCTTTCATTTCTTCTCAGTGGAGAGCTAGGTAAAACCCATCATGCCTGCTACAAGTTCAACTTATCAAGAAGAAGTCCGTAAGAAATAAGTCTTTATACAAAGGAATATAGAATAACTTTGCCCCAGAGTTACCTGTGCCCTAATCCTCAGAAAAGGAACATATAATGAGAGTAGGAATTAAAATTATAGAACTATAGGTAAAAAAAAATCAAATGAATTTTAAAAAGATAATCCTGGATGATCTAACCACAAGAACTCATGATACCAAACAGAGACTGAAGAAGCCTATTATGTTATGGTCTGTAAATTATAGAGCAGGAAAATATCTCAGTTTATGCAACCATAATGAACTGAGTTATACCAATATGAAAATGAACAGGGAGGGGCTTATCTTTTAAGGATCCACAATGGAACATCCCTTGCCAACACTGTTTTTACACTCCTAAAAGCCATACCAAAGCTTGGCATGGAAGCTCACAACTGGAATCCCAGAACTTGGGAGGGTGAGGCAGGACTACTGAAAGTTCAAGCCTGGGACACAAGGAAAGACCCTACTTCAAAAATAAATCAATAACTAATAAAATATAGATACCAGGAACAAACTTCCACAGCACACAGAGACATAGCTTTTCAGTAATGTGCCAAGTAAAAGCCGGCAATTTTAATTATAAGGCATCATCGAATAGATTAAGTTATACTGAAGGACATATTAGAAAACTATTGAGAAAAATTTCCAAAAACAATGTGTCAAGGGCTAGGCTGTTTGAAGGAACCCATAGGGAAAGAGCATAATTTCACATTAGAGTAAATTAATTCCAGAGTACATGCATGCTCTCCAACACAGTATAATCAGTGTCATCTCAATGCAAATTTCCAAGGTCACAGTCCCCTGGGGAAACTAAGGCCAGCCTGTGATCACCCCTATACACTACAAAGTAGGGAACTAAACAATGAACTAAGGGAAGGGGTCTTCAGCAAGCCAGGAAAACCCTTCAAGTTATAGTCGCAGCAATTTTCCTCATCTGAAACAAGGGTTCTATTCTGTAGACAGAGTGACCTTAAACTCATGATAATCCTTCTACCCCAGCCTCCAAAATGCTGGGATTACAGAATGAGCGACCACATTCGCCCCACCCTATCTTGGTGAAAGTCTTGGGCACAAATCACTTTGCTCCACTAACCCTGTTAATGCTTCTCTTGGACTGGCGCCTAAAATTGCACACAACCCTGTGGGCTGAGATCATTCACTATAGATCTAAAGTTGGCCCAAGGTCCCGCTCAAAGGCCACGCCTCCTTCCTGAGACCTTGGGCACGCCTCTTCTCCTACGCATTTCCGGCGACGCCTTGTAATTGACAATCTCTGTGCTCTGCAGANCCAGCAAAGCCCAGCTGACCCCATCAAGAGTCAGGCGAGCCGCCAGCCAGCCCGGCCACCAAGCGGCGAGATCAGCCCAGAGAGCGCAGCGTCATGGAAGGCCAACAAGGCAAGGTAAAGAGGCCGAAGGCCTACATGCTCAGGCACAACCGGCGTCGCCGTCGGCGGAACCCCATCCCGTTTCCAGAGCTGTTTGATGGCGAGATGGACAAGCTCCCGGAGTTCATCGTGCAGACCGGCTCCTACATGTTGGTGGACGACAGGACCTTCGACACCGACGAGCTCAAGGTGACGTTCCTCATCACCCGCCTCAAGGGCCGGGCCCTGCAGTGGGTGATCCCCTACATCAAGATCGACAGTCCCCTGCTCAATGATTACAACGGTTTCCTGAATGAGATGAAGCGGGTGTTCGGGTGGGAGGAGGATGAGGACTTCTAGGCCTCTGGCAAGCCTGGCCTGGGGTTGGGGCTCCGGGAGGGTGGGCTGCTGCTGTGCTGTCATGTGGCTGCAGCCGGGGTCGCCCAGTGTGCCCTCCCCCCGCGCCTCCCTCCTGCCCCGAGAACTCCCCCACCTCCCGCGCCCGCCCTGCCTGGAGATCTCGCATGCGCGCGCCCCTGTCTCCTCCTGTGTCCTAGCCTTTGTTCCAGGAATAGCTCCCCAGGCCCCTGCTGCTGTCCCTGCTGGGCCTGGCTCTGGAGAGCACAAGGCCTCCCACTGTTGACAGCTCAGCCCATCCCTGTCAGGTTTGGACACTGTCCCAGGCTCCAGCTGCAAGATGGGCTCCTGTCACCTAATGGACAGATCACCTGCCACCTGATGGACATGACATGTCACGCTGTCCACTGCCTTCTATCTGGTGGACAGTCTGCAAGCTTCTGCCCATGAGGCCTGCGCTGACGCTGCCATTTCAAGCCCCTGCACAGCACAAACCATCTGTGGACTGACTGCTGCCCTTAACTGATCTGGACTCACCTGGGAGGTACCTGGGCTGCCCACGGCCCATGGACATTGATTCACCTTCAGCGGGACCCTTCCCCTCCCTGCTCCCAGAAACCTGCTGTCTCCCATTTTGTCTTGTGGACTAGCTGGTTTTCCTGAGAAACCAG
Source organism: Mus pahari (assembly GCF_900095145.1). Taxonomy (NCBI): domain Eukaryota; kingdom Metazoa; phylum Chordata; class Mammalia; order Rodentia; family Muridae; genus Mus; species Mus pahari. The sequence goes on along the minus strand of NC_034613.1, from coordinate 44,132,268 downwards.
TTTGCAGCTGTTCCTCTGATGCCTATGCCTTTTTTCCAACACAGTAGCCCTGCGCTCTTCCCTTCCTGTCTGCTCTACCTGTACAGAATCCTTTTCCTCACGTTGAATAAACATCAGATGCTATTTAAAAGGAAATGGAGTCTTACTTAGTATAGCAGCCTGCCACCCCTCCCCCACAACCTTACCCTGCAGGTGTCTGCACATGGGATCCATGTCTAAGAGGTGGTGACTGTGGCCTGCTATTCAGTGACTTATGTTAATCTCTAAGATAAAATCTGTTTGTGATACTGCTTCAAGCCACAAAGTAAATCTTGAATTCAGATCAGGGTAGAGCAATGTGACTTGTCTGATCCAGGAGTGTTCTTAAAAAAGACTCTTGATTTCAAAAAAAAGGTTAATGGAATTCCCTAGTTAGTGTTAAGCACAAATACCACTTTTGCTGTTGGTGAATGTTTATCAAAGTTATTTAACATGTCACTCAGGGAACTCATAGAAAGAATATTTTTTAAAAAGCATTTATATAATTCTAATTATATAGGCAATGGGAAAAATACATAATGGGATTGTGAATTTCGGCCCAAATTGGTTGATAATCTGCAGATGATGAAGATATATAATACATTTCTGAGGTAGACATGGTGTTATACATCTTTAATTCCAGCACTTAGGAGGCTAAGGTACAAGTATGGCAAGTTCAAGGTTTACCTGAGTTATATATTTTGAATATTGTCTAAGAAATTAAAATAAGCATGCAGAAGACCTGCACAAGTTTAAACTAGACAAGTATCCTGTCACAGAGTAATGGAAGTGTATACAAAATTCCACTCCAACCAAGAACCTGTTTTCAATCAATACCTTCTTGAAATGGGAAAATCAATTGTTCACCAATGGAGAGTCACTAAGTTGAACAAGCACACTACAGGATAGGCTCATGCTCCCAAATAGTTGGGAGAGGGATAGAAAGAAGCTGGAAGGAGCTGAGGGAGGGGCAGTAATACGACTATTCTTGATTCTAATGATTTCAAAGTGGGTTTCTAGGGCAGTATTGTGTTTGAGGTTAAGAGATGTAATTAATTTTTCAGTCTAGGTTTTGGAGATTTTCCAGAATATGAGATAGAGAATAAAAACCTGTATTTTTTAACTACTTTCTTTTGTCTTCATGGGAAAAGGTAAGCTTTTGATGTTTGTCTTAGTTCATTTTGTACAGCATATTATATATTGAGTAACTTATAAAATGTTATTTTATTGGGGTTGGAGAGATGGCTCAGTAGTTAAGACTGTTCTTCCACAGGATCCGGGTTCAGTTCCCAGAACCCACATGGCAGTCTCTCTCCAGCCATCTGTTACTTCAGATCTGATGCATTCTAACACCCCCATGGGCACTACAGGCATGTGGTACACAAACAATGTGGTGCATGCAAAACATCCATGCACATAAAATAAAAATAAAATGAAAAAGTTATCATTTTTTTAGAAAGGGTCTCAGGATGTGTGTGTGTGTGTGTGTGTGTGTGTGTGTGTGTGTGTGTGTGTGTGTGTGTATTCAGTTACCTTTCTAATGCTGTGATTAAAATACCATGACCAAGGGAGGCTTATAATTTTAGGATATTAGAATCCATGACCATAATGATGCAGGTTGGGTAGGGAGGCAAGCAAGTAGACATAATGCTAGAGCCATTGCTGAAAGGTTACATCTGAGTCACAAGTGTGGGGCACAAGTGCTACCTGGGAAGACCATAGTCTTTTGAAACTTAAAAGCTCACCTTCAGTGATACACCCCCTCCAACAAGGGTACACATCCTAATCTTTGCCAAAGAGTTACACCAACTAGGGACTAAGCGTTCAAATATAGAAGCCTATGGCAGCGGTAGGGAGGATTCTCATTCAGAACATCACAGTGTGTGTACAATGATTGCTGTGGACTGAAAGTTTTTGCTTTTCAGTCATTTCCAATACTTACTGAAACCTTCATGCCCAAGGTGCTTTTTGGAGATTTGACTTTTTAGAGGTAATTACCTTAAAATAAGATTATGAGGGTAGAGCCTCCAGGATTAGATTATTTATGTAACTTAGTGCTTTTATTTTTTTAAGATAAGATGTCAGAATGTAACCTTCAATAGTCTGAACTCTATATTTCAGCAGTTCTCAACCTGTGGGTTGTAACTCCTTTGGGGGTTGAATGACCCTTTCACAGAGGTTGTGTATCAGATTTCCTGCATATAAGATATTTACATTACCATTAATAATAGTATCAAAATTACAGTTAGGAAGTAGCAGCAAAAATAATGTTATGGTTGGGGGTCACCATAGCAAGTATTAGAGGGTGACAGCATTAGGAAAGTTGAGAACCACTGCTCTATGTAAAGCAGTCTGGCTTTGAACTCACAATGATCCACTTGCCTCTGTCTTCCAAATAATGCATCCCAAGTGATGCATACACTACCATGCATGCCTGGCTACTTTTTTTTTTTCTTTTTTGAAACAAGGTTTCTCGGTGTAGCCCTGGCTGTTCTTGAACTCAGAGATTCACCAGCCTCTGCCTTGCAAGTTCTGGGATCAAAGTTGTGTGCCACCACCAGGCTTCTGTTATTATTCTTTGTGTCTTTTCCTCAAATCTGTTTTTATCATTCTCTTATACTTCTAGACTAGGGAGCTCTGCCTCTCAAATTAATATCAAAGCAAGAAACAGATTGATATAAAGGAGATTAAATATAACTGGTATAAGGAAAAAAACGAATTAACATTTCTCTCCCTTAAAAAAATTTTAGTGGTTGAGCACAGTGTTGAAGTGAAGCCTAAAATCAGATAAAGTAACACAGATTTTGTTAAAACAAACACACACACACACACACACACAGAGAGAGAGAGAGAGAGAGAGAGAGAGAGAGAGAGAGAGAGAGAGAGAGATCTTAATGTATGAGATACAAGCTCAGAATGAAGGTAATGTGATATTGTGTGGTTTAGAAACAGAGTCTTACTGGGTTTTTCAGGAAGTCTTCAAATTCCTAAGCACTTCTGCCCCAACTGTCTGAGTAGTTGGGACTGCAGGTGTGCAACATCAGAAAAATAGAATGAGTTCAAAAAGCACTGAAGTATCTATGGAGGGAGATGAAAGCAGTGTTTTTCTTTTTTTTTTTTTTAGCTATGAACCTTGTAAAGGTTCAGAACTAGAACTTATTTGTACAAATTATTTTTAGCTGTTCTTGTCAACACTTGAGATTGAACCTAGGAACTCTCGTACGTTAGGCAAGCGCTCTATCACTAACTCACTGACCTATATATCCCTAATCCTCTTTTCTTTAACTTTTTGAGACAAAGTCTCACTAAGCAGTCCAGGATAGCCTTGAATGTGTGACCCTCCTGAGTCAGTGAGATTACAGGCCTGTTTTTCCAGGCCCAACACAAGTTAACTTTTTGTTTGTTTGTTTGTTTTTCCTCAAAACAGAACTTGGTCTGTAGACCAGGATGGTCTTGAACTTGAGATCTGTCTTCCTCTGCTTCCTCAGTGCTGGGATTTAAGGTAGGAGCTAATATGTAGATTGTGGTACTGGTTAGTGGGATTTTTTTTTAAAAAAATTACTACTAAATAAATTTAAAAAGTTAACTTGTAGCCAGCTTTCACATTCGGATGATTGTTCCAGAAAATGTTGAGTGATTAGTTTGTGCCACAACAGTATAATTTTATTCTTCTTTCCATGTTTGTTAAATAGGTAAACTTTGCTGTCATTGAATTAATATGTCTTGTGACATTCATCTTGACATTTTCCTACCCTTGTCCATGGACAGGGTCAGGTGATACTGGCAAGAGAAAAAAACCCACTCTGCCTTCATTTTAGGCTTCCAGGCTTTTGGCACAGTGGCAGTCTTGTCTCCTGTCCTAACCTGATGGGTACACCCTCCTTGGCCCACCACGGGAAGCCATTGTGTACCCCAGACCCCCAAGTGAGTGAAAGCCCTGAACACTCTTTCCTTCCTCATAGAGGTCCTTTAAATCATCTCTGCTGAAAGCATGGTGGATTCTTCACCAGGAAGGAAAGGTGGGTTTCTTTGTTTGTTTTGTTTGTATTTGGTTTTTTTTCTGCTGATCTTCCAGTGGACATATAACTTGGGCCTCTCCAGCATATGATTAGAAATCTGATGTGGTGGTCACTGGAGAAATCTTACAAAGTAGAAGCTGGGAGAGATGTCTCTGTCTGTAGTGTGCTTGGTGCTCAAATGCAAGTTTAGATCACCAGCACCCACAGCCAAAACTATGTATGGTGCCCTGCACCCATAATCTTAGCACTAGGGCAACCTAGGGCTGCAGGCTAAACAGTCTAGCTGAATTGGTGAGTTCCAAATTCAATGAGAGGCCTTGTCCCAGAAAATAAGGTAAATAGTTATTGAGGAAGATGCTCCACATAGATCTCTAGCCTGTGTATGACACACACATTACACATATATGCACATACACAAATAAATACATAAATAAAATAAATCTTTGAAAATATAGACCAATGCAAGATAAAAAACAAAAAACAAAAAACAAAAAACCATCATCATGGATGACCAATTTAAGACGTTACATTTTCTTCAAGCCTTTTCCATACAGAGTGGTATACATAGTGGGAAAGTGCTGAGGGTCATGCAGGAGGAATGACAAATGGCTTTAGAACTCAAGGAATGCAGCCCACTGGTTACCACAGCCACTTGGGTGGGCCTTGGTGTGGCATGGCCCTGAGATCCATGTATCCTGAGGAATTCATGCTCTTATGGAGTTCTGTTCTGCTTGCTGCCCTCACATCCCTCTTCATCTAAGAGTTATATGAAAACTCTAAGGGGCTTCCAGCCCCTCACTGGGCAGTATCTCTAGCATTCACAATAATAGTGCCTGATCTCCTTCAGGCACCACTGCTGGAGCAGATTAATGACTCAATCACCACCCTAGGGAAGAACTCAGAGATGCAGATTGTCAGCAATGACTGCCAGACTTAGAAAGCATTTGGAAAAATAAAATTGATAGTAAAGATAAGTCCAGGTGTTTTTACTATTGGTTCTGATGTAGAGAATCTTAGGAAACAATATGAAGTTCAGCTTATTAGTTAACCCTTTATGGTCAGGGCAGAAGAACCATGGCAGCACCAGCTGACGTGACTCTCACTGAGGCTGGACTGCAGATGTCTGATTGTTGTTGTTGTTGTTGTTCATAAACATTAATTTTATGTAAACAATAGCTGATTTTAAAGGCTACAGACACTAGTGGATGCAATATGTATTAAAATGAATCCAAAGTAAAATTAAAAGAATTCCTAAAAACGGCCTAAAAATATTTACAACTTTCCTACCTCTTTTAGCAAAATTTCCTTTAAAATAAGAGCAAGAAGTTTAAAAAAAAACAAAAAAACTTGTATATCAGATGTAGAATGTAGAACACAGCTAGCTGCATAAGGCCCTGTGTTTCATCTCCTTCACTATGGGAGAAAAAAATTAAAATTTTACAAACTGAACACAAACTACAAAAGATAGGAAGAGTCTCTGAATATTTATTAGGGAAAAGAAATCATGCTTGACCCTTAAAACATCTATTCTTATTCTAAATCTTCAAAAAAATAGTTCTTTGCCATTATCATTTCCTTCATCTTCTCCCTGACTATTTCTGATTACTTTACCAAGTATGTTGAGCTCTTACAGTGAAATTTGACAAACTTTGAGTATTATAGGGTATCTTTTTTTTCAAATTCTATTCCACATGGAAATGTGGCTTCTTATTAGGTTCTAAGGTGTTGAGTAGCACGGTCCTCAGTCCAGGAGAATATCAACAGAAGAGACCATAAAGAAAATGTATTATATATACATACTCACATACACATATATACAATGAATAATATATAGATAATATATTTAATATATATACACATATAATGAAATTATCTCCTTTTCAGGAAAATGAAACTAGAAAATATGATTTAAAATAAAATAAGCCAAACTTAGACCAACGTCCTGTTTCCCTTACATGGAATCTAGTTTTACGTAGGGGTGTGTGTGTGTGTGTGTGTGTGTGTGTGTTGTATGAATGGAATGAAAGAGTGGTGGTGGGGTTGGGATAGAGGGTAGAGAAGGAGGCATAGAGAAGGGAAGAAAGCAAGAGTTGAGGAAGGGAAGAAAAACAAAATAAGGGAGACTATTTGGTGGAAGGGTACTTGGAAGAGAGGAGTAAGGAATGTAGGAATTGGGGCGAAAATGAGCAAGGTACAATGACACATGTATGCGAAAATACCAGAATCAAACATTGCTTTTTAAGTTATCTCAAAAACATAATTAAAAAATAAAAGCAAACCAAAGTATTGCCATCACCAGAAAGTTTATAGAAGCTTGCTAATATCTAAGACTCAATAGTGTTCATCAAATCTACTGGCATTTGCAGAGATTTTTTTGCAAAGCAATTATATTCAATTATTTGAAAACTGTTCCAATTAAATATGGTGAAAATGGTAAATGTGTTATTGTTTTGCCTCTTCATCTACCTCTCAGTTCTTTTAACAATTATGAAACTAGTTCTTAGAACTGAGAACAAATAAGGATTCTTTAGGTGTGCATAATTCGTGGTAAATCATTAATTGCAGGTCAAAGTTTTAACTGAAAAACATTATTATTTTAAAGATCATGAAAAGAAAAGGCAGAATGTATACAAAGTGATATAAAAGTGACTAAAATTAACCTTCCAACCCCTAATTTCAATCTTAGTTATAATATCAAGATTGAAATTCAGAAAATAAAAATGTCAATTGTCACTAATATTCCCATTTCAAGTCCTTCATCCTGTGAAATAAAAAGCTCACAATCCTCTTTCTTTTAAGTATTATGATAAGGAAATACTTTAATATTTTATAGTAGTTATTTGTCTTAATATAATTCACAATTTTTATGAGCTGGCTATATAACTCACTGGTACAGCAATTGCCTATGGCGAGGTCCTGCTTTCTATCCCAGTGTGATAGAAAACAAGTGAATGAAGTGATCTTATCTTTCATTTCCAATTTTTATTAGATTACATTAATTAAAATTCTAATAAAAAGACAGTAGAAATATGGTAAAAATTCAAATTTAAAATGAGTGTGCTAATTTCTTTCACTAAATTGTAGATTAAGTATTAGTTATTTTTCTCACTGATAATATGAACTGCAAAGAAAGTATTTGATTTTCTAAGTTTTATATTGTATCCCAATTTATAATCATGTGTTTCAGATAATATTATCAATATTTTACATAAAGTGCCACTTTAACATTTTTGTTACATTTGTTTCTCTGTATGTACAAATACAGACAGAATGATGGACAAACTGGAGGACAAGGTGCAGGAACTGGCTCTCCATCCACTACATGGGTCCTGGGAACTAAACTCATACAATTGGGCTTTGCAACAAGCACATTAAACCACTAAACCATCTCGCTAGCCTAAAGTAACTTTTTTTTTAACCTTACAAAAAATGATACATCCAAGAAAGTTTTTAATTTTAGTTTAAACTAGGGAAGTCAGGAATATCAACATGGTTTCTGATTATAAATCTGATAACTATTTCTATCTAGGCTTTCAAGATAGTGACATGTTAATATGTGTTATTAATAATATTGATATGTTATTATATCAATATTTGTAGTAAAGATTCTTAGGTAGCAAACCTGATTGCTTATACCCAATTCATTAAGTTCTGAAAATATTCTTTGAAATTTACTCGTCCCAGAGCTAGGAGGGAGCCCATCTCTGAGCCAGAAGCTATCTCCAATTGATAGCACGTGCAAATGAAAATGTAGCTTTCTCCAAGAAAGTCTCACGGGAAAACAAACAACTTTCAATGGTAGAGCCCATGTCCCAGAGTGGGACTGAAAAAAAAAAAAGTATGCTCAGTGGCCTCTTTACAGGTTCTTTTTCTCATAGTGTCATGGGAAAGCATTTTTTTAAAACCCATATAGATCTTTTGTACATATAGTTTCTGGTTTTGTGTTTTTATGGGATTTCTGATTGTGTGAATGTGTATGCCTCTGCACCCATATGTGTGTCTCATGCTTTTTCTTTGGCTCTTTTTCTTCTGTTTGTTTCGTCCTATTCCAATTTGTTCATTTTTGTTTTTGTTTTTTATTATTATTCCTTAGATGCCTTTTGTTTTCTAACCAGTGACTGGAAAGATGTGAATCCAGATAGAAGGGGAGTTGAAAGGAATTGAGAGGAATTGGGGGAGGGAAAATCATAATCAGAATATACTGTATGAAAAAATTGATTTCAACAAAAGAAATAAAAAGCAAATTGCTTTTCATAGACTTCTCTAATGTTTTCTAAAGTAATTAATATATTTAATAGCCTGGCTGGAGTTCGAGTAAATTTTTACAATGCCAAAGATATCTATTTATAAAAAAAAAAAAAGTCAAACTAAAAAGTTAGAAGTAGTCTTTCTATTATACTAAAAGAAACATTTTGTTTAAGAAAAAATTACATATTCATTTATATGTCTTAGGTGCAGAACTGAGTTTTAAGCTAGAATTCTTTCAGAATAACAGCACAAGATTTCAGGGTGCAAATAGTAAATGACTAAGCAACTCTCTTAAAAATAAAAATAAAAAAAAAAACTTTAAAAAATTTCATTTTGCAAGACAGACTGAAGCCCTGGCTGTTCTGGGACTCACTCTGTAGACCTGGTTGGCCTCAAAGTCAAGAGATTTGCCTGCCTCTTCCTCCTGAGTGCTGGGACTAAAGGCGTGCGCCACCACGCCCAGCTTGGATCTACTTCTTGTTTATTCTCTGACATATCCTTTATAGTTTTTTTCACCTTATAGCAACAACTCAGTCCTCTGGTCTGATGATTGATTTCTTATACCCATTTTTTGCCCTCAACTTCATGATATGATTTATTAACAACTACTGGTGAGTAGTTATGCATTCTAAGGATATAAGGTAGATATGAATGATTTTTATATAAAAGTTAAGATTTGTGACTCTTATAAGATTCTTATGAGATTACTTTTGAAGATAAATAATAAAATAATTATTCCTTTCTTTGTAACCACAAATTGCTGCCTGCCAGTAAGAGAAAGTGACTGAGAAAACTCCCTTGCTTGCTTAAACTTTGTTAGTCTATAACAAGTTGCTTAGTTACAAATGCACATGGGGTTTTGGAAATAATTTGTTTTCTTTGTCTATATTACATAATGTTATTTCTTGTAAAGATATTGGAGAACACATTGATTTTTCATAGTCATCCACTAAAAGAAAACTAAAATGTAACCACATTATAATTGTATACTTCTTGAAAGATTTTGCTGGGATATATATGCTATGGAAGAAAGAATAAAGTATGTGGGCTGGAATATTGTTCCTTCCATCCATCAACTATGTGTATGTATATATGTGTATATGTAAAGCTTGTCTCAGTGTGTGTTGGAGCTTGCTATGTATTTATGTATGTATGTGTAAAATATTTGAAGCCTACTTGCTTTGCTCTAGCCATTCAATCTGTGAATGTCTGTCTATAGTTCTGTATGTATGTATGCTAAATAAATAAATAAATAAATACAATTTTAAAAATAAAATAATCTATAGTTTTTAGGAACATAAACAAACCCATTTTAGGTAACTTGAAAACCATTTTATGTGACTTGGAATAATAAAATGTTTACAAGATGTGTTAATGAGCCACAAGGCAGCTCTGATATGACAGAAGCCTAAGACAGGTTCTGATATGTGTTAAAGAACCAACCCCAAGATGGCTCCAATAGGCTAGCTAATGAATTAACCCTAATCTGTGAGCCATGATCATGTAAAGCTAACACCCGATGGACCAATACAAAAAAACTTGAACTTGGGAGGTGGCCCCAAAGTTTGGTCAAACTACCAAGCTCCTAAGATAGGACACTGATTCTTATCAGCAAAGGGACTTGGAAACATACCAACATGTGATTCTAGCTGCCATGACCATTGAGTTTCTTGGGGCATTGCAAGTTCACTCATGCCTGCCTGTCTTAGTCAGGATTTGTAGTCCTGCACAAACGCCATGACCAAGAAGCAAGTTGGGGAGAAAAAGGTTTATTCAGATTACACGTCCACATTGCTGTTCATCATCAAAGGAAGTCATGACTGAAACTCAAACAGCTCAGGAAGCAGGAGCTGATGCAGAGGCCATGGGGGGGGGGATGTTACTTACTGGCTTGCTTCCTTTTCCTTGCTTATAGAACCCAAGACTACCAGCCCAAGGATAGCACCATCCACAGTGGGCTAGGCCCTCCCCACTTGATCACTAATTGAGAAAATGCCTTACCTCTGGATCTCATGGAGGCACTTCCCCAACTGAGGCTCCTTTCTCTGTGATAACTCCAGCTTGTGTCAAGTTGACACACAAAAACAGCCAGTACAATTGACCCCTTGTCAACTTGACACACAAACACATCACTAGTAAGCCTCAACCCTTACTTTCTTATTCATCCCCAAGATCTAAATCACTTTAAAAGTCCCACAGTCTTTTCAAATTCTTACATATTTAAATTTCAATCGCTTTAAAAATATCCAATCTCTTTTAAAATCCAAAGTCTTTTTACAATTAAAAGTCACTCAACTGTGGGCTCCATTAAAATACTTTCTTCCTTCAAGAGGTAAAAAATATCAGGGCACAATAACAATCAAAAGCAAAATCAAACTCCACCGTCCAATATCTGGGATCCACTAACGAGAACCCTGATCTTCTGGGCTCCTCCCAGGGCTTGGGTCACTTCTCCAGCCCTGCCTTTGTAGCACAAACCTTGTCTTCTAGGCTTCAGATTCCCGTACTCCACTGCTGCTGCTGTTCTTGGTGGTCATCTTATGGTACTGGCATCTCCAAAACACTGCAACTAGGCTTCACCAATAGCCTCTCATAGGCTCTCTTCATGGTGCCAAGCCTCAACTCCTTTGCATGACCCCCTCAGTCCTGACCCATCAATTGCAACCGAGGCTGCACCTTCACCAAAGGCCTTCCATGACTTGTTACAGTGCCAAGCCTCAGCTGCTCTCCATGACCCATTCATGCCTTCAAACTCAGTACCACCTTGGTGACTATTACACATCACTAAGTTCTGCTGCAGCACAAGGTAAAACCTTGGCTATCTCTGGAACACTGCCTCTGTGCTCTCAGAAAACACTTCAATGATGCTGGTCTCTTCTTAATCACCACTAATTTCTTAGCTCCAGATAACCAGCATCAATAGTCCCAGTAATACAAAGGTTTCACTTTAGTAGTTCTGGTATCTTGTTAATCACAGCTGATTCTTCAGCCCCAACTAACCAGAACCACAGAATCTTCACAATCAAAATAACAAGGGCACTGAAAAGAGTCTTTAATCTTCCCTCTGAAATTTCACGAGCCAGGCCTCCATTTTCTTTTTCTTTTTTTTATTATTTTCTTTATTTACATTTCAAATGCTTTCCCGAAAGTTTCCCATACCCCTCCCCCCACCTCTGTTCCCCTACCCACCCACTCCCACTACTTGGCCCAGGCCTTGCCTTGTGCTAGGTCATATAGAGTTTGGAAGACCAAGGAGCCTCTATTCCCACTGATGGCCGATTAGGTCATCTTCTGCTACATATGCAGCTAGAAACACAAACCCAGGGGGTACTGGTTAGTTCCTGTTGTTGTTCCACCTACAGGGTTGCATCCCCCTTCAGGTACTTGGGTACTTTCTCTAGTTCCTCCATTGGGGACCCTGTGTTCCATCCAGTAGCTGGCTGTGAGCATCCATTTCGGTGTTTACCAGGCACTGGCATAGCCTCACAAGAGGCCGCAATATCAGGGTCCCTTCAGCAGTATCTTGCTAGGCCTCCATTTTCTACACTGTTCTCAACATTATCTTCCAAGCTCCTACACAACATCCCACAGAGCTCTTAACACCCGATGGCTCTTCTAGCCCAAAGTTCCAAAGTCCTTCCACAGTCCTCCCCAAAACATGGTCAGGTTGTCACAGGAATACCCCACTATGCTGGTACCAATTGGTCTTGGTCAGGGTTGCTATTCCTGCATAAAACACTGCCTGTCCGTGGTAGTTGACAGCCAATGCTTTCAAGAACCTTCTGGAACTTCTAACATTGCTGTCTTCTGATATGCAACAGCAGAAAGGACCTCACTCTGAATGAAGGTTGAGTCTGTATCCAAATCTCCAAAGCATCCTCATGGGAGAGGATTCCCAGACCAGTGAAATATTGTTTTACATGAGATTATCATAACCTCTATAACTTCCATCCCTATTTCAGTTAGATTCTGTATGGAAATTGGAAGGCTTATGTGATATCTACTAGAGGAAATTCTAAAAAAGATTTGACAATTAACCAGAGTAAGTTATTGAAAGACAAAAATGAAATAGTTCAAGGAATTCTAACAGTGAGAAAGAATTCAACCCATTTCAAATCAGTGAATGGCCCAGTTATCTAAGCTAGAAAAACAACAAATCCTAATGAACCTAAATATTGTTTTTGTCTTTTCATGTTTTTTTTCAAGTCATCAAAAACTATCACCTAAAAAAACCAAACAAACAACAACAACAACAAAAAACTATTACTGTTTTTGATCCATGCTCTATCCTCTTTACAGGATATTTTTATTACAGCCCCAAAGTAAATATTAAAGCATAAGTTTTATTCAGTCAGTCCCTTGTTCAATCATTTTCATTGTTGTCTACTGAGTAAAGCATAAGAGATAGAGGTCTAAGCATAACATACATGACCCTTCACAATATAGTTTTCTGCCTGTGTTACTGCAACTTTGATGTCATGTTCCTTAGATGAACATGCTACCATGCTTTGATTCTGCTAAACTTCAGATACAGTTTTCAGTTGGAATCTAATGACTCAATTGCTTCCTTCTTCTCTGTTGCAGTGCTTCTCAACTTTCCTAATGTGATGACCCTTTAATACAGCTCCTCGTGTTGTGGAGACCCCCCCAACCACAAAATCATTTTTGTTGCTGCTTTATAACTGCAATTTTGCTACTGTTATGAATAATAATGTAATTATCTGTGTTTCCAATGGTCTTAGGTGACCTTGTAAACTGCTAAGTTGAGAACAGCTGCTCTATTGGCATAGTCCTGAGCCCTATCTCATCTGCTCAGTGTCAGCTTTGTGTTTAACGATTCACTTAAAACTAGAGCTGGAATTTCTCCCTTATGTGAGTGGTGAAAATGAGGCAATTCAGACATTTTCATATGTTAAAAAACACATGTATATATGTACACATGTATACGTGTGTACTGTATATGTGTATGTGTATATGTGTATATGTGTATTTAGGTGTAGGTATAGAAGTTCTTCCTCCCAGTCACATGCTCCCAGAAGTAAGAATCAAACTCAAAGCATACTTACAAATACCTTGGCTAGGCTTATCTCTGACTAGATCATAACTTAAATTAACCCATTTATTCTAATCTATGTTCTGCCATGTGGTTAGTTACCTGTGCTCTTGTTCAATGTCTCTGTCTTGACTCATCTTCCCTGGTGAATCTCCTGTACCTGGCTCTATCCCAGAATTCTGTCTGACTCCCGATTCCCACCTTCTATTCTACCCTTTTCTATAGGCTATAGTTTTTTTTTAATTGACAGTTGATGTATCCATACAATACACAAGATAGTCTCTCTACAATTCCACTTTTTAGTCTAATAAAAGGCTTTTTTCTTTCAAATATAAATTGAATACAATAATAACAATTATGACAACTATTAAGTAAGATTTATATTCATAATGTCCAATTCATAGTATTTGGCAACTTTAAAAATATTTTGTTGTCTATCCTATCTTGGTATGTCTAAAGTTTTGTACTTAACTCAATTTCTATCCTAATTTGCATTACCAGCCTAAAAACATCTTTTTAGACCTAAGGCATCTTTTAAAATCTTAAACAATTCAAGATTAATTCTGAAATTGTAACTATCTAATCTTCAACCCCATCAGATAAGAAGGAATAATTATTTCCCAAGTAAGTAAGAAGTGCAGACAAGCAGCTTCCAAAATTATATAAAAGACAGACATTGTTTGCTGGCTAAACTGTTTCCCAGAATTATCTCTATAATGTTGGAGCATCTACCTTCAGCCTCTGGCCCAAGGTATTGGATAGACCTTTTGTGAAGCAGGAATTATGAAAGACTTGCTTAGCCTATCTTGGCAGACCCTGGCAATCAACTTTCCTGTTCTCTTTCTGGATAGAATTTTGTCTGGAGTTGAAGCATGGGTATTTTCTTAACCCAGTGGCTAGCTCGCCACAATTGAACCAACTTCATATGGAGGTTATTAATGCTCATTATCTACTTGTCTGTCGCTGTACAAGTACCATGCAGTTTTTATCACAATTGCTCTGTAGTACAGCTTAAGCTCAGGCATGGTGATTCCACCAGAGGTTCTTTTATTGTTGAGAATGGTTTTTGCTATCCTAGGTTTTTTATTATTCCAGATGAATTTTTGTTTACATTTCAAATGTTATCCACTTTCCATGATTCCCCTCTGCAACCCTCCTACCCCATCCCCATCCCTTCTATGAGGGTACTCCTCCACCTACCCACCCACCCACCCACTCCGCCTCACAGCCCTAGCATTCATTCAACTACATTGGGGCATCAAGCCTTCACAGGACCAAGGGCCTCCCCTCCCATTGATGCCAGATAAGGCCACTTTAGCTCCTTCAGTGCTAGGAGTTAGGGGAAGCCCTAACTCCTCCATTGGGGTCTCTGTGCTCAGTCAGATGGTTGGCTGTGAGCATCTGCTTCTGTATTGGTCATGTTCTAGCAGAGCCTCTCAGGAGACAGCCAAATCAGGCTTCTGTCATCAAGCACTTCTTGGTATCCACAATAGTGTCTGGGTTTGGTGTCTGCATGTGGGATGGATCCCCAGGTGGGGCAGTCTCTGGATGCCCTTTCCTTCAGTCTCTGTTCCACTCTTTGTCCCTGTATTTCCTTTAGACAGGAGAAATTCTGTGTTAAAATTTTGGAGATGGGTGGGTGGCTCCATCCCTCAACTGGGGGGGGGGCATGCCTAACCTCTGGAAATGGTCTCTAAAGGTTCTCCTTCCCCTTTATGGGGTATTTCAGCTAATGTCATCACTGTGGGGTCCTGGTAGGCTCTTGCTTTCCTGGCATCTGGGACTTTCTGATTGCTACCCCCACTTCCCCATCTCCCATTGCTACACACCTCTGTTTAATTTCCTGGCCCTCTGTACATCTCCTCCATCTCCTCCCATACCTGATCTTTCCCTCTTCTTCCCCGCCCCCTTTTCTCTTCCTCCCAATTCTCTCCCACCCTCTATTTCCCTTGATTATATTGTTCCCCCTTTTAAGTAGGACTGAAGCATCCAATGTTTGGTTTTCCTTCCTTTTGAGCTTCATGTCGTCTGTGAGTTGTATCGTGGGCAGTCTAAGCTCTTTGCCTAATATCCACTTATCAGTGAATACATACCATGTGTGGACTTTTGTGACTGTCTTGTTCACTCAGGATGATATTTTCTAGATCCATCGATTTGCCTGCGAATTTCATGAAGTCTTTGTTTTTAATAGATGAGCAGTACTCCATTATGTAAATGTACCACATTTTCTATGTCCATTCCTCTGATTAGGGACATCTGGGTTGTTTCCAGCTTCTGGATATTATAAATATAATTGCTATGAACATAGTGGAACATGTAGCAAGTCTTTAATTTCTATCTTTATTTCTTCCTTGATCAAGTTATCATTGAGTAGTGTTCAGCTTCCATGTGTAAGTGGGCTTTCTGTTGTTTTTGTTGTTATTAAAGACCAGCCTTAGTCTGTGATGATCTGATAGGATGCATGGGATTATTTCAATCTTCTTGTGTCTGTTGAGGCCTGTTTTGTGATTGATTATATGGTCAATTTTGGAGGAGATACCATGAGGTGCTAAGAAGAAGATATATTCTTGTGTTTTAGGATGAAATGCTCTACAGATATTTGTTAAATCCATTTGGTTCATAATTTATGTTAGTTTCACTGTGTCTCCATTTAGTTTCTATTTTCATGTTCTGTCTTGAATCATAAAAACAACCAAAAAAAAGTTTAAAAAGCTATATTTATTTTTGTTTTATGTCTATGAGTATTTGGCCTGCGTGTATGTCTGTGCATCACATGCATGCCTGGTACATACACAGGCAAAAAGAGGGGTTTGGATCTCCTGAAACTGGAGTGGCAGATGGTTGTGAACTACTATGTGAATACTGGGAATTGAAGTCAGCCCAGATCCCTACCTAACAACATCGTAAGTATTTATTTTGTATATCCACAGAGAAGTGTAGCCCTCACCTCTGAGCAGGGGGACATCACTTTGTAACAGAGAGAGGGATCATGACAAACTCCACAACCAACCAAAATGCAGAGTTGTGGAGCACAGTCCCAGCTGTTACATCCACAACTTCACATTTGCACCTAAGGCCCCGGGATCATTGCTAAAGAGGAAGCAGAAGGATTGTAAGAGCCACAAGAACAGGAAGCCTGCTGTGAGGTCATGTCTCTTAGAAATGTCAGAAGCCACGCCCATTAAGTTTCACCCTATGGCTCCCTAAACAGGACACACCTAGGAGGACACCAATAGGCATGCTAGGGGGGAAGTGGGGGACACCTGAGGTGCCAACACTAGACAGAGAACTAGAGGTAACAAAGGAACATTAGGAGCAGGAGCTCTTCTCCTGGGAAGAGCACACAAATTGCTTATCTGCATGGATTATAGGCATCAGTGATGAAGTCCCAGTTACCAACAGCACATCCCTGTTGCCTTAAGGAAAGAAAGAAAAGCAATTACTTTCTGAAACCATTTAGCTAAGAGCCAGTCTAGACTTCATGCTAGAATTCTCTCCTTCATGTTCCCCGTGTCATCTGTCCTCTGTTATATGAGTCTGGATCTGTGTCTGCCCAAAGACTGTCCTGTGGATCTGTCTGT
>NC_034613.1:43960557-43975857 GCF_900095145.1 Mus pahari | reverse complement strand
GTCTGGCATCTGGTTTGCAGGGACTGTGTGGTCCTGTGAAAGTCGGAGGGACACTGGGGACCTGGCCCGATGATTGAGTCAGAGCCANTAGAGCTCAGAGAGTTGGGTATATGCTTGTCCTGGCAGATGGCACAAGAACCACCACCAAGGCTGCTGGGAACGCTTTATTATCAGTGTCTCCTGATCCCCAGGGAGGTCTTGGGGACAAGCAAGTGTCACTCAAACACAGAAATCCAGGCTGTTTTGGAAATCCCGGGCCTACCAGAGTCCCCCAGGAAGCCCCCTACTTGGGAAGTGTTGGCCCCTCTTTTCACATCCCCCCATTTCTTCATGGCCTTTCTCACCCATTAAACCAACCCATCTATCCAACCAGTCTTCAACCTTTACCCTCAGCCTTCTGGATTCTTCCACACNCCCCTGCACTGCTCCCTGGGACCCTAGCTTCCTCTTCAACCCTNTGCCCTCCTATCCAGCCACCTCCCTCATCTCCACACTCTTTCCTAAACTCCTAAACTTCCTATTCCCTATTCCTTCCTTCCCTCCTCTTTCATCTTCCCTCCTGTGTGTCACCTTCCTTTTATCCTGATCTTCCCTTGCCCTTCATCTTTACTTGTGCTTCCTATTTCCTGTTGCTTCCATTTCTTCCCTCCAAACCTGTCTCTATACTCTTTCCTGCTCCTCATTCATACCTGTTCCTTCATCTCTCCTTTCTCTTCCCTCTTCTTTCCTTTCTCTTCCTTCATCCAATTCCCTCTTCCCTCCAGCCTTTCCCTCTTTACTGTAAACCGCCCTTCTGCTCTCTATACCCACCTCCTATCACTTTTTGCTTCCCTTTTCTCTTCCTCTTTATACGCCCCTTCTTTCTATCTCCTCCCCATCCACTTTCTGCTCTTCCCTTGTTCTTTGTCTTACCTCTCACCTCTTCCTTCATCTTCCCTCCACCCACCTCCTTCATCCTGTCTTCCCCCTTCCTTTCTTCCTCTCTTCCCTCCATCCTCCTCATTGCTCTTCTTTAATCATTCTACCCACTTCCCTTCTATCTCCTCACCCTTATGCCATCCTCTTTCTTCCTCTCTTCTTCCTTCATTCCTTCTTATTCCTCTTCCCTCCTCACTTGTCTTACCTTGCCTCTATGTCCTCCAGGTCCCTCCTTTCTCTCCTCCTCTTTTAAACTCTAATATTGATGCTTGCTTCCCTTCCTTCTGCTCTCTGTCCTTGTTCCTCCTCCTTCTTTCTAATTATTTGCTCTACTTTCCACGCAGTACTCACTGTCAATAGAGCGGTATCCTGCAGACCCCACCTATTCTCAACTCCATTGAATCTTTCCAGCCTGCAGTGCCTGGAGACACTGAGGGAGAAAAACAGGGAACAAGGAAACACAGCTGCTCCCCAACAATACATACTGCATCCGCCTCCTCTTCCTTTATCTCACATTTCCATTCACACTTTATTCCCTTGCCTTTCCATCATCCTATTTCCAGCCGTTCTCTCCCCATTCCCATTCTTCGTCTTCAATTCTCCATCATCTTCCCTCCTAACTTCTCTTCTCTCATCTTTCCACTTACATTCTTCCTCCATCTGCTTCACCCATTTTCTTCCCTAGTGATTTGGCTTTCCACTTCCCTATGTTTTCCTCTTCTCTACAGTGTTTCTCTCTACTCTAGTCTCTCCCATTCCCCATCCCTCAGTTCCCTCATCCCACCTCTTCTGTTCTTTTCCCTCTTATACTGCATTCTCCCTCTCTCCTCTTCCCTTTTTCCATCTTACCTGCCTTTCTTCATTCCATTCTCTTTCTTCCTGCATCCCGGTGAGGATTTGTTTCATAATGCCCACCATAAGGTAATAGAGAGGGCATATTAAGAAGTGTGGCCTTGTTAGAGCAGGAACAGCATTGTTGGAAGAAACCTATCACTGTGGGTGGGCATTGAGCTTTAAAATGGTCAAGCCAGGCCCAGTGTCACTCTTCATGCTGCATGCCCATCCAGATGAAGAACACTCAGCAACTTCTCCTGCACCATGTCTGCCTGCAGGCCTCCAAGCTTCCTGCTGTGACAATTATGGACTAACTCTCTGCACTGGAAAAGCCAAGTCCAATTATATTTTTTCCTTTAAATGAGTTGCTGTGGTCAAGGATTCTCTTCACAGCAATAGAAACCACAAGAGACTCCACTTCCTGCTTCTTTCCCTTTACTTCTACTTCCACCATCGCTCCTTCCCTCTCTCTTTTCCTCTCTCTCTTCATCCCTCTGTATACCTACTTTCTTTCCTACATCCTTCCTACTCTTGCATTATCCCTCTTCACTACTCTTCCTTTCTTATGCCTCTCTCCTCTGATTTCCTCTCCTCTCCTCCTCCTCCTCCTCCTCCCCCTCCTCCTCCTTGTCTTATCTCTTCTTCTGATGTCTTCTCTTGTCCTTTCTTTTCCCTCCTCCCTTCCCTCCTCCATAACTTTCTCCTCTCTCCTCCATTATTCCCTCTCCTGTCCTCTTTCTTCCCTCCTCATGTCTCATTGTGCATATTCCTCTCTTCTCCCCACCCTCATCTTCCCCCATCCTCATTTCTCCACTTCTCCGTTTCCTTCATTTCCTATTCAATACTTCCATTGCCCATCCTCTCACTCTTCCTCCTCTATTCTCAGTCCCACTTCCTCTTCCTTTTTCCCTCCTATTCTCTTCTCCCCCATCTTTCCTCTTCTAACCACTTGCCTCCTCATTATCTTGCCTTTTCCTTTCTCTTCCTTTTTGTCTACTTCCCCTTCCAGCATTTCCCAACCACCCACTTCCCTCTCCCCTTTGTCATGAAGATTACCTCTTCTACCCTACCCTCTACTCTTTCCTATTTCCTCATCTCCCCCTTCCCTGCACACTTCCATTTTCTCTAAACTCTGCTTCCCATCTTTCTTCCCCTTCCCACTTCTCTCTGCTTCCCTCTTTCTTCTCTTCCATTCTTCTGCCTCTTCCCTCCTCTTTTTTTTTTTGTTGTTGTTTTTCGAGACAGGGTTTCTCTGTGTAGCCCTGCCTGTCCTGGAACTCACTTTGTAGACCAGGCTGGCCTCAAACTCAGAAATCTGCATGCCTCTGCCTCCTGAGTGCTGGGATTAAAGGTGTGTGCCACTATGCTTGCTCCGACTTCCATCCTCTTCTTATCTAATCCCTCTTTCCATCTTAGTTCTCCTTTCATCTACTACCAAATCTCTCCTATTCTCTCTTATCTCTTCTCTTCTACAATATTTTCTCTCCACTCTAACTTCCTCTTCCCATTTATTGTCTCACTCTTCTTCCTCTTCTCCCTTCTTGCATCTTCCTTTCTGATCTTATATTCTCCATCCTCTTCACTCCTCCCTTGCTCTTCTTTGTCCCTATCCCTCTTGTAAATCCTTCCTCATCATGTCTCCTACTTTGCTTTCTCTTCTAATCTTTCTTCTGTTCTAGCTCCACTTTCCACTTCTCTACTCTTCTGTCTTCTTCCCTTCTCTTCTCCCCTCTCCTCTAATCTTCTGTTTCCTTCTCTACCCCCCTCCTCTCCCCTCCCCTCCCTTCCTCTCCTCTCCTCTCCCCTCCCTTCCTCTCCTCTCCCCTCCCCTCCCCTCCCCTCCCCTCCTCTCCTCTCCTCTCCTCTCCTCTCCTCTCCTCTCCTCTCCTCTCCTCTCCTCTCCTCTCCTCTCCTCTCCTCTCCTCTCCCCTCCCCTCCCCTCCTCTCCCCTCCCCTCCTCTCCTCTCCTCTTGTGACTTTTGGTCTCCCCTCATCTGTGCAGCTCCACTTATCTCTTCTCTCATTTATCCTCTCATCATCTCCATTCATCCACTTCCTTCCATTCTATTCAGTATTCCCTCCTCATCCCTCTTATCTTCGTTTCCTGTTCTCTCCACTTGACTTCTCTTTTTCTTTCCTCTTCCCACTTCCTTCCTCTTCCCTAATTTTCCCTCTTCTTTCTTCTTCACACTTGCACTAATTTCCCCTCTTTCTTTCACCACACCCTTTTTCCATATCTCCCCTTCCATAATATGTTCTCTTTATCCACCCCCTTCTCTCTTCCCTCCTCTCCCTTCCTCCTTTCTCTTCTTCACTCATTCATCTTCCCCCTCCCTTGTCATTTCTCTCCTTCCTCTTGGCTGCTCTTTCCTTTTTCCTCCCTTCCCCTCTTTGCTTCTCTTTCTACCTTCCTCCTCTTCCCTCTTCGTTTACAGCATTCTTTGTGCCAGTTACCTAATCTCTCCTCCTTAATCTTCTCTCACATTCCTTTTCCCTACTGCGTCCTCTTCTGGCTTCCATCCTCTTTCCTCCCTTTTCTCTTTCATCTTAACTCTTCTTTCCATTTTTGTCCTCTACCATCCCCTTTCCTCCTTTCTTCTCTTTCTTCCTCTCTATTCTTTCCTACCTACCCACTCATTTCTCCTCTCTTTCCTCGTCCCTACTCTCTCCCTTTTCTTCTTCCCTCTCCTTCCTGCCTCTGTTCTTATCCCTTCTCATTCCTCTTCAGTTCTCTTCACTTGTCATTCTTCTAACATCTTCTTTTGTCTTTCATTCTCTCTACTGTGTACTCCTCTTCCATCTTTTCCCCTCTCACCTGTTCAGTCTTTCCTACCCTTTTCTTTTCCATCAACATTTAGCTTCCCAGTTTATTCTTCTTGTTTCTTCTTACACCCTGGTTTCCACTTACCGCATCTTTCCTCCTTTTCCCCCTCCTCTACTCTACTCTTCCTCTCCCCCCCCCCACTTCCCTCTTATTCCCTCTTACCTACTTTTTCTTATCTTCTCTTTTTTCCTCTCTTCTTTGATGGTCCTCTTCGATCCTTTTCTTAGTTTGAGTTTCTTTGCTATTAAGAGACATTTTGACGAAGGCAACTCATATTTAAAAAAAGTAAAGTTCAGAGGTTCATTCCATTTTCATCATGGTAGGAAGCATGACTACGTGAAGGCAGACATGGTGATGAAGGAGCAGAGAGTTCTATGTCTTTATCTAAAGTCAGGCAGAAGAAGACCATATTCTGCAGGTAGCCAGGAGGAATATCTCTTCCACACTGGGCAATGCTAGAGCATTGAAACTCAAAGTTCACTCCCACAGTGATGCACTTCACCCGACAAGGCCACCCATACTCTACCAAGGGTACACACATATCCTAATAGTTCCACTTCTCATAGGCCATACTATTCAAATTTCTGCATTCAAGGCTGGAGAGATGGCTCTGCTGTTAACAGCACTGAATGTTTTTCCAAAGATCCTAAGTTCAAATCCCAGCAACTACATGGTGGCTCACAACCATCTGTAATGAGATCAGATACCCTCTTCTGGTGTGTCTGAAAACAGCTACAGTGAACTTACATATAATAAATACATAAATCTTAAAAAAACAACTTCCACATTCCACTCCCGAGTTGTCCATGACTCCCTTCCATTTAATATCTTAGAGCATAGGATTGAGATCTATTTGTTTTCCTGGTGCCCCTTTAATTTTTGAAGCAAATACTTTGTATTTTTCCTTTCCCAGTTTATCAAAATACTCTCCATAAGAATGAAACACGGAGTAGAGTCTTTGCAAGTCTTTCTGAGACACCCTTCCTCAATGAAACCAATCTGAATCTCTTAACCTTAGCCTCAGGCAGTCTCTTCAGATTATATTAAAAGCAGCCATATTATTTACCAAAACATCATAAGAACACGCTTCAGGCTATATAGTAGTAATTCCTCTCCTCTGAAACCTCTTGAGCGAGGCCCAGAGTTCAAATCATGTGTCTTCCCTGCTTCTACTAGAATGGCCCATTTCAGCCCCACTCAATGTTTTCCAAAGTCCCCAAATCCATATTCCTCCAAACAAATACATGACCAGGACTATCAAAGCAATCCCCACAACCCTGGTACTAACTTCTGTACTAGTTTCTGTTTTGTTGCTGTGAAGAGACAGCATGCCCAGGGCAACACATATAAAAGTAAGTATTTAATTACTGTTTCAGAGGTTCAGTCCATTATCACCATGGCTCAAAACATGGCAGCTCGCAGACAGACATGGTGCTGGAGGAGCTGAGAGTTCTACATCTTGATCTAAAGGCAGCCAAGAGGAAACCCTCTTCTGCAGGCAGCCAGGAGGAGGGTCTTTTATGAACTGGGCAGAGCTTGATCATAGTATCTCAAAGCCAATTCTGACAGTGATGTACTTCCTCCAGTAAGATCACAGCCACTCCAGTAAAGCTATACCTCCTAATACTGCCAAGAATATTCAACCTACCATACTCTTCAACTGGTTTCCCTCTTCCCTCTTCCTTCTGAATCCCTCTTACCTTCTATTTTCCCTCTCCTTTCTTTCCTTTTCTTCTCTCTTCAGTCTTCTTTCCACTTCCCTGTTCCTCCTTCCTGCAATTCTTTTTCCTACTCTTCCCTCCTCTTTTCTTTCTGTCCCTCTATTATCCTCTTCTCTCTTCCACCTAGGTTTTCTTCCATTATCTCCCCTCTTAATTTTTCTTCTCTTCATTGCATCTCCTTTTCTCCTTTTTCATTTCCCTCTTCCCTCTTTTCTCACCACTGCTCTTCATTCTTCTATTTTCCCTCCTACATCTTCCTTTATCTTCCCATCACTTCAATCATCCCTCCTCTTTTACCATTCCCCTTCTCCCATTCCTTTCACCCCTCTTTTTTCCTCCCTTGCTTTTCTCTCTCCTCCCTCTTCTCTTTTCCCATGCCTTTCCCCCTTGGTCGTTTTACCACTTTCACTCTTTTTTCCTATTCCCTCCTCTTTACCCTTCCATTTCTCATTTACTTCCATCTTCTTGCCTTCTTCCTTTTCCTCCCACCCCTATGCATGCCCTCCACTTTCTTCCTTTCTCAACTCTCTTCCTGCTTTTTTTTCTGTCTCCTACTTTCTCATCTTCTCTCTTCACTCATCCCTCTATTTCCCATTGCCTTCATCTTTTCTTTATTCTCCTCTTCCCTCATAATCACTTCCCCTACACTTCCTTCAACAGTCCTTATATCTTCCCTCCTCTTGCCTTGCATTCCTTTCTTCCACCCCTCTCTCTTATACCTCCCCTTCCTGTCTTCTCTCTCCTCTTCCATGCCTTTTTATTTCTCTCTTAACTTTCCCTCTTACTTCCTCTTAACTTCTTCGCTCTCTTCCCTCCCCAATTATCTTCCCTCCATAGTCCTCTTTCCTCTTCCTTTCTTCCTACTCTTTCGTGTTCCTGCTTTCCTTACTCCCACCTCTTCTTTCTCCTCCACTTCACTCCTACCTTCTCTTCTTTCATCCTCCTCTCCCCTCCAACACTTTCTCCTTTTTCTCTTCATATTTCCTTTCTCTCCTGTTTCCTTCTCCTTTCTCTTTTCTCCTTCCTTCTTTCCTCCTCATTTCTCATCTCCCTGCGCTTCTCTCCTTCCTCCTTTTCTTCCTTCTCTTCCCTTTCTTTATTCCTCCTCTTCCTGCATTTCTTTTCTTCCCCTCTTTTCCCTCTTGCTTACTCTTGTATCACTCTCCCTCCTTCTACTCCACTTCTTCTACTTCTTTTCACCCTGTTCTCTTTTCTTCCATCCTCTTCCCTGTTTAGTCTTCGCTCCTCTCTCCTATTCTGTCCAACGTCGTCATCCCTAATTCCCCCTCTTTTCTCTTCCTTCTTCTCTCCATCCTATTCCGTTTTCCACTTTTCCTCCTCCATCCTCTTTCCTCCTCCATTTCTTCCTTCTTTTGTACTTCCTCTTCTTCCTCCCTCTTGACTGTTCCTTCCTCTCTCTACTTTCCTCCTTTTCACTGTATTCTCCTTTCCCCCCCACCTTCACTTCCCTACTCCCTCCAGGTTACCATGTCCTCCTTGACTCCATCTTCCCTCTTCTCTACAGGTTGGAGGAGGGAATAGGAAGGAGAAGATGGAATGATAAGACTCTACCATCCTCTTCCCTTGTCCTCCACCTTACATTCTCTTTTACTCTGCTCATCTCCCTGTCTTCTCTCTCCTTCCCTCCTTTCTCTCCTCCCTCTTCATGCTCTTCCTGCTTGTTCTCTTTCCTCAGATCTCTCCTCGCCTTTCTTCCCTCCATCCTCCTCTTTCTGCTTCTGTACTACTATTATCTCTCCCCCCTTTCCTCTTCTCTCCTCTTTCCATATCCCTCATATATTTTCCATCCTTTTATCTCTCCTCTCCTCTCTTCTCCCCTTTTCACATCTTTCCTATTATCTCTTAACCTCTCCTTTCTTTACTCATCTTTCCAGATCTCTCTCTTTACCTCTTTTCTTCTCTGCACTCTTCCTTGCTCATTCCTCATCCCTCCTCTTCTGTCCTCTTCCCGCCTATTCCCTATTTATTCCTCAACTCACTCCTAAACTCATTTCTATCCCCTCAATATCCTCTTCCTCCTCCCTCTTCTTTCTTGCTCTTCCACTTGCACCCCTATTACCTCCTCTTCCCATGTCATATTTTTTCTATCTACTTCCCTCTTCCCTCCTCTTCCCTTATCTTCCCTCTTTTCTACTCTTCCTCTTCCCTGTTTTTCCCTCACTACTATTCTTCCCCTCTCTTCTCTCCCTTTTCCTCCCTCCCCTTATTCCTAGCTCACTTCTTATCCTTCTCTTCCCTTCTCCCTCCGCCATCAACTTCCCTCTTCCAACTACTTTCTTACTCCATTAGCTTCTCTCCATTTCCTTTGTTCCTTCTTCCTCTTCTTCTCTCTTCACTTCTTCCTCCAATTTCTTCTTCTCCTTTCCCCTCCCCATCATCTTTCATAATTTTTCATTTCATTTTTCATTCCCTCCTCCAACATTTCCCTCCTCTTTTGTTTTTCTTTTTTGCCTTTTCTTTTTCCTTCTGTCCTCTTCTATCCACATCCCATCTCCTTCCTTTTCCCTCTGCCCTCCTTTCTATTCTCTCCTTCTCCCTCCTGACTCTTTCCTTCCTCTTCTTTCCTCTTTCTTCATTTAACCTCTATCTTCTACTTTCCTCCTCCTCTCTCCTCTTTACTCCTTTCTCCTCCCTATTTCCTCCTCTTCTTGTTCCTTCTTCTTTCCTCCCCCTCTTCTTTCCTCCCTTTCCCTCCATACTTCCTCTCTACTCTTCCCTTCTTCATTTTCCTATTTTCTTCTCTCTCCTTTCCTGCTTTTTCCCTCCTCTTCCATCTTCCCTCGTCTTTTCATCTCCTTCCACTTCTTCCCTTCCTCCTCTTCACTACTCTCTTCTTTCTGTTCTCCTTGCTTCTTTTTCTTCACTTCTTCCTTCTCTTTAATGCTCCTTCCCTTTCATCTTCCTCTCCCATTCCCTCTCTTCTCCCATTTCTGTCCTTTTCTTTTTTCCTCCTCTTCCTTTCACTTTCTCATCTCTCCTCTTTCCTATTCCTTCCTCCCTCTATTCACTTAACTTCTCTCTCTTCTTTTCATCCAAATTCCACTCCCTCTTCTTGCATCTTCTCTCATTCTCTTCTCTTATAAATACTCTACATCTGTCCTTCTTTCTTCCACCCTCCCTTTTTCCTCCCTACACTTCCTTCCTCATTTTATCCCTTATCCCTACTCTCTCCTCTTTCTTTCACCATCCCCTTGCTCTTCCCTCTTCTTACCAGCTTCACCTTTTCCTTCCATCCTCCTTTTCCCTAATCCCTCTACTTCCCTACTCCCTCACTTCTCTCCTCTTCCCTCTTCTGTCTTCTTCCCAACTCTTTCATCTTCTCACTTCCTTGTTTTCTCATTTTCCTCCTCCCTTCCCTTCCCTCTTTCCTCCTTTCCTTTCTTCTTCCTTCCTCCTTTCACTATCCTCCATTTTCCCTCTTATAAATTTTTTCTTCCTCTTCTTCCCTCCTCTTCTATCCTTCTCTGTCTTCCATCCTCTTGCATTCATACTCTTAAATCCTACTCCTTTTTCTCCTCCACCTTTCCCTCTCTTTCCTTCTTCCTGTTTCCTCTTCCTTCCAATTCCCTCTTACCTCTACTTTCTTCTCTTCTCCTCTTATTCACCCCACTTTCCTCCTCTCCCTCATCTGTCATCCCTTTTCTCCTCTTTCCTCTTCCATCCTGTTTATTCCTCCATCCACTTCCCTCCTCAATCCTCTATCACTTTCACTCTTCCCTCCACTTTCTGACTCCTTCCTCTCTCCTTTCCCCCTTTCTCTTCTTCATTCATTCCTCATCTTTCTTTTTTCTCCTTTTCCCTCCTCACTCTTCTTTCTACTGCCCTAGTCTAGTCCCTTCCCTATTTTACCCTCTTTCCTCTTCCCCCACTCTTAATCATCTTCCTTACTTCTCCCTCCATCCTTCTCTTCCATCCTCCCTCACCTTTCCCGTTCACTCCTCTACTCCCTACATTTCCATTCTTTTCCCTCTTCTTTTTTATTCACCTTTCTCCCATTTCCACTTTCCCTACACTTTTCTATTTCCTCCTCCCTGACTTATCCCTTCCTCCCTCCCTCCTTCACTTTCCCTTTTCTCCTCTCTTCCCTTCTTCCTTCATTTTCAACTTATCTTTACTTCTGACTTCCTCCCTTTCTCACTTAAAGCCCTCATCCTCTTTTCTCTGCTCAGATCCTTTACTGTCCTCTACCCTCTTCTCTCCTTCGTCCTCTTCACTCTCCTGTTTTGTTCCCTTTCCATCCTACTTCTCTTTTCTTTTCTTCTTCCTCCTCTTCCATTATCTTCCCCCTCTACCCTCTACTTCTCTCTTCTCTCCTTCATCTTTCTTCATTATTCCTTCCCTACTCCATACAGTTGATCTTTCCTCCTCCAGGTTATTCCCTCCTGCTCCATCTACCATCCTTCCTCCTGTTTTGTTCTTCTTGCCTACATCCCTTCCTTCTTCCCCCTCCTCCCACTTCCTTCCCATCCTGCCTTCTTGAAACATCTTCCATTCTCCTAGTTCTTAAGTCCTACTTTTTTCTTCCCTCCTCTTCCCTCTTTCCTTCTTCCCTTACCTTTCCAGTATGATCTCTTTCCTCTTTTCTTTTTTTTTTTTTTTTTTTTGGTTTTTCAAGACAGGGTTTCTCTGTATAGCTCTGGCTGTCCTGGAACTCACTTTGTAGACCAGGCTGGCCTCGAACTCAGAAATCCGCCTGCCTCTGCCTCCCAAGTGCTGGGATTAAAGGCGTGCGCCACCATGCCCGGCTCCTCTTTTCTTCTTATCCTCTCTTGTCCTGTCCCTGTTCCTGTTCTTCCTACCTCCTGTTTTCTCTTCTTCCCCCATTCCACTTTCCACCTCACTCCCCTTCCCTCTTCCCTCCTCCTGATTCTCCTTTTTTTCTGCTTTCTCCTCTTCCCTCCTCCCACCTCTTATATCCTCTATCCTCTTCCCCTTTTCATCCTTTTCTTGCTCTACCTTCCTCTCTTCCTTCCTCTCAACTCTTCTTCAGTACTCTTTTCTTCATCTTCTTCCAGCCATATTCATTAATCATTTCCTTTTCCTCCCCTTACCTATTTCCTTATCATCCCTTCATCTTCCTCTTCACTCCTCCATCTTCTTCCCCTTTCCATCTTCAACCTTTCTATTCTGCCCTCTCTTTCCTTGCCCCTTTCAATCCCATTCCTTTTCTGTCCTCTTCCATCCTATTCTTTCCATGTACTGCTCACCTCTTTAAAGTCTTCTCTCTCCCTTTCCCTTCCATTCTCTTCCCTCCTCTCTCCACCTTTCCCTTCCAGCTTCCCCTTTCTTCCCTCTTTCTTCCCTTTGCCACCTCACTCCAATTTCCCCTTCTCTCCTCATCTTTCTCCTCTTCAGTCCTCTGCCTTCTTCTCTCTGCTTTCCACTACAATTTTCATCCCACTTGTCCACCTCACTTGTTCATTCTGCATCCTCTTCTCTTGTTTTACTTCTTCCCTCGTCCTACCTCTTCCTTCCTCTTTCCTCTTCTTCCCAGGTCTTCCCTCTATATTGCTTCCTCTTCTTCATTCATCAGGTCTCTTCTTGCTTCGTCCTTCTCCCTCTGTCCTCTTCTCTCTTTCCCCCTTTTCATTTTCCCCATCACTCCCTTTCACTCTTTCCTCCCTTGCTGGCACTCCCTCCTATTTTAGCTCCTCTCTCCACATTCCTACACTCCCTCTCCCACTCTCCATTTTCTTCCCTCTTCCCTTCTCTTCATCCCCTGCTCCTTTCACCCTCTCTTTTCTTCTCTCATCTTATCCCTTCCCTCCTCCCTTCAGTAGATTTAACACATCTCTTTCCCCCTCCTCCTTTACCTTCCTGTTTTCCTCCTTTCCCTTTTTCTCTACAGTCTTTATTCTGTCTTCTTTACTCTCTCCTATTTCTTCTCTGCTCCTCTTCCCTCACCCCCTTCCCTTCTCTTCCATCTTCACCTTCTTTGTTCCTCTCTCTTCTTCCTTCATCTTCCCTCTTCCATCATTGCTCCCCTTCCCTATTCACTTCTCTTTCCTCCTGCCTCCCTGTGCTGGTTTGAATTATAATGGCCACCATTGCATAATATGGAGTGGCACTCTGAGGAGATGTGCTCTTTTTAGAATAGGTGGTACCTTGTTGAAAGAATTCTGTCACTGGATGTGGGCTTTGAGGCTTCAAATGCTCAAGCCAGGTCCAGTGTCAGTATTAAAGCTTCCTGCCAATCCAGATGAAACACTCTCAGCTTGCAGGCTGTCAAGTCTCATGCATTCACAATAGTGGGCTAAAACCTCTGAATTGTAAAACCAGCCTCAATTGTTTTTTGTTTTTTTTTTCCTTTATGAGACTTGCTGTGGTCAAGAATTCTTTTCACAGCAACAGAAACCACAAAAGACTCTACTTCCCACTTCCCTGCTCTTCCATCCTACCTCTTCTTTCCTCCCTATTCCTTCTTTGTCTGCCACTTCTTCCCTCTCTTCCCTTATCTCTTCTTCCCTTCCCTTCCTTTCTCAACTTCTTACTTGCACCCTTCTCTTCCCTTTCCTACTCTTCCTATTCTTTCCATGCCCTTTTCCTATCTCTTCAACCCTCCCCCTTCCCTTCTCTTCTCCCACTCTTCCTCCACCCTGTTCCCCTTCTTCATTCTGTCCTATCTTCCCTCCTCTTCCTTCCTCCTGACTCTTAACTCATATTCCAACTTCTCCCCTCTACATCCTCATCTTCCTTCCATGCCCCACTTCTCTATTTCTTCAATTTCCCTTCTTCTTCTTCTTCTTCTTCTTCTTCTTCTTCTTCTTCTTCTTCTTCTTCTTCTTCTTCTTCTTCTTCTTCTTCTTCTTCTTCTTCTTCTTCTTCTTCTTCTTCTTCTTCTTCTTCTTCTTCTTCTTCTTCTTCTTCTCCTCACTCTCCTCTTCCTCCTTCTTCTCTCCTCCACTTTCTTTCCTCTTAATTTCCTTTCTCCTTCCTACTATCTCTTTCCTCCTCTTCCTTCTTCTATCACCTTGCCTCTTTTATCCACTTCCCTCCTCAATTCTCATTCATCCTTTACCCACTTCATTCCTATCCCTCTTTTCCTCCCTCTTCCATCTCTTTCCTTTCCTTTAGTACTTGCAGCATGTATTTCTTCTTCCCTCCTCTTCCCTCCTCCCTCTCCTTCTCTCCTTTTCCCATTTCCCTTGCCCCTTCTATTACCCCTTTTCTCTGATTCCATCATGCCTCCCCCTTTCACTTTCCTCTGCTGCTCTCTTCCCTCCCCTTTGTTTTTTGTTGCTCTTCCCCCCTCTTCTCTACTGTCCTCTCCCCATCCCTCTTCCCTTCTCATCCCTCTTACCTGCCATTTTCACTTTCATCCACTCTCTCTCCTCTGTTCTCAATTTTTCTACTTTCTCCACTCCCTCCTCCACCTTTCTCTTCTCACTTCCTTTCTCCATCTTCTTCCCTTCTCTTTGACCCTCTTTCATATTTCTTCTTCCCTCATCTTCCATCTACTCTTCCCTTCCCTTTTTCCTCCTCCAAACTCATCCCTTCTTCTCAGTCCCTCATCCCACTTCCACTTTGACTCATTTAAATCTACCCCCTTTTCTCTTTCTCCCTCTTCCCTATTCATATGTCCTCCTGTCTCATCTTCTTGCTTACTTCTTCATACTTTCTTCCCGCTCTTCTCTCTGTATCCTCATCACTCCATTCTCCTTTTCTCTTCTTATCCATCTAATCTCTACTTCTCATTGCCCTCCTCTATTACTTTCCCTCCTTTCCCCCTTCTTCCCTCTTCTTTTCGCCTCTCTCTTAATTCTTCTGCCTCCTCTCTTCACCTTCTTCTTCTCTCCATTCTCCTTCCTCCTCTTCACTTCCATCATTAACCCCTCACCTTCCCTTTTCCCCCCTCTCCTCTTCTCTGTCTCTTGCCCTCCACCTTCTTCTTTCTTATTCTCTTCTAGTCCCTTTCCATTATCTTTCTTCTTCCAACTACTTGCCTCTTCTGATCTATTTCTTCTTCCTAACCTTCCTTCTTCCCTCCTCATCCCTGTACTCTCCTCCTGTTTTCTAATTGCTTCACTTCTCACCTATATCCTCTTCTTACCTACTCTCCTCTTCATGGGTTCCTTCTTTCTTCCCCATCCCCTCCCCTCCACCCTCCTTCATTTTCCCTCTTCTCTTCCCTTCCTTTCCCTTTTCCCTCCTCTGCCTCTTCCCTCTTCTCTCCCCTTTGCTAACCCTGTATATTCCATAATATCTCTTCATTCCTCCCTCTTCTTTTCTCTTCATTTTTCTTCCTTCCTCCTTTCTCTTCCCTTCACTACTCTCTTCCATCTTCTTTCCAAGTCTTCTCTGTTCCATGCTCCTGCCTTTTCTTTTCTCATTCCTCTTAACCCATATTTCCTCTTCCATCTATTTTCCTCTTACTCTTTCTCCCCTTCCCTATACTTTGTGCATGCTCTTTGTCCCATTTTCATCCTCTTCCCTCCTCCATCCTCTTTTCCCCTATTACCTGGCTTCCTCTTCTCCCTTCTCTTATAATTCCCTATATTGTCTCCTTCCTCCTACTCTTTCTTCACTCTTGTTCCAAAGTCTCTCCTCTTTCCTCCTAACTCCAATGTCCTTTTACCTCCTATTTTCATCTCTTTCCATCACTCTCCTCTTTCCTGTTCCCTTCTCTTCCTTCTCTCCTCCACATCCCTTGTATCTTCACTTCCTTCTTCCCTTCCTTTTTTCCTCCTTTTCACTCTTCTCCCTCTTACCTCTTCTTCCTTCCTCACTATTTCCTCTCCTCCTTCCACTTGTATACTTTGTCCTCTTCTCTCCTCCTCTCTCCTGTCTCTGCTTCTTTTTTCTGTCATCCTATCTGTATTAGTCAGGGTTCTCTAGAGTCACAGAACTCTATAGTCTCTATATAGTCTCTATATAGTAAAGGAATTCATTGATGACTTACAGTCTGCAGTCCAAATCCCAACAATGGTTCAGTAGTAGCTGTGAATGGAAGTCCAAGGATCTAGCAGTTGCTGAGTCCCACAC